>NC_086322.1:1627206-1965244 GCF_036172605.1 Pelobates fuscus
CCATTATTTTTGTCATTTTGCTCAGCTGTCCTCCTCACAAATAATTTTTCCCCGTCTGGGATTTGGCTTTCATGAAGCTGCTTTTGTGCCACTTGAATAAGGCTCATACACATTATTATTATTGTTATTGTTATTGTTATTATTATTAAAGACGTATTTTCATGGTGGCAATCATGTCTATCAGGCGCAAAAGGGGGAAATAAAACCCTTGTCTTGTTCAGAAAGTGTTACAATCTTTCAGCAAGATAAGGTAGTGTTACATCCAAAACCATCATTTCTACCAAGGTTCTGTCTAAAATGAATGTCAACACACCATCCTTTTTCCCCTAAAGAGGCCAAACTTCAACTTCTGGAAGAGAACTATAAATCTATATTGAGAGATTACGTAGGCTGAAAAGAGACTTGCGTCCATCAAGTTCAGCCTTTCTCACATTTGTTTTTTGCTTTTGATCCAAAAGAAGGCAAAAAAAACCAGTTTGAAGCACAATTTTGCAACAAGCTAGGAAAAAAAATCCTTCTTGACCCCAGAATGGCAGTCAGATTTATCCTTGAATCAAGCAGTTATTACCCTACATTGAAAGATTATATCCTTGAATATTCTGTCTTTGCAAGTATGCATCTAGTAGCTGTTTGAACATCTGTATGGTCTCTGATAAAACCACTTCTTCAGGCAGAGAATTCCACATCCTGATTGTTCTTACAGTAAAAAAACCTTTCCTTTGCCTTAGACGAAATCTTCTTTCTTCCAGTCTAAACGCATGACCTCGTGTCCTATGTAAAGTCCGGTTTATGAATAGATTTTCACACAATGGTTTGTATTGGCCCTGAATATATTTGTATAATGTTATCATATCCCCTCTCAGGCGACGTTTTTCTAAACTAAATAGGTTTAAATTTGTTAACCTTTCTTCATAGCTGATATGTTCCATTCCTTTTATTAATTTTGTAGCCCGCCTCTGCAATTTTTCTAGTGCCATGATATCCTCCTTTAGAACAGGAGCCCAAAATTGCACAGCATATTCAATATGTGGTCTTACCAGTGATTTATAAAGAGGCAAAATGATATTCTCGTCCCGAGAATGAATGCCCTTTTTCATGCATGACAATACCTTACTGGCCTTAGCCACTGCTGATTGACATTGCACATTGTTGCATAGTTGGTCTATAACAATTCCCAAGTCCTTTTCGTGTGTTATTTCTAATTCGCTTCCATTAAGGGTATATGTTGCTTGTGTATTCTTTACGTTGGAAGTGCATAACTTTGCATTTTTCAACATTAAATTTCATCTGCCATTTGAGTGCCCTGTCCTCCAGTCTATCTAAATCCCTCTGCAGCAAAGTAATATCTTGCTCACATTGTATTACTTTACAGAGTTTTGTGTCATCTGCAAACACTGAAACATGACTTTCAATGCTTTTTTCAAGATTGTAACGGAGCTCCGTGTACTCCGACCGAGTACCCTCCGTTGATGGATGCTCCTAGCGCTTACAGAGGACTCCAAGCACTGCAGACGACACCACAACCACCGCGGGCTCCACAACCGCCATAGCTTAACTGGAGCCGCGCAGTCTTCCTTCCACCCTGGATCGGCTTCTGTCCTCCAGGACCGTGTGGGGAAGACCTCTCCTCCAGGAGAGCGTAACAGGAACAAGCTCTTAAAAGAGCTAAGTGATTAAGCTCAGGGGAATATGCAGAGCATAGCAATCCCCAGTGTGATACAGCAATTCCCTCCAATAACGAGACAAGGCTACGTATTGAGGGTCAGAAGAGGTCAAGAAGAACTCTGAGGTCTGGGACACCCAGCCTGCTTTTTATTACCAAAAGTACACACAGGACACACCCAGGGGGAGGCATAAAATAACCAATCACAAAATAGTACAGCCCACCGGTTCCCTCCCCTCTGCTTGGGAGATAATTGAGTTTCCTACTATATTTACTCAATTATCTCCAAGCTAAAACTTATACATTTTTATAAATTTTTTATCCACTTTCATAACTTTCCCATTTTACATAGCACAGGAATAAAACTTATATTTTTATGGACAACATAAATTGTGGAACAACATATTCATAATTCGTGAGAATCCGTCCAGTGGTTCCAGAGATATTAAAAAGTCTCTTTGGACCGACCGCACGCCTGTTTGCATGCCCAAAAACAGTTCCACAGATTCAGGCTGTGTGGTCGGTCTATTTCTGTCCTGAAAAATGGTTAAGTTCCATCCGAAATCGGTGTTCGAATATTCGAACGCACTTCGACTTTTGTCGAAGTGTCGAAGTCAAATGCGGTTAAAACTTCCGCGGTGGTCGCTAGTCGAGTGGCGATCTATTTCCCATGAAAAGATGACAGTCCCATTCGAATGGGTGTTCGAACGGGACTTAGTCTCCAGCTGTGGTGTTGAAGGATAAGGGAAAGTACAGTTCACCGCTGACCGCGTTCGGTTGCCTTAAGATGGCCGCCGCCACGTGTTCGGCTGTAATGGCGGCCACTTCGACAGCTTCGATAGTTCGACGGCTTTGGTACTTCGACGGCTTCGGCACTTCGACTGTATTCGAAGTGCCAGTTAAAACGTTGAAACACCGCTCCCAAGTACTTAAAGGGCCAGGAGCAGTATATACAAATCCATTATGCCCAAATGTACGTTTTCCAGGGCAATACAGTCCAGGGCCAAAGTCACAGGGGAGGAGGCAGGCAAGCAGGCCTCTCCAGGACAAAGTGGCGAAGGGCACTTCGTCACAAAGATCATTTATAAACATGTTA
This sequence comes from Pelobates fuscus, assembly GCF_036172605.1. Lineage (NCBI taxonomy): Eukaryota > Metazoa > Chordata > Amphibia > Anura > Pelobatidae > Pelobates > Pelobates fuscus. The sequence goes on from NC_086322.1 coordinate 1,629,966, forward strand.
CAGGGATACAATTTCTAATTAGTGGGGTAATAGCTGCTTGATCCAAGGAGACATCTGACTGCTATTTTGGGGTCAAGAAGGAATTTTTTCCTAGTTTGTTGCAAAATTGGAAGCGCTTCAGACTGGGTTTTTTGCCTTCTTTTGGATCAACAGCAAAAGCATATGTGAGGAAGGCTGAACTTGATGGACGCAAGTCTCTTTTCAGCTATGTAACTATGTTAAATAGAAGGGGTCCCAGAACAGACCCCTGAGGGAAACCACTTGCCACCTCTGTCCAGCTTGAAAATTTACCATTAACGACAACTCTTTGTACTCTGTTTTTAAGCCAGTATTCTACCCAAGAACAAGCATTTTCATGTTGAGTTCACCGATTTTCCTTGAGTTTGAACACTAATCTATTATGTGGAACTGTATCAAATGCCTTGGTAAAATCCAAATAGATCACATCCACTGCAACACCCTGATCTATACTTCTACTTACTTCTTCGTAGAACGCAATCAAGTTAGTTTGAGATGACCTGTGCTTCTGTTTCAGGATATCAGACCACCTTGGTCATCTTCCAAGGTCCATATCAAGGTAGAGAGGCATCTACCAATATCAGGTGGTTGACTGACACAGTCAAGTTAGCATACAAAGTTAAGGGTCTCAGAATCCCCTTATTCTTCAGAAGATATGCAAAGCAGCTATGTGGTCATCATTAATTTGATTTATAATGCACTGCAAGCTAGACATCTTTTCTTCCTCAGAAGCTGCTTTCGGGCTCATGTTGAAATTTTTGCAGCATTTGGTCTATGTGTGAATTCTTGCTTTTACTGGGGTGCTCAGTCTTGGACAACCTTTTAAAGTTATGAGAGGGGGTTGGAAGAGCTTGTTTTTTTTTTTTATGTTTTAATTTTTATTTCTAAGCGTACTCGTCCATCGTGATTAAGAACATCCCACAGGTACTGCCACTATACTAAGGAAAAAAGTAAAATTTCGATTTTCATGGCCAGCAGGACATACTGATATCTCTCATGGAGTGAAAGAATCCCAGAAGCTTTCTCATTTAATGTATATTCTATCCGGAGTGGAGCAGGACAAAGTTATTACTATTTGATCTAAAGACACAAAGAGTCCTCATCCCTGAGGAACATAAAGAAGCTTTAAAGTCTTGCAGGAGTAAAACCGATTCTTCCAGTACATTGAGTGAGGAATCGGATTGTCTCTTCCTATGCTTTCACTTGGCATGCCTTAATGAGGATTTTAAAGGGACACTATAGTCACCTGAACAACTTTAGCTTAATGAAGCCGTTTTGGTGTATAAAACCAATTAAGAATGTAGCGCTTATGTATAGAAAATTATAAATCAGCTTTTTAAAAACTTTCAGAAGCAGGGTTTCAGCAGGGGAATATCTAGAAGGAATAATCACATATAGTATAGATCACACTTAGGGTATATGCGATAATTAATATTATAATGTGATGTACACACTCACAAACGGAGAGCTATAGACCAAGCTCTGGTTTGAATAGCCTCTGGGTCCATACAGGTGACCCCCCTTTCTTTCCGATATAATTCCGAAGTCTGTGGATAAATAGAGGTACACCAAATAGCGCAGTATTGCTTTAAAATATTTCTAAAAATATAATATACTCATCCCAAGTGGGTACTCACAAGTATAGAGTCAGAATTTAGCAGCGTCGTGCAGATTCGGGACTGCACTCCCCGTTGAATATAACGGTATCGGGAACCAGGATCGGTTAAACAATTAGAAAATTTATTAATACACTGTAATATATAAAATTAAAAAGCCTCAATGTGCTTAAAAAACCGGGACGCGTTTCGCCACTGTAAACGTGGCTTCTTCAAACCGGGTTATAATACAGCAGTGATCCTGGTGTCACGATTCTGGGAACCAAAACACGCTAACACACACACAGAAAAGGTGCAGTACCGGACCTTAGAGTGGCCGGGCTAAGCACACAAAGAATAGTCAGGAGACAAGCCGAGTAAGGGAACCAGAAGACAGAATAACGAGAGACAAGCCGAGGTCAAAGGGTAGGAGAAAGGATGCCGAGCGTACGCCGGGAAGGGGACCACGGACGGCTGGAGGGTGAGTGCCGCGAGCGGACTGCAGCCTCCCCTTGCAGCCGCCCGCGGGATCCTGACACTTGGGACTCCTCATGCAGATTTAAATATCCAAAATCGGTGGGCAAATAGTCAGTGCCCATTAACCGTCACACGTCAGTACCACCCACAGGTACGACGTGTGCGGTCCATGCCGGTACCCTGAGCCGAAATGGTTAAATCGTTTCTTGTCGTTTTGGCTCCTTTCTTTCCTCCGTGCGGTGAGCTGCATTTATATTCAGCAGCAAATATATATTCTTTATTCGTTCATCGTTCCATGATTTGGTTAAGTTCTTAATGTCCACACAAATCCAGCTGACGAAAAATAATGTTTCATCCCATATAGGAGAAAGAAATAAAACGAAACAGACAGGATCAATTTTCTTATCGTCATACATAGTTAGTCTCTTCTTATCAGTTACATTTTATCCCATAAATTGGAATTCATAATGATACTATAGTAAAAACATTGTTGGCTCCAAATATCAACCAACCAAATATCAAACCAATCGTTTCTTCATTTTCCTTTTTTTACCTATTGTCATCAGTCTTCTAATTATTCTAAACAGAATATTAATGAATCCTTCCCTTTTACTTGGTATTCGGATCTATTTTTAGAATCCTTCATATATAACGAATTAATCTTTGAAACCCTAATGGGATTAATTTGCAATTTAAATAAAGTGGTTCTCTAAATCCGTTTTCCTATTTCACATCCTGTACGTTGTTGCACATTCTATAGATTCCTATTTCCATTTAATGTAAATCGTTACTCATTCAGCCTCCACTTTTTTCTATCTTTCATGTCTATATCTATATACTCCGTCCATTTCGACTCATTATTTGCTTTTTTCTCAAATAATGTCATCATTAGTTCTAGTTTACTGAATAACTTTAATTGGTTTTATAGAGATATTGCATAAATTATTGTCGGATGATTATATGATATTACAGGCAACCCTGATCGAATATCAATAGTACATACTAAAAACGTAAGAAATAAATCTAGCAGCCCTAATATAGGTAATTTCCCTAAAATGTCCAAATAAACAGAAATAATATATATATATATATATATATAAAATACAATATAAAAGAAAACACTCTGTTAATACACTGAATAAAAAGACAAAAATAAATAAATTCCAGTTAAGAAAAAAGGGGAGAGTCGTAAAAAAATGGCACAACTCATAATCTGCGTCGAGACCATACGGGATCAATGTATTTAATCTATAGATCCATTCCATCTCACTTTTCCCCAAATCCCTTATAAAATCTCCACCCCTCCAGTTTGTATTTACTTTATTTATCCCTATAACCTTTAGACCCTCTGGTTTTTGGTTGTGACTAGAGACACTATGCTGCTCGAAACCTATCTGCATTTTGTATATATGTTCTCTAACCCTAGTGTGTAGGGGTCTTGTTGTCCTCCCTACATATTTTAATCCACATGGACAAATTAAAAGATATACCACATTTTTAGTGTAGCGGGTTATAAATGGTTTGATTTGGATTTTCTTATCTTTATTTAATGTTATATCCTTTATTATTCTTGGCGTACATCTTGATCTCTGCTGTCTGAGTTTCCAGTTATTAGCTTTCTGTAAGGATGTTACGAGGAAGATTTGATAGGACTCTACTCTATAACTTTGTGTGTATGTTAGAGAATTATTTCTGTGTATTTTACTAAAAAGATGAGTAGAGAGAGATCATTAATCCTTTCTGATAATACGAAATATTGGAATTCTGGAACTATGCTCCTAATGCGGTTGTTTCCATTCATATTTATTACAACCATTTATATTTTGTGATGGGTTCTGTAAATGGTTACATGAAGGAAATGCCACCATAATTAGCTGGTCTGGGGTTCCTACTGCCCCCAAACCTCTAGGTGAAATACAGAACGTAGTGTTTTTGTTTGTCACTTATCAGGGAGAGAGAGGTAGAGTTGGCAGCTCCTCTTACAGCACCGAATTACGGACCTTACTGTACTCTGGTCGTCAGCCAGCTTCCGTTTCAGAAAGATTTCTGTGGTAATGGCAGAACTGACTGCAGGAAAGCTGATAGGACGAAGAGATTGAAATACAGTGTTATATATTTCCATCTTCCTTTTAGAACCACAATTATTTAAAGTCCTATTTTGACCAGACTACAATGTGGTATTGTGTTTGTGTTATGTATGTATGTATGTGGGCTGTGTGTAGAATATTGCATATTCTATGTTTCTATTGATTATGTATGGATATCTGGATTGACATAAGTAACAGATGGTATCAATATATGGCTAGGGTTATAGTCTGACGTTATGGTCATTGCTATACAGAATAGAGAACAAAAGGCCACAAGGTCTTGCTGTTGCCTGCTGCACAAGGTTCTTCTTCTTCTCTAACTATGTAGAGTCTAACTCTCCTTTCAGGAGTCCAGCAATTACCATCTGCTGTTAAACACCCATGATCATGTAACATCCTTTGTTGTTTTATTATGTATCAGTAACTGTCAGAATAAACCCGAAAACAACGCAATGATTATTTAATCTGGAAAGCACGAACGGATTCTTTAGCCCTGTACATTGTTCAGGTAACGGGGTGACAGACTGTATATTACTTACAATTCCTTGCAGCTTCTATTTATGGCCATTAATGTTATAGTACATTCCTGCAGTTTACATTTTATTTTACATTTTATTTGTAGGTTAAGGTTGGCATCACAGAAGAGAAGCAGAGGATTGTAGGATACTTTAACTGCACCCACTTACATGCCCCAGAGCGTAAGTGACACCAGCTGTTCCACTCTCTGATAACCTTTTTTAAACATATCTAGACGCTCTTCCACCTTACCACATTCCTTTCATGATCTCCCTCATTCTCTTGTTCCATTCCTCCATCTTCCTAATGTTTGCAGTGGGCTGATAGCAAGACAGCAATGCAGTCCTTTATTCCGTGGGCCCTTCTTCCTCCAGAATGGAAGTAAGACAATTAAATGCCAGCAATATACCTGATCTATCTGTCCAGAACAGACACTGGGATTTGGGATAACTCGGAGAGTTGCAAATTGATGTCCTAAGGACAGCCCCAGCATGGTGAAGATCACTAGGAGAGGTATGGGTCTGTAGTTAGTCTATAGTAGAGATATAGGTCTGTAGTCGGTCTACAGGAGAGGTATGGGTCTGTAGTTGGTCGACAGGAGAGGTATGGGTCTGTAGTTGGTCGACAGGAGAGGTATGGGTCTGTAGTTGGTCGACAGGAGAGGTATGGGTCTGTAGTTGGTCGACAGGAGAGGTATGGGTCTGTAGTTGGTCGACAGGAGAGGTATGGGTCTGTAGTTGGTCGACAGGAGAGGTATGGGTCTGTAGTTGGTCGACAGGAGAGGTATGGGTCTGTAGTTGGTCGACAGGAGAGGTATGGGTCTGTAGTTGGTCGACAGGAGAGGTATGGGTCTGTAGTTGGTCGACAGGAGAGGTATGGGTCTGTAGTTGGTCGACAGGAGAGGTATGGGTCTGTAGTTGGTCGACAGGAGAGGTATGGGTCTGTAGTTGGTCGACAGGAGAGGTATGGGTCTGTAGTTGGTCGACAGGAGAGGTATGGGTCTGTAGTTGGTCGACAGGAGAGGTATGGGTCTGTAGTTGGTCGACAGGAGAGGTATGGGTCTGTAGTTGGTCGACAGGAGAGGTATGGGTCTGTAGTTGGTCGACAGGAGAGGTATGGGTCTGTAGTTGGTCGACAGGAGAGGTATGGGTCTGTAGTTGGTCGACAGGAGAGGTATGGGTCTGTAGTTGGTCGACAGGAGAGGTATGGGTCTGTAGTTGGTCGACAGGAGAGGTATGGGTCTGTAGTTGGTCGACAGGAGAGGTATGGGTCTGTAGTTGGTCGACAGGAGAGGTATGGGTCTGTAGTTGGTCGACAGGAGAGGTATGGGTCTGTAGTTGGTCGACAGGAGAGGTATGGGTCTGTAGTTGGTCGACAGGAGAGGTATGGGTCTGTAGTTGGTCGACAGGAGAGGTATGGGTCTGTAGTTGGTCGACAGGAGAGGTATGGGTCTGTAGTTGGTCGACAGGAGAGGTATGGGTCTGTAGTTGGTCGACAGGAGAGGTATGGGTCTGTAGTTGGTCGACAGGAGAGGTATGGGTCTGTAGTTGGTCGACAGGAGAGGTATGGGTCTGTAGTTGGTCGACAGGAGAGGTATGGGTCTGTAGTTGGTCGACAGGAGAGGTATGGGTCTGTAGTTGGTCGACAGGAGAGGTATGGGTCTGTAGTTGGTCGACAGGAGAGGTATGGGTCTGTAGTTGGTCAACAGGAGAGCTATAGGTCTGTAATTAGTCTATGTAGCGGAGCTGCAATCCTGAGACCGAAGAAAGCGCTGGTCAGTGATTATAGCCCATTCCCCAAGTAACTGGATGACACACAGCATTGAGTCCCTGTGTCTGGGAGATAATTGAGTCAAAAGAAGGCTAACTCCATTATCTCTCAGTTACAGGAACAAATACAAAAATACCCCCAAAAACATATAAAAATATTACAGGAACCCCACAAATCCTACATCCCAGAATAGCCCGGATCTGAACGCCCAAGTTGTCCAAAAAGCGCTCAGATCCTTTCGGTAGAATGAAATCACCATTCGGGTAAAGTTTTGACCGGCCAGCCACAAAACAATAGCCCAGAATAGTTCCACAAGAAAAGGGTTGGCGGGCTGGTCTATTTTCCGGGGTTACTGCACGAACACCGACAAACGCTCCCCCTGGCTGTTAGCGAGTGAATGCTCCTAAGGTTCGGTAGCTCCCATCTCCCGAATGCCATTTTCCTAACTTGCCTGGGAGAGGAATGAGCAGCGGTACAAGTTTCTCTGGAGTTCACAGGCTCGAGTAGCCGTCCCAGAATTTCAGACACTCAGCGACCATGTACCCCTGCCTGTGTTCCGGAGACAAAATGGCCGCCATTCACTAGAGCACGTGTTCAGTTATACGAATGGTGGCCACCAAGGGAAAGCACTTGACTTAATTGTTCCTTTCAGGTTAACGAGCCAGGGGTGGTCGGTGTTCGAAGGGTATAAAATGGGTGACCTCACATGCTCCATTTGGTCCACGAACAAGGAGGTACAAATGAATTTGGGAAATATGGAGATAGGTACGGGCAAATTAAGGGAATAGTACAGAGTCCGCCACAGTCTATAGTAGAGCTATGGTTCTGTAGTTAGTCTACAGGAGAGCTATGAGTCTGTAGTTTACAGGAGAGGAATGGGACAGTAGGTAGTTTACAGGAGCTATAGTAGAGCTTTGAGTCTGTAGTTCGTATATAGGAGAGGTATTTCTTGTGTGGCCTGTCCCTGTATGTCTTGTCAAGCCCTGAATTATTGCACTCTGTGTTTTATTGTACAGGATTACTTTGTTTTTCTGTGTAGTTCTTCCTGTAATTAACAAGTCTTAATATTAATACAAATACTGCAAAATAGCCTCCAATACATTCTGCGTGTAGGAAGCTTACACAATACAGTCTGGTCTTTTCAAGGGCTACCTGGGGTCCAGCACTGTGTATACTGATGTAGGATAGGAAATATACACTATCTATTTCTTAGTTTATGATATGGTTATCTATTGGCAAGATAGATACATATTGTCTGCTTATTTAAGGTAGATTGGCTGTTGTATTGGCTTACAATATGTCCATAGCATTTGTGTTCTAGTGGTAAAGGCTGTGGTTATACGGCATTAAGTTGGCTCCTTTGTGATTCAACCAGGCAGACTGTTGTCATATTAACAATAGCATTTGTGATGTCCAAGTGCCACCAGGGTCGTCACACTCTCCTTTAACAGGGTTGGCTGTTTGGCATGGTGTACTCCTTCAACCTGCTGCAACAATCTGTTATTTGTAAATCCTGCTGCAGGGTAGCTGCTAGAGTTTATATTTAAAGAGCGTGCAGGTGACAGTCAACGTTTCACAATAAATAAGTAAAAACTCAATAAGTGGATGATATGATAAAACCTTTGAAGCTGTAATTACATCTCTGTTCCTGTTCCTCCCACTGTGGGGAGTAATTATTCCCCTGCACCGTCATTAATCAGAATGTTTCTCTCTCTCCATCCAGAGGATGCCAGTATTCGATGTGAACAAATGTCTCTCGTCCTTCGATGGGTGTCCGAGTTCCAGGCTGAAAACCGTGAGACTGGAGATATTATTTGCTTCGATATTCTTTGCGGTGACTTGAACTTTGACAATTGCTCTCTTGGTAAGTCCATTTCTGGAATTGTTACGTGAATGAGGTGACCGATTTTGTTTTATCCTGGAGTGATGAATATAACACAATGGAATTGTAGTCTGTGTACGGGATGATGTGCTTTGTAACACTGTATCACATGCCGCAGGTCATATGTCTGGAATCTTGCACTGACTGTGTTTCATCTTTCGTAAGATGATACAAATACATGAACACCATGGTCAGAAAGCACTTCAGCAGTGGGACTGTCTCTCAAGGCAAATACCTCCAGTGGTCCTAGATATACTAATGAGCAATGGTGTCTTTACCTCACCAAGTGAATAATCTGCCCCGCTTTACCTAGTCTCGTGGATACACTGATGATCGTCAGGAGAGAGATCTTTCTGAATGAAACACCGATGACTGGCTGGAGTGCGTCATACGGCTGGCAGTATATTTCAGGGGGCGTTTGCAATGTCTGTCTGTCAGTTTGTTTACTCATTATCTCCAGCCCGGAAACTTCTCCCAGGATAATGAGCTGTGTTACATTATCTCAAGCTGGGAAACTTGTCTCGGGATAATAAGCCTTGCTACAATATCTCAAGCCAGGATACTTCTCCCAGGATAATAAGCCCTGTTACAATACCTGCCTGGAAGAAGGGCTGCAGAGGAATAGGCAGAGGGGACAATACCTGCCTGGAAGGAGAGCTGCAGAGGAATAGGCAGAGGGGACGATACCTGCCTGGAAGGAGAGCTGCAGAGGAATAGGCAGAGGGGACGATACCTGCCTGGATGGAGGGCTGCAGAGGAATAGGCAGAGGGGACGATACCTGCCTGGAAGGAGGGCTGCAGAGGAATAGGCAGAGGGGACGATACCTGCCTGGAAGGAGGGCTGCAGGGGAATAGGCAGAGGGGACGATACCTGCCTGGAAGGAGAGCTGCAGAGGAATAGGCAGAGGGGACGATACCTGCCTGGAAGGAGGGCTGCAGAGGAATAGGCAGAGGGGACGATACCTGCCTGGAAGGAAAGCTGCAGAGGGGACGATACCTGCCTGGAAGGAGAGCTGCAGAGGAATAGGCAGAGGGGACGATACCTGCCTGGAAGGAGTGCTGCAGAGGAATAGGCAGAGGGGACGATACCTGCCTGGAAGGAGAGCTGCAGAGGAATAGGCAGAGGGGACGATACCTGCCTGGAAGGAGAGCTGCAGAGGGGACGATACCTGCCTGGAAGAAGGGCTGCAGAGGAATAGGCAGAGGGGACGATACCTGCCTGGAAGGAGAGCTGCAGAGGGGACGATACCTGCCTGGAAGGAGGGCTGCAGAGGGGACAATACCTGCCTGGAAGGAGAGCTGCAGAGGGGACAATACCTGCCTGGAAGGAGAGCTGCAGAGGGGACGATACCTGCCTGGAAGGAGGGCTGCAGAGGAATAGGCAGAGGGGACGATACCTGCCTGGAAGGAGAGCTGCAGAGGAATAGGCAGAGGGGACGATACCTGCCTGGAAGGAGGGCTGCAGAGGAATAGGCAGAGGGGACGATACCTGCCTGGAAGGAGAGCTGCAGAGGAATAGGCAGAGGGGACGATACCTGCCTGGAAGGAGGGCTGCAGAGGAATAGGCAGAGGGGACGATACCTGCCTGGAAGGAGAGCTGCAGAGGAATAGGCAGAGGGGCCGATAGCTGTCTGGAAGGAGAGCTGCAGAGGGGACGATACCTGCCTGGAAGGAGGGCTGCAGAGGAATAGGCAAAGGGGACAATACCTGCCTGGAAGGAGAGCTGCAGAGGGGACGATACCTGCCTGGAAGGAGGGCTGCAGAGGAATAGGCAGAGGGGACGATACCTGCCTGAAAGGAGGGCTGCAGAGGAATAGGCAGAGGGGACGATACCTGCCTGGAAGGAGGGCTGCAGAGGAATAGGCAGAGGGGACGATACCTGCCTGGAAGGAGAGCTGCAGAGGAATAGGCAGAGGGGACGATACCTGCCTGGAAGGAGAGCTGCAGAGGAATAGACAGAGGGAACGATACCTGCCTGGAAGGAGGGCTGCAGAGGAATAGGCAGAGGGGACAATACCTGCCTGGAAGAAGGGCTGCAGAGGGGACGATACCTGCCTGGAAGGAGAGCTGCAGAGGAATAGGCAGAGGGGACGATACCTGCCTGGAAGGAGAGCTGCAGAGGAATAGGCAGAGGGGACAATACCTGCCTGGAAGGAGGGCTGCAGAGGAATAGGCAGAGGGGGCGATACCTGCCTGGAAGGAGAGCTGCAGAGGAATAGGCAGAGGGGGCGATACCTGCCTGGAAGGAGAGATACAGAGGAATAGGCAGAGGGGACGATACCTGCCTGGAAGGAGAGCTGCATTCATTCAATCACTAAAGTACTATCATTGTAAGCCCGTTCGGCTAAATCCTGCAGGGTCATTCCCTTAAAGCTGTAGCTAACGTAATTTACATAGTAATATAAGTATGCTAAATAGGATAATTAGGAGACTGTTTTACACTCCAGCTTTTCTGTCTTATGCATCTCTGCACATTTACGGTCATATTCCCCTAATGCATTTCATGTTTAACATTTGTTCTTTGATCCATACAGTATATAAGTAAAAAATAGCAATTACGTGACGTTTTAATTTCCCTCCTATTTTTAAAGATGAACTCTACATTTAATGTGGATAAGTGCAAGATAATGCATCTTGGACGTAAAAACCCAAGGGCAGAGTACAGAATATTTGATAGAGTCCTAACCTCAACATCTGAGGAAAGGGATTTAGGGGTGATTATTTCTGATGACTTAAAGGTAGGCAGACAATGTAATAGAGCAGCAGGAAATGCTAGCAGAATGCTTGGTTGTATAGGGAGAGGTATTAGCAGTAGAAAGAGGGAAGTGCTCATGCCATTGTACAGAACACTGGTGAGACCTCACTTGGAGTATTGTACACAGTACTGGAGACCCTATCTTCAGAAGGATATTGATACCTTAGAGAGAGTTCAGAGAAGGGCTACTAAACTGGTTCATGGATTGCAGGATAAAACTTACCAGGAAAGGTTAAAGGATCTTAACATGTATAGCTTGGAGGAAAGACGAGACAGGGGGGATATGATGGAAACATTTAAATACATAAAGGGAATCAACACAGTAAAGGAGGAGACTATATTTAAAAGAAGAAAAACTACCACAACAAGAGGACATAGTCTTAAATTAGAGGGACAAAGGTTTAAAAATAATATCAGGAAGTATTACTTTACTGAGAGGGTAGTGGATGCATGGAATAGCCTTCCAGCTGAAGTGGTAGAGGTTAACACAGTAAAGGAGTTTAAGCATGCGTGGGATAGGCATAAGGCTATCCTAACTATAAGATAAGGCCAGGGACTAATGAAAGTATTTAGAAAACTGGGCAGACTAGATGGGCCGAATGGTTCTCATCTGCCGTCACATTCTATGTCTCTGTGTATCTCTGTGTGTTTGTGTATCTGTGTGTGTCGTGTGTGTTTCTATATCTGTGCGTGTTGCATTCCATAGCAGCTGGCATTACAGGTAAAGCCAAAGCATTCTAGTAATAAAAATAACATTACCGAGCCCTTGGTCTCAGTTTAGTTTTTCCAGAACTAGTTTATATATATTTAAGTATTGTGTTTATTGAGGAATGATCACACGCATTGAGCCTGTCTTTGTTTTTCTTTCAGATGACTCTTTGGAACAAAATCACGAGATATTCTCTGTTTACAAGGATCCGTGCCGTGACTGTGCTGGGCGTGATCGTCCGGGCACTGTCGGTAAGTACCGTAAGGAGTATACTCACCTTGTCCATCACTCATATTGACATATAGTGAGTTTGTCATAGAAGGAACCCCTCTACACAGGGATGTTGTTAAGCTCGAGAAATACCCTCCACTCAACACCCATGACATCACTCCCCACCACCACGTGGTTATTAATAACACTAATAAAAGGACCTTCCAGACACCAATACAATGTATTAAAACAAAATAAAAAATAGTTTGCAGCATTCTGTATGGTAAAGGTGCATTCTAACATTCGTCGATACTTCTGGCTATTTAGATTTATAAACCATCTTTTAGCATTTTACATCATTACTGATTATATCAGCCAGTCCAATACTTCCCCAAAGGGGGCCGGCTACACTGCACCATTCAGCAACACACGGAGCAACCACATCCTGTGAGATTGCAGTACAGTAATCGGAAGCAACTCAGGGTGACTGTCTGTCTTATTGTCTGACTCACGGACTGATTGTCTGACTCACGGACTGATTGTCTGACTCACTGACTGACTGTCTGACTCACTGACTGACTGTCTGACTCACTGACTGACTGTCTGACTCACTGACTGACTGTCTGACTCACTGACTGACTGTCTGACTCACTGACTGACTGTCTGACTCACTGACTGACTGTCTGACTCACTGACTGACTGTCTGACTCACTGACTGACTGTCTGACTCACTGACTGACTGTCTGACTCACTGACTGATTGTCTGACTCACTGACTGTCTGATTGTCTGACTCACTGACTGTCTGATTGTCTGACTCACTGACTGTCTGATTGTCTGACTCACTGACTGTCTGATTGTCTGACTCACTGACTGTCTGATTGTCTGACTCACTGACTGTCTGATTGTCTGACTCACTGACTGTCTGATTGTCTGACTCACTGACTGTCTGTCTGACTCACTGACTGTCTGATTGTCTGACTCACTGACTGTCTGATTGTCTGACTCACTGACTGTCTGATTGTCTGACTCACTGACTGTCTGATTGTCTGACTCACTGACTGTCTGATTGTCTGACTCACTGACTGTCTGATTGTCTGACTCACTGACTGTCTGATTGTCTGACTCACTGACTGTCTGATTGTCTGACTCACTGACTGTCTGATTGTCTGACTCACTGACTGTCTGATTGTCTGACTCACTGACTGTCTGATTGTCTGACTCACTGACTGTCTGACTGACTGTATGATTGTCTACACAAATCTTATATCAAAACGTTCAGCTATCCCTGCTGCCACTAAAAATGTCCACAGCTAAGCCATAGTCCTTCTAGTTTTCAAAATATGACCATTTGTTTGCAACTCACGCCGTCCATTGACATGTATTGAAACTCCACTCTGCAAAGCTCACATTTGAAGGGCAATTTCTAAACTGCGACTGTGCCTTCATTGTTAATATTGCAGAGACATACTATGCATCAAAATGTAGGTCTGGGTCTTGTGATTCTCACAATATAAAGCTCTTCGCTGTAGGATTTATAGTTTTTAAAATACGACCGTTTGAAGATGGCAACCGCCAAAATACTCTGACCTGTGCCAGGCTGCAGCAGCAAGTGATGTCATAGACAAAGCCTTTTGTACACCTGCTAATGTTTTTATAAATGTATGTTTTAATGTAACTGTGCAACAACATTGCAATTAAATGTGCTATATAAATGATAACAGTTACTCCGCCCACTCCAGTTGTAGACTACTGGTGGAGGCAAGAACACTTCACACAATTTCCCCAGAAATTGTAGCTTTTCTAGTTTTTTGCTGCTATCGGATATTTTACTGATATTATACCAATACTGGTTACATTATATCCACAACTTGACACTTTACTGCTACTGTTATTTCTGTTGAGCAGAAGCACACTGTGTGGGATGTGGTATTGATACTTTTTCACTATAAGAACTTTGTCTGTTAAAGACACTCTATTGGACAATATTTTACTTTTCCATTGTTTTGGATTTTATTGGACTACTAAGTTGTTTTGGACAATCTACTTTTATATTTTTATAATTGCAGCCACTGTGATAATGCCTCCAAGTCCTAAGGTTTTTTTTCCCATTTTCAATATATTACGATTTTTCGTTGTTTAGTGGAAGATTCCCTCTATACCAAATATTTTTTTGATACAAGGCTGCCACCTAGTGAATTTATTTATGTAGCAATCACTGATTTTTTTTTTTTTTGTATTCCAAGATTTGTATTTTGTATGTTTTTTTTTTATTCTATCACTTTATGTGGTTATAAGTTCCTATTGTATAATTTTAATAATTATTTAATTTTATAATAGTTCTGCTTAGATTATTTTCTATATGATTATTCTCAACAGTTTGTAGCATCTGGTAAGAGATCTCCTAGTACGTGTAGGCTTTCCCACCTACTATTATTCATTTATCTCTCTTAGCTTTTATGGGGGATTTCTTTTACTAGTAGAGATTTCCTACCTGTCTTTCTATCCCTTCTCCATCCATTTTTTCCACTCCTCAGGGTCAGTGTATTCTGCCCACCACCTATGATCCCTACCCTGTGCCAGCACTGTATTACACTCCATTATCTCCAGGCACAGAAAACATACATTTTTACAGTATTCCGAAAGTACCCCCAAAATAAATGGAAACCCCACAAATCCCCTGATAGCCCCAAAACGGCTGACCTACATATCAAAAATCACCCAGATCGATTCAGGGGTTCGGGATTTCCATGGAGGTCATATTTTGACCGACACACAAGGCTCCTGCCCAAAAGCGTCTCATGAAATCGGGTTATGCGGTCGGTCTCTTTCGGAAACACGAAATATAGTAAAAGTACCGAGCGTAGTGGATAACTGATATGCTCAGTGTATGTCTCTCATTCCGGAGCTTGCCCGCACCGAACGTCTTTCAATTCCCATTTGTTTTACCGAACTTCGATGGAAGTGGAAGTTCTAGTGGTGTTCGCACCTTCTAGTGTCCGATTTGAGTTCCATGCACTCGACGGCCAAACACTGCTCTGTGTGTTCGCAGCTAAAGATGGCCGCCACCACGTGTTTGTATGCCGAAAGGCTACCACCCAGCCGACCGCTTAGAACGCTTGCGGTTTAGGATTGTTAATGGGGTGACAGAGGTTAATGAGTGGCACACTCCGCATACGGGTGATCTTGTTGTTCGGGAGTTAGTTTGGTAGGTGAACGAAATAATAATAAAATTAAAGGGGAATGCAATGTCCCGAACGCATACGATAGTGAAGCAAAGTACTTGTAGTTCAGGGACAGGGTGACCTGTCACAGTTACCTCCACTAATTCCTTTCTTTAGCCACTCTGAAACCATTAAAGCATACGGACATCAATTCCCCCAGTAACCAGACGAAACATAGGAGTCATCTCATTTTATTTTGGCCACACACTGCTTTTTTTTTTTTTTTTTTTTTCTTTTTTTCTTTTTTTTTTTGTCAATCTGTTTTTTATTTAAGGCGTATGAGATGGGGTACAGAAGAGAAAACAAGGGAAATGTATGAATAATTTACAGCATTAGGTTTAAGACATCAGTAATGTATCCCATTTCTAGGTTGGTAATGCCTCATCTTTTTTTTATTTTTTTTGAGAACTAGAAAAAGTATGTGTTTGAACAGAAGCTGAACCTAAGTATAGTAAGATTAGCTAAAATGGCACCGCCTGGATCTAATCAAGTCAGGTATACAAGATGCTACGATGCTTAGTTAAGTTAGTGTGATTGTACTATACAAGCGTGTTGTGCCATATTTTTAGGCAGTCCGGTTATGAGACTAGTCGATTAAGATATATCAGTGAGGTTCAGTACCATTCTAGCGTAAATGCATGCATACAAAGGTGACTGTATAGTTTGCCCACTGCCCATTTTGCCCACTGTGAAGGTGAGCTCAGAATGAATAGAGAGCAACAACTGTGGTGTGACTCTGCGGTTTCGTCAGGTTTGTGTCGATGGACCTATGGTGTTTTATGATTGCGTGCGTGGGGTTACGTGTAGACTTCCCTGCCTCATCTGTCGAGTTGGGTTTCTTGGTGTGGTACGTTTGAGCTGAAGGGAGCATATGTCTTTGCGAGCTCGGGTGTTGATGGAGTGTGGAGGTGCTAATGGGTTGAATTGAATTTAGCCCCCGCTGCCTAACTACCAGGGGTGCTGCTCTGCTGGGGCGTGCAAGCGACCACCCTGTGAGGTGTGCCAGTCTTTGCCTGAATGGCGAGGTGCTGGTGGTGTTGTGCGGGATTCATGGGGTGCGTCTTCGGGGGTACCGAGCGCGCTTGGGTGTGTGTGCTCTGGATTGGTGAGTGTGCAGCTACTGGATTGGTGAGTGTGTTCTAGGTCCTAGATGTAATTACTCCTGACCAAGGGAGTTACAGTGGGGGGGGGGGGTGGTAGTAGGAGGGGTGCTTTCGTTGTTCCGCTACAAAGTGTGAATGTAAATGTAGGAGTAGTGCCGTGTCCTGTTGATTTGAGGTGGGCTATGCAGTGCATCTAGTGTCAGTGGTTGCTAGAAGTTTGCAGGTTCTATCCGGTAGAGTGGTGACTTAGAGGTTACATTTAAGCCTAATCATTCACCATTGAAGGTTAAATAGGCAGGCCAACATAAACAAACAACAACCCCAAACAGAGAAAAGATAAAAGATAAAGATAAAAGAGAGGGAAAGAAAAAATAAAAATTGTAGTTGTGGATTTGCAAGGATTAATTAAGTCCTGAATATGCCTCTGCTGAAGGGGTTAGGTGCCCTGCGTCAAACCGGTCTCCAGAGGCGGTCGCTGTTCTGTGTTCTGGGAGCTCCCAGCCCGTGGGACAAAGGGAGTGATGCGCTCTGTGGTTGTTCTCCAAAGTGGGATAGCAGCGATCGGGATGTCCAGACCCAGTGTTTCTAGGAACACGGGTGCGCCTTCCATTGAGGTAAGTGCGTGTAGAGTTCCGTTCCGTTGCACTGTCAGTGAGCCGTTGGTCCCCCACCTGTATTCAATGCTCGCCGATCTCCAGCTACTGGTGAGCGAAGAGAAGGTTTTACTCCAGGTGAGGGTGGCTCTCGTGAGGTCCTGGAAAAAAGTCAATGTAGTTCCTTCGAAAGCCAGTGGTGTTTTCCTTTTGAGAGCCGCCATGAGCTGTATTTTGTCTTGTACTGTTGGGCACTTTAGTATCACGTCTCGGGCATGTTTGTGGGTTCCCTGGTGGATGAGGGTAGGCGGTAGATCTCTGCTGTGGCTAGTTTTTTTGCTGTAGCTAGAGGCAAAATTGTGGCCTGGAGGCGTCTGGAGAAGTGTGGTAGTTCGTTCGGTGAGATTTAAGCAGGGGTGCCCCGTATTTGTATGTTGGTGCGCATTTGCCGTTCCTCCAGAGCAGTGAGCTGTGCAGTCATGTCTCTTTGGTGTGTATATATTTGCTGCACTGATTCTTGTAGCTCAGACAGGTGGTCTTGCATGCTTGTGATGTGTTTTTCTGATGCCTGCACCCTATCGGTAACTGCTTTGATGTCTTTTTTTTTAATGGGAGCAAGTTCCGCCGCCAGGATCTTGTGAAAGTCCGTCAGCAGGGTTTTTAGGTCCAGCCTGGTGATTGGGGCCATGTCAGCTGGGTCATCCGGCAGTTTTGGGCACTCTGCTTGGGTGTCTGTGGAGGCCTCTGGGTCTGGGTGATGGGAGTTAATGACGGGGCGCGGAGATTCAGCAGGGGCGGTTTTGGCCTGCGTGGGCCGTTGAAGCATGGCCCCGATATCCCTGCTGTCTGTGGTGTGTAGTGGTCGTTGGGAGCGACGTCCCATAGCTGGCATGTGTGCCAGTTAGTCTGTCGTGTTGGGTGCTGCCCTGTCCCATACTTGCCTTGCCGCTGTACCGTTCAGGATTGCCTCCAGGCCTGCGTATGACAGTGTGGGGTAGGCCCCGTTTTTTTTCCTCCGCTTGGGCTGATGGCTGGCTGCGAAGAACGGCATCTACCGCCACAGGGTGGGTTAATGGCTCTTGGTGCCCACTTTTTGTAGCTGGATGGGCCACTTGTAGCTTGATATTCCCTGGATTTAGCGAGGTTTGTGGAGGAGCTTACAGGAATGGTGTCTCTCCAGGTTGATGGTCAAGCTCCGCCCCCACACACTGCTTTTATGCACAAACTCCTATTCAATGTAATTTCTGTAGTGCATATATGAATTGGCTGCATGGTAGAGGTGGTATTGTCAATTTCAAAAGGGGTTAGTTTGATTACAACCTAAATTCCTCTTTGAAACTGGGACCCCAACAGAGCTACTCTGTAAGGTGTGAGAAGTCACACATAAGTGGCCTGAAAGTCTGGTTTTCAGTATAAACTAACACACTAATTTTCCATATGTCTTAATAAGGAGTCCTTTGATCTAAAGGATCCTTAGTTTTCAAGAAAAAGCTGTGTGTTCCTATATCATATCCAAAAGAGACACAAATACTTACCCCCAAATTAATAATTAGGCCTCATTTCTTTTATATTTAGAATAGGACAAGCACAGTCCTCCAATAAAGCCTAAACATGATTTGTGAACGAGGGGGGTATGGACCGCTTAACAAAGGGGATAAAAGTGTAGTTATGTCCTCCATCCCACTACATATATTGTAACGTATCACCTGGCACACCGACTGGGTACCTCTGTTGATGGATGCTCCTTGTGCTTCCCGAGGGCTCCAAGCACTCCACTTGACACCATAAGCACTGCAGACCCACGAACCGCCGCAGCTTGGTTGGGGTCTCGCCGCATCTATACGTCTATACGCATAAATAACTCAAAGACGGTACATAAACCCCAAGACATAAGCGAAGCATTCGCCACATTCTATGAAACTCTGAATAACATAGACACGGACCAACCCAACTCCATACTGACTTGGGAACAGATCAAAATCTTCCTAGACAAGATAACATTGCCCAGACTGACCGCCACCCAAACTGCGTCCCTGACTGAACCTATCTGCTGTTCACCCAGATCAGGGCTATCAGCGGATGTGACTATAGGGATTATGATGATATGTTGTATTTTGGGGTACTTATGGGACTTTATAAAAAATTTGTTTTTTCTGCCTGGAAAATTATCTGCCTTAATTATCTCCTAGGCAGAGGGGAGGAAATGTGTATACTGTATGGCAGTGTCTCACTGTATACCTCTGTTTTCATTGGTTTGTTAACTTTGTGTCCCTGTGCCCAACAAGGTCCACGTGGGTGTCACCCTTGTTGGGAGCCTTGCATAAAAGGCCCGTGTGCTTCCATTAAAATTGCGTTCCTGCTTAACCCTCAACACGTAGCTTCGTCTTGTGATTGGAGGGGAACTGCTATACTGCTATAATCACAGTGGGGATTGCTATACTGCTATAATCACAGTGGGGATTGCTATACTCTTGTAAGAGCTGTTCCTGATACGCTCTCTGGAGTAGGAGAGGTCTTTCCCACACAGTCCTGGATATTAGAGGTAGATCCAGGGTGGGAGGAAGACAGCGAGATCACAAACACACAGATACTCAGACATACAGATACAGACATGCAGATACACACACTGACAAACACACAGATACTCAGACATACAGATGCACAGACATGCAGATACAGACCTACAGATACACGCACAGTTACACAGTGTGACCGAGTGCAAGACGTTGTTGTGGATAGTGTATATTTTTTTTCCCCAAAAGTATTGGAATATATGAATTAATAGCTCTAGGCAGAAAGTCTGACTGTTTTAGTCAGAGCTATTCTGTGGTTTAATATGGTCAGTGCTCCGCTTCACAGTTTATATACAGCACAGCAGCTGAGGAATCCAGTCCAGGAGTTCTGGACCACCCAGGTAGTTGCTCACCTGTTGGCAATGATTAGCACAAGACTGCTATAAAATGTCCCGGTCAGGGATTCACAGAAATGGACCCGGTTCCAAACCCGTGCAGTTGCGCCGCCGCCATTACCTTTTTTTTTTTTCACGTTCCCCTGGAGGACTGGATTGTACCCCTGTGGGTATGCATACCTCCTGCTCTAGATTGTAAGCTCATGGACATAGCAGCTTGTAGGACGGGCTGTAGGTAGAAGATTGAAGCACACACACTTTTTTCTCACGTTTTAATTAATTTGTTAAGTGCTATAAGAACTATAATATTTAATAAATAAATCTCTTCTTCTGAGCCAAATCCCAAAATGTCATGAAAATAAAGTCCTCCAATTAAACCCACGTCGGTTAATTGGTGAAAAATGGTTCAACCCCTTATGAGCCTTTCTTAAGCTTGTAAAGTGTTGTTGTTTTTTTTCCTATATAACATTTCCTATTTAATTGGAGAGGGCTGTTTTTTTTTGTGGTTTTTTTATGGTATATTATGGCACCAGACGATCACTAGCGTGGATTATACACCAATATTTGTTTCACTGCAATGTTCATTTCTCTTTGATTAGATTAACTGTTACGTTTGTCGCTATTCGTGTAGCCTTGTTTGTTTGTATCACAGAGTCCCTGTTCAGTTATCAGAGTTACAGGCCATAACACTAACCTTATTTCATTGTCTCTCAGGAACCCTCTTGCGGCAGGAATTTATATATCACGAAGCTCTGAGGACACCAGAGAAGCTCAAAAGGTGAAACCGTAATGGAAGGTTGTGCTTAGATTAGCATGGATGTTCGTGTTCATTGAATTGTCGCATTATTTCTGCTCTTATTATAGGACTCTGCTGTCGGATTGTGAGCGGCGACTTTACATTGCACCTCCTCTCCCTCCGGGCACCGGTCATGATGAGCAGCAGTGGACAGGGCGTAGAATTGATTATATTCTTTACCGTGATTCTCCCCTGATACTTCCTACGGTAAGGGCATAACATAGCTCCAATGTTTATTTTAGGGTTTGGTGTGAATAAATCTATGCATTGTGCCGTTAAATGTATCCCGCGGAGGTATGAGAAGGCTAGCTGTACACACTGTGCTTATATAAATACGTGTTCCATGGAGGTACGAGGAGACTAGCTGTACACACTGTGTTTATATTAATACGTGTTCCGTGGAGGTACGAGGAGACTAGCTGTACACACTGTGCTTATATAAATACGTGTTCCGTGGAGGTACGAGGAGACTAGCTGTACGCACTGTGTTTATATTAATACGTGTTCCATGGAGGTACGAGGAGACTAGCTGTACACACTGTGCTTATATTAATACGTGTTCCATGGAGGTACGAGGAGACTAGCTGTACACACTGTGCTTATATAAATACGTGTTCCGTGGAGGTACGAGGAGACTAGCTGTACGCACTGTGTTTATATTAATACGTGTTCCATGGAGGTACGAGGAGACTAGCTGTACGCACTGTGTTTATATTAATACGTGTTCCATGGAGGTACGAGGAGACTAGCTGTACGCACTGTGCTTATATTAATACATGTTCCGTGGAGGTACGAGGAGACTAGCTGTACGCACTGTGTTTATATTAATACGTGTTCCGTGGAGGTACGAGGAGACTAGCTGTACACACTGTGTTTATATTAATACGTGTTCCGTGGAGGTACGAGGAGACTAGCTGTACGCACTGTGTTTATATTAATACGTGTTCCATGGAGGTACGAGGAGACTAGCTGTAGATACTGTGTTTATATTAATCTTCAGACTGTGGAGGTGCGGGGAGAGTAGCTGTACACACTGTGTTTACATTAATCTCCATGTTGTGCTTACATTAATCTCCATGTTGTGGAGGTGCGGGGAGACTAGCTGTACACACTGTGGTTACATTAATCTCCATGTTGTGGAGGTACGAGGAGACTAGCTGTACACACTGTGCTTATATTAATACGTGTTCCGTGGAGGTACGAGGAGACTAGCTGTACGCACTGTGTTTATATTAATACGTGTTCCATGGAGGTACGAGGAGACTAGCTGTACACACTGTGTTTATATTAATACGTGTTCCATGGAGGTACGAGGAGACTAGCTGTACGCACTGTGCTTATATTAATACGTGTTCCATGGAGGTACGAGGAGACTAGCTGTACGCACTGTGTTTATATTAATACGTGTTTTGTGGAGGTACGAGGAGACTAGCTGTACACACTGTGTTTATATTAATACGTGTTCCATGGAGGTACGAGGAGACTAGCTGTACGCACTGTGTTTATATTAATACGTGTTCCATGGAGGTACGAGGAGACTAGCTGTACGCACTGTGCTTATATTAATACGTGTTCCATGGAGGTACGAGGAGACTAGCTGTACGCACTGTGTTTATATTAATACGTGTTCCGTGGAGGTACGAGGAGACTTGCTGTACGCACTGTGTTTATATTAATACGTGTTCCATGGAGGTACGAGGAGACTAGCTGTACGCACTGTGTTTATATTAATACGTGTTCCATGGAGGTATGAGGAGACTAGCTGTACACACTGTTTTATATTAATACGTGTTCCGTGGAGGTACGAGGAGACTAGCTGTACACACTGTGCTTATATAAATACGTGTTCCGTGGAGGTACGAGGAGACTAGCTGTACACACTATGCTTATATTAATACGTGTTCCGTGGAGGTACGAGGAGACTAGCTGTACGCACTGTGTTTATATTAATACGTGTTCCGTGGAGGTACGAGGAGACTAGCTGTACACACTGTGTTTATATTAAAACGTGTTCCATGGAGGTACGAGGAGACTAGCTGTACGCACTGTGTTTATATTAATACGTGTTCCGTGGAGGTACGAGGAGACTAGCTGTACGCACTGTGTTTATATTAATACGTGTTTCGTGGAGGTACGAGGAGACTAGCTGTACGCACTGTGTTTATATTAATACGTGTTCCGTGGAGGTACGAGGAGACTAGCTGTACGCACTGTGTTTATATTAATACGTGTTTCGTGGAGGTACGAGGAGACTAGCTGTACACACTATGCTTATATTAATACGTGTTCCGTGGAGGTACGAGGAGACTAGCTGTACACACTGTGTTTATATTAATACGTGTTTCGTGGAGGTACGAGGAGACTAGCTGTACACACTGTGTTTATATTAATACGTGTTTCGTGGAGGTACGAGGAGACTAGCTGTATGCACTGTGCTTATATTAATACGTGTTCCGTGGAGGTACGAGGAGACTAGCTGTACACACTGTGTTTATATTAATACGTGTTCTGTGGAGGTACGAGGAGACTAGCTGTACACACTGTGTTTATATTAATACGTGTTCCATGGAGGTACGAGGAGACTAGCTGTACGCACTGTGTTTATATTAATACGTGTTCCATGGAGGTACGAGGAGACTAGCTGTACACACTGTGCTTATATTAATAAGTGTTCTGTGGAGGTACGAGGAGACTAGCTGTACGCACTGTGTTTATATTAATACGTGTTCCGTGGAGGTACGAGGAGACTAGCTGTACACACTGTGTTTATATTAATACATGTTCCGTGGAGGTACGAGGAGACTAGCTGTACGCACTGTGTTTATATTAATACGTGTTCCGTGGAGGTACGAGGAGACTAGCTGTACACACGTTGTTTATATTAATACGTGTTCCGTGGAGGTACGAGGAGACTAGCTGTACACACTGTGTTTATATTAATACGTGTTCCGTGGAGGTACGAGGAGACTAGCTGTACGCACTGTGTTTATATTAATACGTGTTCCATGGAGGTACGAGGAGACTAGCTGTACACACTGTGTTTATATTAATACGTGTTCCATGGAGGTACGAGGAGACTAGCTGTACACACTGTGCTTATATTAATACGTGTTCCGTGGAGGTACGAGGAGACTAGCTGTACACACTGTGTTTATATTAATACGTGTTCTGTGGAGGTACGAGGAGACTAGCTGTACGCACTGTGCTTATATAAATACGTGTTCCGTGGAGGTACGAGGAGACTAGCTGTACACACTGTGTTTATATTAATACGTGTTCCGTGGAGGTACGAGGAGACTAGCTGTACACACTGTGTTTATATTAATACGTGTTCCATGGAGGTACGAGGAGACTAGCTGTACAGACTGTGATTGCATTAATCTCCAGGCTGTGGAGGTGCGGGGAGACTAGCTGTAGATACTGTGTTTATATTAATCTTCAGACTGTGGAGGTGCGGGGAGAGTAGCTGTAGATACTGTGTTTATATTAATCTTCAGACTGTGGAGGTGCGGGGAGAGTAGCTGTACACACTGTGTTTACATTAATCTCCATGTTGTGCTTACATTAATCTCCATGTGTGGAGGTGCGGGGAGACTAGCTGTACACACTGTGGTTACATTAATCTCCATGTTGTGCTTACAGTAATCTCCATGTTGTGGAGGTGCGGGGAGACTAGCTGTACATACTGTGATTACATTAATCTCCATGTTGTGGAGGTGCGGGGAGACTAGCTGTACATACTGTGATTAAATTAATCTCCATGTTGTGGAGGTGCGGGGAGACTAGCTGTACATACTGTGATTACATTAATCTCCATGCTGTGGAGGTGCAGGGAGACTAGCTGTACATACTGTGATTACATTAATCTCCATGCTGTGGAGGTGTGAGGAGACTAGCTGTACATACTGTGATTGCATTAATCTCCATGTTGTGGAAGTGCTGGGAGACTAGCTGTACACACTGTGATTACATTAATATCCATGTTGTGAAGGTGCGGGGAGACTAGCTGTACCTACTGTGATTACATTAATCTCCATGTTGTGCTTACATTAATCTCCATGTTGTGGATGTGTGGGGAGACTAGCTGTACACACTGTGATTACATTAATCTCCATGCTGTGGAAGTGTGGGGAGACTAGCTGTACATATTGTGATTACATTAATCTCCAGGCTGTGGAGGTGCGGGGAGACTAGCTGTACACACTGTGATTGCATTAATATCCATGCTGTGGAAGTGTGGGGAGACTAGCTGTACATATTGTGATTACATTAATCTCCAGGCTGTGGAGGTGCGGGGAGACTAGCTGTACATACTGTGATTAAATTAATCTCCATGTTGTGGAGGTGCGGGGAGACTAGCTGTACATACTGTGATTACATTAATCTCCAGGCTGTGGAGGTGCGGGGAGACTAGCTGTACATATTGTGATTACATTAATCTCCAGGCTGTGGATGTGCGGGGAGACTAGCTGTACACACTGTGATTACATTAATATCCATGTTGTGAAGGTGCGGGGAGACTAGCTGTACACACTGTGATTACATTAATCTCCATGTTGTGGATGTGTGGGGAGACTAGCTGTACACACTGTGATTACATTAATCTCCAGGCTGTGGAGGTGCGGGGAGACTAGCTGTACATACTGTGATTAAATTAATCTCCATGTTGTGGAGGTGCGGGGAGACTAGCTGTACATACTGTGATTACATTAATCTCCAGGCTGTGGAGGTGCGGGGAGACTAGCTGTACATATTGTGATTACATTAATCTCCAGGCTGTGGATGTGCGGGGAGACTAGCTGTACACACTGTGATTACATTAATATCCATGTTGTGAAGGTGCGGGGAGACTAGCTGTACACACTGTGATTACATTAATCTCCATGTTGTGGATGTGTGGGGAGACTAGCTGTACACACTGTGATTACATTAATCTCCATGCTGTGGAGGTGCGGGGAGACTAGCTGTACATATTGTGATTACATTAATCTCCAGGCTGTGGAGGTGCGGGGAGACTAGCTGTACACACTGTGCTTACATTAATCTCCAGCTGTAAAGGAACCAAATAGTACATACAGGAACTCAGGAACTAGGTATCGGTAAGAAGTATGTTTATTTAACTATATAAAAATCACAACGTGTTTCAACCTATTTACAGGTTTTCCTCCGGTGCATATCTGAAAATAGTGTCTGAAACATAATATATAGGTCTAAACCAATTTAAAAACAATTAAAAACCTCGGTTGTGGTGTGTTATTTACTGCAAACTAACACCCATTGCCTAATATGGTCAAAAATGTCAGTTTTCCCGCCCCTACTAATATGGATTCCATGTTTCTTCCTGTATATTTCTTCCTGCTTTGTTAGTCATGCTTCCATTCCTGCCTCTTCCAATATGGCCGCACGCCGACTTGTTGGCGTGTTTGCTGTAGAACTATATCGGCAAGTGATGATGGGCATCTCTGTGTAAATCTGTCTTATTTGCGCATACTTAAAATGGCGGTTTTGGTATTTCCGGGATAACTGAGCCCGGTCGATATTCAGATGTGAAAAGTCCATAAGAATACATAGAAGGAACACGTAGATAAAATATCATAAACGGACATATAATGTAACAAATGCTCTTAGCTACGCAGCTAACAAAAGGAATCATAAAGGTTAAAAAAGGAGTGTTAATGGAAATGTGGAAGTGAAGAGACATTGATTAATTAATATATAATAAGAAGCACACAATAAAAGGATACATTTGTGTCTAAAAATGTATTGGATTGGTTTAAATAAAATCTTACAGCTTCACGTCCTTTTTAATGTTTAATGATTGCGTTTATCTGGTGACATCACAAGTAATAGGAATAAAACCTTCCTGTCATTTAAAATGAGATAAAATATGCCAGAAATTCCTAGAATCCTGCGATCCGATGGGCTTTCCTTAACCAGAGGCTGTAGGTGGAAATCTATATATTGTGATAATGATGACAGAATACAATCAATACCCCGAACGATTTCTTTATTTATTTAGGTGTATGTTAGGGGTTTGTCCCCTTAGGTGGAGGCGGTAAAGTGTGCAGCAGCATATCCATATTTACCTTCTATTACGTTTTTAATCAAAGGATTATTACTATTTTTTCAGAAGATTGCGGCACGGCCGATTTACGCCATCAAGGGTCGACAGGCGCATGCATTGTAGCACATTTTGGGACACATTTAGGCGAATGCTGGCTTTCGGCTACGGCATATATATTCAATATAACAATGGGTAACAGGGTTTATTCGGTTGGGGCAGTCGTCACATATCCTGGCTGCCGAAACACTGTCCTATATTAGATGATAAGATATTTTATATGTGCTAGGGTGACCTCCGGTGGCTGGATCATTATAGCTGGTAATTTTTTATTTTTATTTTTTCTTCCTCCTTTCTCCCGGTTACAGGTTGTCAGCACCTTTTCTGTATTAAGTTTAAAGATGTCTGACTGACCCCTTGTGGTCATAAGGGTTATGGCTTGTGACATAAATTATATTTAAGGTTTGGGCTGAAGACATATGTCATAACAACGCTACTGGTGCTAATTATAGATTCATATTGTGTTCATACAGTGCAGCCCTTGCCCTTGCCAAACAGTCCTATTTTTCCTCTCTCATTAGTTCATGCTCCCGCAATCCCAGGCGTCTCTTTCACACCTTTAATTCTCTTCTTCGCCCTGCTGTGGCCACCCCCAAAACTAACCTTACTGCTGATAACTTCGCATGTTACTTCACAGACAAGATTGAACAGCTAAGGAAAGAATTCTCCCCTCCTTGCCTTTCTGTTTCTCAATCACACATAGATCATGCCTTTCCTACCCTTCAGACATTCTCCCCAGCTACTGACCAAGAGGTGGCTGCTCTTCTTTGCTCCTCTCGCCCCACCACTTGCCCGCTCGATCCTGTCCCATCTCATCTTATTAGATCTCTCTCCACTTGTCTCGTGCCTTCTCTAACACACATCTTCAACTGCTCGCTCTCCTCTGGCATTGTCCCTGCTGACCTTAAACATGCCACTGTAGTACCTATACTAAAAAAAACATCCCTCGACCCATCCACCCCCTCTAACTACCGTCCCATATCCCTGCTCCCTTTTTCCTCAAAGCTTCTGGAAAGACTTGTCTTTACCCGTGTGTCTCACTTCCTCAATTCCAACTCTCTCCTTGACCCTCTTCAATCTGGCTTCCGCCCTCTCCACTCTACAGAGACTGCCCTTATCAAAGTTACTAACGACCTAATCGCAGCTAAATCCAAAGGCCACTACTCCATACTAATTCTTCTTGACCTCTCTGCAGCCTTTGACACCGTTGATCATGCTCTCCTTCTTCAAACTCTTCAATCGCTTGGTCTCTGTGACTCTGTCCTCTCATGGTTTTCCTCTTATCTCTCCCAACGCTCATTCAGTGTCTCCTTTTCTAATGATACCTCCTCCCCTTGCCCTGTCTCAGTTGGAGTTCCCCAAGGCTCCGTCCTTGGTCCCCTTCTATTTTCTCTTTATACTGCCTCTCTTGGCAAACTTATTACCTCTTTTGGATTCCACTACCACCTGTACGCTGATGACACCCAGCTATATCTCTCCTCCCCGGACCTCTCCCCTGCCGTCCTGCAACGTGTCACTGCTTGCCTTTCTTCCATCTCTGACTGGATGTCCTCCCGCTTTCTGAAACTCAATCTCTCAAAAACTGAGCTCCTTGTCTTTCCTCCTCCTAATACTGATCCTCCTCTTTCGCTCTCCCTCCAAGTCTGTGGTACCAACATCAGTCCATCCTTGCAAGCGCGCTGTCTTGGCGTCATACTTGACTCTGGTCTCACCTTTGAGCCTCACATCCAGCATGTTGCCAAATCCTGTAGATTCCATCTTAAAAACATAGCCCGCATCCGCCCCTTTCTTGCACCAGATACTACCAAGGAGCTTGTCCATGCTCTAGTAATTTCCCGCATGGATTATTGTAACCCTCTCCTGATTGGTCTCCCCAATAGCCGTACTGCACCCTTACAGTCCGTAATGAATGCTGCTGCTAGATTGATTTTCCTCTCTAGTCGTTTCTCTCACACCTCACCCCTCTGCCAGTCCTTACATTGGCTTCCTGTATGCTATAGGAGTCAATTCAAGGTACTAACTCACACCTATAAAGCACTGAACAACTCTAGCCCCTCTTATATCTCCTCACAGATCCATAGGTATGTCCCTTCTCGGTCTCTCCGCTCTGCCCGTGACCACCTCCTGTCCGTTGTCCGCACTCGTACGGCCAACTCGCGCTTGCAGGACTTCTCACGGGCGGCTCCCTTCCTATGGAATAGCCTGCCTACCGCCATCAGACTCTCCCCTAGTCTTGCATCTTTTAAGAAGTGCCTTAAAACCCATCTCTTTAGGAAAGCTTATGGCCTCCAAGACTAACCCTTACCTCACATACCTGTCTCTTGCCCTCTCCTAAAGGGCAGCCCACCTTATTTGATTGTAAATTCCTGTCCTAATGTGTTTTACACCCCACCTCCTATAGAATGTAAGCTCGTTTGAGCAGGGTCCTCTTCAACCTATTGTTCCTGTAAGTTTATTTGTAATTGTCCTATTTATAGTTAAATCCCCCTCTCATAATATTGTAAAGCGCTACGGAATCTGTTGGCGCTATATAAATGGCAATAATAAATAAATAAATAAATAATGGTCTGGATGGTATTGGCAGCAGTAGTATGTGGCACGTATATGCTTGTTAGGAGCAAGTACATCATAGGTACCCATCTAGGAGTATCAAATGTTCTGTAATTGTGCACAGGGCAGATATTCAGGTTTGGGCGATGTCTAGCAATTCAGTGATTATGGACCTCTTATGTTTCAGTATCAACAGCATCCACAGTGTGCTGCTACTCTACCAACTTTTCACCTGCTATAGGTCAGCAATTATGATTAATTATCCTCTGATGCTCTCGCAAGACCTGGGTCCTTATGTGTATTTTTCTGTATTACTAGGTATAGGCATCCTTGCTCCTTTTTGTTCCAGTCTCCTACTGTTGGAATATTTACCAGAAGGTATCTTGTTATCAGGGGGAATGATGGGTACCGTATTTATTCGAGTATAACGCGCACACGTGTATAACGCGCACCCCTAATTTTCGATTAAAAATCGTTATAAAATGTTATACCGATTTTTTAATCAAAAATTAGGGTGCTTGTTATACTCTAATAAATATTCGAGTGGGTGCTCCGATAATACCGACCGCCGGCTCATTACAAGCCCGGCAGAGCTGGCCGCGGGTCTCGCGAGATTTACACTGGGAAGCTGGAGGAGCTGCACGGAGGTGAGTAAACGCTTGCTGCCCGCCCCCCCAGGACCGCCGGGCTTTGTAATGAGCCCGGCAGTCCTGGGAGGTATATTTATTAGAGCATAACGCGCACCCCTAATTTTAAATTAAAAATCGGTACAAAATTTTGCGCGTTATACTCGAATAAATACGGTACATATTTATATAACCCTGAAAACTCACAATTACTCTCGTAGGTTACTACAGATCGCCTGTATCACCTTACCCTACTACCTTGCTCATCAGGTACGTCATGTTTCTCTCGATAATTCTCCCATCCTCCCTAACCTTTTCGGGTCATAATACAGATATACTGGCATATAAAATAGGAGCCTCTAGGTATGTTTTCTGGCCTTCTACGCCTTACGTTAGTGGTCCCGCGAGGCCAACACCCATCCTCAATTTGGAGGTACAGCATTCCCTAGGGCCAATTCATAGGTAGCCGCCTCGCTCGGTTGCATAGAGAGGGCCTCACTTGTCACTCCCATTCTGTCTTATGCTATTACAAGTCACGGAGAGGCCATCACCCCGCCATAATGTCAACGGCCACGTACCCCACACAAGCCAAATCATAGATAGTGCCTCTCAAATCCGCTTGGCAACTAGCAGGGCCTCACCTGTCACATTACTAATTAATTGTTTCGCCGCTTGGCATTAGTTACATCAGCCAGTTGGGTAGTGCCCCATGTTATTTTGTTTTGTAGCATGTCACAAATACATGAAGGTGGGGAAGAATTGTCCATCCCCAGTACACCGGCTAGATCGGTCACTCCATCCCGGGGTGACGACAACGCAAGCCCTGCCTCACTCAGGTCATGGACCATTCCTAGGATCACTGCCGAACTGAGAAAGAGGAACATTCCTTTCCCAGCTACGGCTTGGAAAGCCGAATTATATAGACTGCTGAATACTCAGACTGATAAATTGAGGGCGGGTGAAGGGTCTAGTAGCAGCCAGTCGGCTGATCTACATATTGTTTTGTCTTCAGTCCTGACCTCTTTGGGTCATATTACTGCCAAACTTGATAAGATGGATGCAGATCGCCAGCAACGGTCACCTTCAGCACAGGGGAATCCGATCGCTACGGTTCGCCCAGACCCCCAACCGGGTAATATTCCAACCTGCAAACATCAAGAAGGACATCTTGGAAGGGAAGGATATCAATCTGGTATCACTTCTTATTGCCTCGCAAGATGTCCTTGAAAACAAAACTTATGCATATGGGGTTGTGTTAAAATCTAGGGACCCTAGGTTGAATCACAAGCTATCCATACCCGAATTTGTGGGCTTTCTGGATCTACAGAGACGAGATATGCTCTGTATATCCTGATAGGAGAGAAGAATTGGATCTCTATCTCCACAAGCTGGTGGATTTGGGGCACAAGTACGGTGGTACATCTTTTTTCGACTACCACCGTGCTTTTTCCGCAAAGGCGTCGGCTTCTCTATCCCAGTTTAATTATCAAGCTAATTGGGGTGTGCTTGATACAGAGCTTTTTTTGTCGATACTTTGCGGGTCTCAAAACCCCAGCTTGTGCCATTTGTTCATCCAACTCCCACATGGCGAATCTGTGCCCTAACTCTCCGGAGGTGAATGCCTTTTCCCCCCCCACTAATATGATGTCCACTGGGAGAACAGGCAGGGTGATGAAAGATAAGCTGGGACGCGATATAGTGTTTTTGAGAAAATCGCAAGTTTGTAACAACTTTAACACTGGCACTTGCGGATACAGTGCCTGCAGACTACTTCATGTCTGCTCCCAATGTCTCCGGGCTCATTCTAAAGTAATGTGTCCAAATAAATGATATACTAAGCAGTACCTTTCGTCTCTTAATGTCTCCCTGCTGAAAGAGTTATTGTGTGGTCACCCATCTCAACATCTCGTAGAATTTTTGGTGGCAGGGTTTACTTTGGGGTTTCACACGGGTGTTATTCATATGCCTACTGGAATCTTAGAATGTAAAAACTTACAGACGGCCCAGGCAGCTCCCGACACGATTGACCTACTTCTCCAGAAATAAATTGCCCAAGGGTTCTTAATTGGCCCTTTCGACTCCCCGCCTTTCGCGGTTTGGAGAACTAACCCCATAGGACTGGTCTCGAGTAAATCATCCAATAAGCAAAGGTTGATTCTCGACCTCTCTGCTCCCCATGCATCACCTACCCCAAGTCTTAACTCATTTCATCAGAAGAATTTTCTCTCCAATATGCAACCATAGATCATGCCATCACGGCCATACTCTCGGCAGGAGTAAGGGCATGGCTTAGCAAAACGGCCATGGTGAACGCATTTAAGTTACTTCCGGCTCCGGCATCAGTACGCGGCGCGCGAGGGAGCTGAAGAGGGATGTAGCGGAATGCAGTAAGCCTGTCCTACAAAATGCCTGTGTGACTGTGTTCGTATAATTTTTCCCTATGTTGAAATTGCTGTTCGTCTGTTTATTATGTGAATTATATGTTATTCGGTAGTTTCCATCCGTACTATATACTTATGGAAACTACCGAACGGAGGGGCCACCCCGGAGAGAAGTGTGCCAGCAATTAAGGTTCACATTCTTTCCAAACCGCAAGTTAACCGGCATTAACATTGTATCTGGGTGGCCGCCATTCGGCATGCGTACACGTGGCGGCGGCCATCTTACGCATGAAAATCCCAGCGGTGTTTGGTCGTCGAGTGCCTGGAACTCAAATCGGACACGCAGACAACCAAACACCGCTGAGACCTCCAGAGCTCCGTAACTGCCGAACGGAGAGACATAACGAATCCCCATTCGGTAGTAATAAAGTACCGAATGAGGGAATCACTATCTAGGTGAATGTAAATGTGGATGGCAATTGTAAATGTCTATTTTAACTACCGAACGGAGACCGACCGCAGGGCCCATTCTCATGGAACCCTTTTCGGATACCAACTCGTGTGCGGTCGGTCAAACTTCACTTGCCGGTAACTGCCGAACCCCTGGTCCGATCTGGGTGAATTTTGGATATTATATTCACCCAGATCAGGGCTACCCAGCGGTACCCTGATATTAAAAATATATGATGGTTTAGAGGTACATCCAAGTTTGGGGTAAACTACTGTACAACTTAAGGGGATTATGACTCACACTGAGGGGAGGAGATGTGTGGGAGGTAACAAGAATGGTATTGGTTACTGTCATAATTGCTGTAGTTCCCTCCCTTGCATGGGAGCAGGCTTTATAAGAAACCCTGGAATAAACGATTGTCAGTTCTACTCCTGAAACTGTGTGTCGTCCAGTTATTGGGAGTGCTGTGGGGATATTGCTGTACCGTTTTACCTGCTGGAAACTCTGCTGTGGATTTACTAATGACTTGTTCCTGAGCCTTCCTTGGATCTAAAGTGGAGAATAGCTGCGAGAAATCAGCTCTCCGCTACATTGGTTGGCAGCGCTGGGATCCAGACTCACAGAGGAACAAGGATTAATGGAGATTGACCTTTCTACGCTAAAAAGAACCACCTTGAAAGATCTTCTGGAAGCAAAAGGTGTTTCTGCCAGCAGCAAATCCAAAGCAACGCTTATCACCGAAGTAATGGCAGAATACAGAGCAGAGGAGGTCCAGGCCACGGAACAAAGACCTGAAACAGAACAGGAGGAGTTCCAAAGGCAATTACAATACAGACTGGCCTTCTATGGGGAAAACCCACCCACAGAGATCATCTCTAAAACCATGACAGAGGTGCAGGAATTTGTAAAGAGAAACAGGAGACCACAAACACCAGAAAGAGGTACCGCAGGAGCTATAGCACAAGAGGGTAAGCCCAAAATTCCCTACCAAGCTTTTAAAACGTATGTGGAAGCAGAGGAGGATATAGATGCCTTCCTACAGGACTTTGAGAGACTATGTACACTGCATAACATACCAAGGGAAGAGTGGGTACCCATATTAGCGGGACGGCTGTCAGGAAGGGCAGCGGAAGCCTACCGCACTGTACCAGATGTGGAAATTAGGAACTATAACCGGGTGAAAGAGATTATCCTGGCCCGGTATGCAATAACAGCAGAGGCATACCGGAGACGTTTCAGGGAACTGAAAAAGGTGGACAAAGATTCACATGCGGAGTGGGCTTGCCGACTAGAAAGGGCAGCCCTTGGGTGGATGCAGTCGAGTAAAGCGAGGTCCATGGAGGACTTATTACAAATGCTGCTGTTGGAGCAGTTTTATGAGGGGATATCCTCAGAACTGCAGGAATGGGTGAGGGACCGTAACCCCACCACCCTCACCGAGGCTGCCAAAAAGGCAGATGACTTTATGGATGCTCGCAGACAAACCAAGACAGTGGGTAACAAACCGGCCATGCGGCCACTGGGGGTAAATTCATTTTCTCCTAACCCTCAACCCCCACCAAGATCCCTTCCTCCACCAGCACCAGCCGCAGCGCAGCCGAGATACCGCACACCTGCTTCTGTGCAATGCCACCGATGCCAGAGGTGGGGACATTACCAACGAGATTGTCCGCAGTCCAGGGAACGCAACACCTGGATCCGACCAGGGCCCCCACCACCACCACCGAGAGCAGCAGCACATCATTACCAGGACGAGGTACCACTTCCCTACAGCTCTGCCGTTCCAGTCACGACTGTGGAACAGTGGGAAGTGCTGCATGAGGCCAACCCCTTGCAGGCACAGGCGGATAACCGCCAGCACCATAGGCAAACCGTATATCTGGAAGGGAAGCCTATGCAGGGGCTCAGAGACTCAGGAGCCACCATCACCCTGGTGCAAAGCCATTTGGTTCCAGATAAGGCTAAACTGAATAAGACTGTGGCTGTCAGGGTTGCAGGGGGAGCCGTGTATCGGCTAGACACAGCCAGGGTACATTTGCATTGGGGTGCGGGGTACGGGAATGTGGAAGTGGGACTAATGCCGCAATTACCTGCTGAGGTGGTCCTGGGGAATGACCTGGGCAAACTCACCTCCGCATTTGAACCGCAACCTACTGAAGAAGCACACCCAGTAGTCACCAGGCAACAGGCCCGCACCCAACAAAATAACGCACTGCCGGAGGTCCAGGTAAGAGATTCCTCCCCTTCCCTAGACTGTATCCCTTGGGCCCCTCCTGACGAGTTTGTAGCCGAGGTAGTCACTGACCCCACCTTACAGGTATACCGAGACAAGGTCACCTCTATCCAACCGGGGGCGGAGGGGGAAAGATTTGTATGGGACCGACAGTTATTATACCGGGAATCAAGTAAACAAATAGACGGGTCAGACCCCATTACCACAAGACAGCTGGTGGTACCTCAGAGGTACCGAACCGAATTACTCCGGATAGCGCACGATATTCCGCTATCCGGACATTTGGGGGTCAGCCGTACCAGATATCGATTGACCCAGAGTTTCTTTTGGCCAGGGATTAGCCAGGAGGTACGCAGGTACTGTAATACCTGCGACACGTGCCAGAGGGTGGGAAAGAGGGGGGATAAGCATAAGGCGAAGCTGCACCCCCTACCCATAATTGAGGAACCCTTTCATAGGGTTGCCGTAGATATTGTAGGTCCCTTCCGGAAACCCAGCCCCTCGGGCAAACGATACATCCTGACTGTAGTGGACTATGCCACGCGCTACCCCGAGGCGGTAGCTTTAACTAATATACTTGCAGAGACGGTGGCTGAGGCGCTGATGCAGGTTTTCTCCCGGATGGGGCTACCCAGGGAGATCATCTCGGATCAGGGCACTCAGTTCACGGCAGAGGTTACCCAACAACTCTGGAAGTTCTGTAAAATTAAGCCTATAATTAGTGCTCCGTACCACCCCCAGACTAATGGGCTCTGCGAACGGTTCAATGGCACCTTAAAACAGATGCTCCGAACCTTCGCAGAGACTCACCGAGACTGGGAAAAATTCCTGCCGCACTTACTGTTTGCTTACAGGGAAGTGCCGCAGGAATCTACAGGATTTTCCCCTTTTGAGCTGCTATTCGGGAGGAGAGTAAGGGGACCCCTAGACTTGATTAGAGAGCACTGGGAGGGAGACCGTAGCGTGGACGGTACCCCTATTGTACCATATGTGTTGGCCCTCCGAGATCGCCTGGAAGCACTCACCAAGACGGTAAAGGAAAACCTACAGGCAGCTCAGACGCGGCAGCGCACCTGGTACGATAGAGGCGCCAGGGACCGCAGCTTTCAGGTCGGACAGAAAGTTTTAATTTTAAAACCTGTTCGACACGATAAGCTACAGGCCGCCTGGCAAGGTCCTTATAGAGTGGTAGAACAACGATGTGACACCACGTATATAATTGGCCACTGCGCAGGGAATGGGGGGCGACGCATGATCCATGTGAACATGCTGAAACCTTACCAGGAACGTTCAGAGGAGGTGACAGCGATCTGCGCCCCCACCTCTGAAGAGAGCGACAGCCTACCCCTCCCCGATCTGTTAGAAGACGGGCAGCTGGCTGGGGATTTAGGAGCAGTTGTATTGGGGGATCGGTTGAGCCCACAGGAGCGTATCGAGGTACAACAGCTGCTGCAGGAAAAGCAGGAAACCTTTTCTAATGTACCTGGATACACCCCTCTGGCTACCCACCGAGTAGACACCCCAGGTCAACTCCCCATGCGCCAGACCCCGTACCGCATCCCGGAAGCGGTCCGGGAGAATATGCGCAAAGAAATTGAGGAGATGATACAGTTAGGAGTGATTGAGCCCTCAGATAGTCCCTGGGCATCTCCAGTGGTCCTCGTACCAAAGCGGGACGGCACGACCCGCTTTTGCGTGGACTACAGGAGACTGAATGAGAAGACCGTATCCGACGCATACCCGATGCCTAGGATCGATGAGTTACTAGACCGGATGGCCAGGGGGCAATACCTTACCACGATTGATCTGTGCAAAGGGTATTGGCAGATTCCCCTGGCCCCGGACGCCATCCCCAAGTCCGCCTTTGTCACCCCATTCGGCCTGTACCAATTTAAGGTCATGCCGTTTGGGATGAAAAACGCGCCAGCTACCTTCCAGCGGATGGTGGACCGTCTCCTAGATGGGTTCCAAGACTATACCTGCGCATATCTCGATGATATTGCCATATTTAGCGATACCTGGCAGGAACACTTGGCCCATATAGGAGCGGTCCTAGACAGGATCAGGGAGGCTGGTTTGACCCTAAAGCCAGCTAAATGTAGTATCGGGATGGCCGAGGTACAGTACCTGGGCCACCGAGTGGGCTGTGGTAAGCAGAAGCCGGAACCCGCCAAAGTAGAGGCGGTATCCCAGTGGCCTACCCCGACGACTAAAACCCAGGTGTTAGCCTTCTTAGGGACAGCAGGGTATTATCGGAAGTTTGTCCCCAATTATAGTGCCCTGGCCAAACCCCTCACTGACCTGACCCGTAAAAACCTTCCCCGCCAAGTAACCTGGACCCCGGAGTGTGAGCAGGCATTCCAAAACTTGAAAGATGCACTTGTTAATGCCCCTGTCTTGGCCGCTCCCAATCCAACTAAACGTTTTCTTGTCCACACAGACGCTTCTATGTTTGGATTGGGGGCAGTATTAAGCCAAGTCGGGGCCGATGGCGGAGAACATCCCGTGGCTTACATCAGTCGCAAACTTTTACCCCGGGAAGTAAGCTACGCCGCCATCGAGAAGGAATGCCTGGCTGTGGTGTGGGCCTTGAAGAAATTGCAACCCTATTTGTATGGACAGGCTTTTTCGCTGCTCACGGATCACAACCCGTTAGTCTGGCTGAACCGGGTGGCTGGGGACAATGCCAGGCTGCTGCGCTGGAGTTTGGCGCTACAGCCTTTTGACTTTAACATTCAATACCGCCCGGGTAAGCAAAATGGAAACGCCGACGGGTTGTCGCGACAAACTGATCTGGAGAAATGATCCGTGAGCACCCCGGTCATCCCCAAGCCGATCCGTGTGGGATCAGACTGTGTATGCCGGCTTGTGGGCAAGGGGGAGCAGTGTAGCGGAATGCAGTAAGCCTGTCCTACAAAATGCCTGTGTGACTGTGTTCGTATAATTTTTCCCTATGTTGAAATTGCTGTTCGTCTGTTTATTATGTGAATTATATGTTATTCGGTAGTTTCCATCCGTACTATATACTTATGGAAACTACCGAACGGAGGGGCCACCCCGGAGAGAAGTGTGCCAGCAATTAAGGTTCACATTCTTTCCAAACCGCAAGTTAACCGGCATTAACATTGTATCTGGGTGGCCGCCATTCGGCATGCGTACACGTGGCGGCGGCCATCTTACGCATGAAAATCCCAGCGGTGTTTGGTCGTCGAGTGCCTGGAACTCAAATCGGACACGCAGACAACCAAACACCGCTGAGACCTCCAGAGCTCCGTAACTGCCGAACGGAGAGACATAACGAATCCCCATTCGGTAGTAATAAAGTACCGAATGAGGGAATCACTATCTAGGTGAATGTAAATGTGGATGGCAATTGTAAATGTCTATTTTAACTACCGAACGGAGACCGACCGCAGGGCCCATTCTCATGGAACCCTTTTCGGATACCAACTCGTGTGCGGTCGGTCAAACTTCACTTGCCGGTAACTGCCGAACCCCTGGTCCGATCTGGGTGAATTTTGGATATTATATTCACCCAGATCAGGGCTACCCAGCGGTACCCTGATATTAAAAATATATGATGGTTTAGAGGTACATCCAAGTTTGGGGTAAACTACTGTACAACTTAAGGGGATTATGACTCACACTGAGGGGAGGAGATGTGTGGGAGGTAACAAGAATGGTATTGGTTACTGTCATAATTGCTGTAGTTCCCTCCCTTGCATGGGAGCAGGCTTTATAAGAAACCCTGGAATAAACGATTGTCAGTTCTACTCCTGAAACTGTGTGTCGTCCAGTTATTGGGAGTGCTGTGGGGATATTGCTGTACCGTTTTACCTGCTGGAAACTCTGCTGTGGATTTACTAATGACTTGTTCCTGAGCCTTCCTTGGATCTAAAGTGGAGAATAGCTGCGAGAAATCAGCTCTCCGCTACAAGGGAGCACTCAGGGGACAGTGCTCCCTCGCGCGCCCGCCGGACCGGCCAGCCGGGTGACAGCAGGGCCAGCAATATCACTGGACCCCAGGGAATCCCCCCAGCTCTCCCATAGGTAAAGAGGCTGGGGGGGATTAAATTTAAAAAAAAAAAAGTGTGTTAGTGTGTTAGTGTGTGTTAGTTTTAGTGAGTGTGTGTCTGTTACTGAGTATGTTTGTGTGCGTCTGTCACTGAGTGTGTGTCTGTCAGTAAATGTGTGCGTCTGTTCATGAGTGTGTGTGTGTGTGTGTCTCTTAAGCACTTACCTTTCTCCAGCGCCGGACTCCCTTGGCGCTGGGGATCTCTCTGTCCCGATCTGCCTCTCAGCTCCGAATGCACATGCGTGGCAAGAGCCACACGCGCATTCAAACCGCCCATAGGAAAGCATTGCTCAATGCTTTCCTATGGACGTTCAGCGTCTTCTCACTGTGATTTTCACAGTGAGAATCGCAGAAAATCCTCTAGCGGCTGTCAATGAGACAGGCACATAGCTGGGTAACAGTGGGGCGAGGAAGCAGAGGGGGAGGGAAGAGGAAAGGTTTAGCTAGTCCTGATCTTGTGCAGCCTCACAGATTTGCCCGTTTGAGTGAAGATGTTGGGTGCATCAGCTCAGGAGTAGCTGTACTGCAGGAAGCTGTTCCTTCTAACAGCCGTGGGAACAGCCCCTCTAGTACGGGTGGGGTTGAGAGGGTAAGGAAGTCTAGACAGGTTGTGGTGGTAGGGGACTCTATTATTAAGAGAGTAGATAGGGTAATCTGCCACTCTGATCGACTCAACCGGACAGTTTGCTGTCTCCCGGGTGCTCGGGTCCGGCATGTTGCTGACAGAGTGGAGGGATTATTGGGAGGGGCTGGGGATGACCCAGCTGTCATGGTCCATATTGGTACCAATGACAAAGTCAGAGGAAAATGGAAGGTCCTAAAGAGTGAGTTCAGGGAACTAGGAAGTAAACTAAAGAAAAGGACCTCCAAGGTAATATTTTCAGAAAGATTACCTGTGCCGCGCGCTACAGCAGAAAGGCAGCGGGAGATTAGAGAGGTCAATGCGTGGCTGAAGTCTTGGTGCAGGAAAGAGGGTTTTGGGTTTTTAGAGCACTGGGCCGATTTTGGGTACAACCTGTATAGTCCTGATGGATTCCACCTAAACAGAAGAGGGTCTGCTGTGCTGGGGGACAGGATGGCTAGAAGGTTGGAGGGGATTTTAAACTAGTAGTAGGGGGCGGCGGGGGGGTCATAGCAATCTAGAAAATGGAGATAGGATGGAAAGGAGATGGGCCTTAGCTCAGAACAAAGGGGGTGGAGATGGGGGGAGGGGCAAGATCAGACCAGAGGAGGTATGTAATATTGATTCACAAAAAGTACAAATGACTCATGGTGATATTAAATGTATGCTTACTAATGCAAGGAGCCGATATAACAAAATGGGGGAACTAGAGGCATTAGCATACACTAAACAATATGATATAATAGGCATAACAGAAACATGGTGGGATGAGATACATGACTGGGCAGTTAACCTAAATGGGTACACGTTATTTAGGAAGGATAGGAAAAACAGGCAGGGTGGTGGGGTATGTTTGTATGTCAGCCATGAGTTAAAGCCAAATCTTAGGCATGTGGAGTGTGACGAGGAAAATGTGGAAGCTTTATGGGTAGATATCTGCTTGGGGCAAACAAAGGGAAATACGTTATTGGTTGGGATATGTTATAAACCACCTAATGTTAATATTATTGAGGAAGAACTGCTGTTAGAGCAAATTGGGAAAGCTGCAAATCGAGGGAACACATTAATTATTGGAGATTTTAATTACCCGGACATAAATTGGGATAGAGGGACTAGTACTTCAGCAAGGGGAATCAGGTTTTTGAATGTGTTAAATTACACCTTTATGTCACAACTGGTACAAGCACCAACTAGAAAGGATGCTTGTCTGGATCTCGTTATAACAAACAATGTTGGGGGCGGGGCCTGACCGCCGAGCTGGCTGGACGTGGGGCACCTCGGCTCCTCAACGAATCCCCAATATCCAGTGCAAAACACCCTAATCTCTCCTGAATACCCGCACAGCTGCTACAAGAAGGCGAGGGGGGACCCGAGCACAACTTAAGGGGTGAATACTGACCCCCGTCCTGCCGGCAAGGATGATCGCTGGATGGCTGGGATTGCGGCCTGTCGTGAGGCTCTGGCGGGAGATGCGCCCGGTCTCCTGTGCTTAGTCCGGCGGGACCTCCCATGCACTTAACGAGGGCCCCGTTCACCCCCCCCTTTGTGGGCCGGCGGGGTTATCCCGGACCCCACCGGGGAAGCAGCGATCACCTATGAAGCCTCAGTGACAAACGGCGCAACTAGGGACCGCATGGCGAAAAACAAAATGTCCGCCGCATCAACCACCAGCGGCAGAATAGGCGACCCACAGGCACAGACACACTCTTGCTGCACACCAAACAACTCTAAGGAGGAAACGCTCAGACTGTAAAGAAGGCTCACACCTGCATAACATGAGGCAATGTCTCACCATGGTCACCGGAGGATCAGAGGGAACTCAATCGGGACTCTAACCCTGCTGTGTCACAAGCTCCCTCTCTCGAACACCAGAAGCTGCAGCTAGCACAACAAGAGACTAACACCTCCCTGGCAAGAGACCTGACTACATCAAGGACACTGACCGACCCAGCACAGAGGCCGGGATGATCAAGCGGAGGCTAATTATATATTATATGTGCCATGTGTATATGTATGTATAAGGTTGTGGACTATGGCAAACCCTGTGTTTCAGCACCTTACCTTTACAAAAATCCCGAGTGTATACTGCAGCTGACTCTCCTTCTGTAATTCCCCATAGAGAGCAAATATGAAGCGAGACCATGCGGAAAACCTAGCGCTCTGCTGCCCCCTTGTGGTTAAATTTATTTAAGCATACAGAAATACATTCTTGATGTTTACTATTATAACTCCTTGTTGTTCTCAGGTGTTGCTCTGCTTTCAAAATTATTCAATCTCATTGGTGGAGAAAGATGCAAAAAGAAGAGACATCCAGAATGAGAAAACCAGAAGGACTTGTGCAAAGTCCAAAAAGCATTTATTACTCACATATAAGTAAGAATCAATCAGCATAGGATAAAAGAATTTAGTCCACAAATAGTCCAACGCGTTTCTTCCCACTACAGGGACTTCCTCAGGGACCTTGCGACAGTGTAACAGGTTTGACAATGAATAAAAACATTCCCACTTCCTCCCTCTTAAATACCCCCCACAATCAGTGATAAACGTTCATTTGTGGATTCCACCGATGAGATTCAGCTGTTCGCCATCGGAATACGATCACTTCCTGGTTCCGGGTGTATGACGTCATCAACCAGTCTATCACAGTGGGGCCGTTCGAAATTGGTATTTTATACACAATATGAGCATGGAGGGGAGAATGAGAATATGCATTAAAAAATACTTATATACAAATATGCATTATAGTGCATGGTGTATAAAATACCAATTTCGAACGGCCCCACTGTGATAGACTGGTTGTGAAACAAGAGCAATAAAGATCCACCAAAAAAAACAGGAAAAAATCTTTGGAACGCATGACGCACGCACGCAACGCAACGTGATGACGTCATACACCCGGAACCAGGAAGTGATCGTATTCCGATGGCGAACAGCTGAATCTCATCGGTGGAATCCACAAATGAACGTTTATCACTGATTGTGGGGGGTATTTAAGAGGGAGGAAGTGGGAATGTTTTTATTCATTGTCAAACCTGTTACACTGTCGCAAGGTCCCTGAGGAAGTCCCTGTAGTGGGAAGAAACACGTTGGACTATTTGTGGACTAAATTCTTTTATCCTATGCTGATTGATTCTTACTTATATGTGAGTAATAAATGCTTTTTGTACTTTGCACAAGTCATTCTGGTTTTCTCATTCTGGATGTCTCTTCTTTTTGCATCTTTCTCCACCAATGAGATTTGAATAATTTTGAAAGCAGAGCAACACCTGAGAACAACAAGGAGTTGTGATACGCCTTATTTTCACTGAAAAAGTGTGAGTGATCC
Organism: Pelobates fuscus; assembly: GCF_036172605.1. Lineage (NCBI taxonomy): Eukaryota > Metazoa > Chordata > Amphibia > Anura > Pelobatidae > Pelobates > Pelobates fuscus. The sequence goes on from NC_086322.1 coordinate 1,672,991, forward strand.
ATTTGGCACACATCACTTTTATAATAATTGCACTATGTTACTTTTTATTTCCCTATAGTTGGATTGACCCATATTTTGGTTTCATGTTTATATGGAAGATCTGAGGATATCTTCGGGTTAAAATCTGCTATTTAGAGGAAAGTCTTTTATCTATTTACTACACCTGGTGTTGGGTCACATTGGTGATATTGTATTACCACTAAGTCATAGAGTGAAAGGATTTTGTATTTTGTTCTATGTTTACTTTTAGAGCCTGTACTAACAATCTAATGTTCACACTACTTTAAAAAAACAAAATGTGCATTGTTACACATGCCTCACTAACACCGATCTATGTTAAACAATCTCTCGGCAACAGCTGTTGGGGCATTGCCTGATTATTTGTACTGTTTATCCTATGCACCAAAAATAAAGAATTAAAAAAAAAAAAAAATAACAAACAATGTTAATCTTTTAACCCCTTAAGGACCGCTGACGGTCCTGAACCGTCATAACGGTTTTGGGCTACTTACCTGATCACCGTCGGTCCCACGGCGGCGATCAGCTCTCCTCGCGGTCCAGGGGGACTGCCTGTCTGCCCGGGCAGTCCCCCCTCGGCAGATCAGGACCCCACGGCCATGTGATCACTCGATCACATGACCACAATAGGGGTCCATGTGTCTGCCTGCAGGGGGACTGTCTGTGCTGACAGGCAGTCTCCCTGCATCTGTAAAATCAAAAATAAAGTGTAAAAAAAAAAAAAATGTGTGTGTGTGTATATATATATATATATATATATATATATATAATCAGGGGCGGACTGAGAACCCTCAGGGCCCCCGGGCGAAATAAATCAAGGGCCCCCTTACAGGCCCCACCCATACTCCGCAGCAAGCGCCACCCATGTCCCGCCTCCATGCACCGCCTCCAGCCTCCACACCCTGCACAATCTTTAGACACAAGGAACAAAAGTGCAATAATCCCTTCAAGGCCCCAGTAGAGACTACAATTGAGGGCTAATGGGCCATGGAGGGGGGTCTTTCTAGCAGAGGCTATCTCAGTGTCCTTTAGAGAGTGTGTTAGAAAGAATCCCCTCCAGGCCCTATTAGAGACTACAATGGAGTCTAACAGGCTTGGAAGGGGGTCTTTCTAACAGAGGCCATCTCAGTGTCCCTGCTGGAAACAGTCGCCTCCAGGCCCCAGTAGAGACTACAATTGAGGGCTAATGGGCCATGGAGGGGGGTCTTTCTAGCAGAGGCTATCTCAGTGTCCTTTAGAGAGTGTGTTAGAAAGAATCCCCTCCAGGCCCTATTAGAGACTACAATGGAGTCTAATAGGCTTGGCAGGGGGTCTTTCTAACAGAGGCCATCTCTGTGTCCCTGCTGGAAACAGTCGCCTCCAGGCCCCAGTAGAGACTACAATTGAGGGCTAGTGGGCCATGGAGGGGGGGTCTTTCTAGCAGAGGCCATCTCAGTGTCCTTTAGAGAGTGTGTTAGAAAGAATCCCCTCCAGGCCCTATTAGAGACTACAATGGAGTCTAATAGGCTTGGCAGGGGGTCTTTCTAACAGAGGCCATCTCAGTGTCCCTGCTGGAAACAGTCGCCTCCAGGCCCCAGTAGAGACTACAATTGAGGGCTAGTGGGCCATGGAGGGGGGTCTTTCTAGCAGAGGCCATCTCAGTGTCCTTTAGAGAGTGTGTTAGAAAGAATCCCCTCCAGGCCCTATTAGAGACTACAATGGAGTCTAATAGGCTTGGCAGGGGGTCTTTCTAACAGAGGCCATCTCTGTGTCCCTGCTGGAAACAGTCGCCTCCAGGCCCCAGTAGAGACTACAATTGAGGGCTAATGGGCCATGGAGGGGGGGAGCATTCTAGCAGAGGCTATCTCAGTGTCCTTTAGAGAGTGTGTTAGAAATAATTTCCTCCAGGTCCCATTAGAGACTACAATGGAGTCTAATGGGGCCTGGAGGGGGGTCTCTCCAACACTCTGGTTCCTATTCACAATATAGCAACACAACATAGCTCGCTGATACCTAGGCCAAGTTGTCTCCTCTTACCTTAATTACTGTTGCTGGCAGTCTGTGGGCTTGCTGGAAGGCTGTGGGCTTACTGGCTGCGGCTGGCAGGCTGTGGGCTTGCTGGCAGGCTGTGGGCTTGCTGGCTACTGCCGGCAGGCTGTGGGCTTGCTGGCTGCGGCTGTCAGGCTGTGGGCTTGCTGGAAGGCTGTGGGCTTACTGGCTGCGGCTGGCAGGCTGTGGGCTTGCTGGCTACTGCCGGCAGGCTGTGGGCTTGCTGGCTACTGCCGGCAGGCTGTGGGCTTGCTGGCTACTGCCGGCAGGCTGTGGGCTTGCTGGCTGCGGCTGGCAGGCTGTGGGCTTGCTGGCTGCGGCTGGCAGGCTGTGGCTGGCTGGCTGGCAGGCTGTGGCTTGCTGGCTGCGGTTGGCAGGCTGTGGGTTTGCTGGCTTTAAGCCTAACTGGTGGCCTGTAGGCTGGCTGGCTGTCTACTGGCCAGCCTGTGGGCTGGCTGGCCTGTGGGTTGGCTGGCTTGCTGGCTACTGGGGCACTCGTAGATTATTTAAAGAAATAATCCATGCACAATAACCACTACTACTCTGTGTAGTCGTTATGGTGCCAGGAGGGCCGGGGCCCCCTCCCAGAGTAAGTAGTCAAACCGTTTAAGAACAGTTTGACAACTTACCTGGGGTCTGCTGGGATATGAGGCTGTAGTAGGGTATAGGAGCAGTGGTGCAATGTGTAAGGGGTGCAGTGTGTGTGAAAGGTTCAGTGTGTGTGAGGGGGTGTAGTGTGTGAATGTGTAGGGTGTGTGGGGCAATGTGTGTACGAGGGGGCTGTGTATGTGTGTGGCAATGTTAGTATGGGGGGCTGTGTGTGTATGGGTGGGCAGTGTATGTGTGTGTGTGTGAGGCAATGTGTGTAAATGTGTATGGTGTGTGTGGGGGCAGTGTGTGTGTATGGGGGGTAGTGTGTGAATGTGTATGGTGTGTGGGGGCAGTGTGTTTATGGGGCTAAAGTTCACTCTCACCACTGCGACCACCAGGAATACCTGGTGGTCACAGTGTTGAGAGTGAACTCTAGCCCGTAGCTCCAGGGCTACAGTTTACTCTCGCAAGAGCCGTAACGTTGCCGTGGTAACCGCGGCAACGATCTGTGCTCGCGCAAGAAGGACCCAGAGGAGCTGCAGGCTGAGCTCCCGGGTCCTCTCTTCCTCCCTCCCCTGCCGGCTGCCCGCACGGTGCCTGCGGACAGGGGAGGGGGCAATTGCCCTCCTCTTACTCCCCCCTCCTCCTCTTCTTACCCCCCCTCCCCCTCTTCTTACCCCCTTCTTACTCCCACTCTCTTCTTACCCCCCTTCTTACTCTCCCCCTCTTCTTACTCTCCCCCTCCCCCTCTCCTTACTCCCCCCTCCCCCTCTCCTTACTCCCCCTTCTTACTCTCCCCCTCTTCTTACTCCCCCCTCCCCCTCTTCTTACTCCCACCTCTTCTTACTCCTCCCACTTCTTACTCCCCCCTCTTCTTACCCCCTCCCCGCTCTTCTTACCCCCCTCCCCCCTCTTCTTACTCCCCCCTTCCTCTTTTACTACCCCCTCCCCCTCTTCTTACTCCCCCCTTCCTCTTTTACTCCCCCCTCCCCCTCTTCTTACTCCCCCCTTCCTCTTTTACTCCCCCCTCCCCCTCCCCCCTCTTCTTACCCCCTTCTTACTCCCCCCTCCCTTCTTACCCCCTCTCTCTCTTCTTACCCCCCCTCCCTCTTCTTACCCCCCTCCCTCCTCTTACCCCCCTCCCTCCTCTTACCCCCCCTCCCTCTCTTTTTACCCCCCCACTCCCCTCTCTCTTTTTACCCCCCCACTCCCCTCTCTTTTTACCCCCCTCCCTCTCTCTTTTAACCCCCCTCCCTCTTTTAAACCCCCATCCCTCTCTTTTAACCCATCTCTTTTAACAACCCCCCTCTCTCTTTTACCCCCCCTTTTAACCCTCCCTCTCTCTTTTAACAACCCCTCTCTCTTTTAACCCCCCCTCCCTCTCTCTTTTAACCCCCCTCCCTCTCTCTTTTAACCCCCCTCCCTCTCTCTTTTAACCCCCCTCCCTCTCTCTTAACCCCCCTCCCTCTCTCTTTTAACCCCCCTCCCTCTCTTTTAACCCCCCTCCCTCTCTCTTTTAACTCCCCCTCTCTCTTTTAACCCCCCTCCCTCTCTCTTTTAACCCCCCTCCCTCTCTCTTTTAACCCCCCTCCCTCTCTCTTTTAACTCCCCCTCTCTCTTTTAACTCCCCCCCCCTCTGTCTTTTAACTCCCCCCCCCCTCCCCTCCCTCCCTCTCTCTTTTTACCCCCTCCCCGTAGCGTGGCCGAGCTGCTCTGCGTCCGCGGTGCCGGCCGGATTGATAGGAAGGTGCACACACACTGAGTGTACACCTTCCTGTCAGTCCGGCCGGGTACAGGAAACAGAAACTCCTGTTCCGCGCGGAACAGGAGTTTCTGTTTCCTGTACCCGGCCGGACTGACAGGAAGGTGCACACTCAGTGTGTGTGCACCTTCCTATCACTCCGGCCGGCACCGCGGACGCAGAGCAGCTCGGCCACGCTACGGGGAGGGGAGGTGAGAAGCTGCAGCCGCCTGAGCGCTCTTAAGAGAGCGCTCAGGCGGCTGCAGCATTTAAAGGGGCGGCCGGGCCCCCTGATGGCGGGCCCCCCTCCCGGCCGGGCCCTCGGACCATGTCCGAAGTGCCCGACCGGTCAGTCCGCCCCTGTATATAATGTCATACTAAGTGTATTTTTATATTTATATATACGTATATTAATATAAAAATACACTTATATTTAAATTACACACGAATATATACAATATATATAATAACTATATATATGGTATATATATATATTATTATAAAATACAAATAATATGTTAATAAAAATAAATAACAAAAAATAAAAATAATTTTTTATAATTAAAAAAAAATTATATATATATATGCAATTTTATTCTAACAGTATTTTGATATTGATATATATTTATATCAAAATACACTTAGAATGTAATGATATATATATCTATGTATAAATAAATAAAAATAATACGAAATATACATATGTCCACATACATAATTACATAAATATACACGTAGACGTCAAATATATAAATATGTATATATATTAAAATTCTACGTGCATATTTATGTAATATTTTTACCTAATTAAGTAATTTTAATGATTGCAATTTGAGGGACCTGCCTGCCAACCCAGGCCAAAAGTCCAGATAATTTAATTTGCTAGCACTGTCTTTAATCCTGTAACTTTCTATGACACCCTAAATCCTGTACATGGGGGTACTGTTTTACTCGGGAGACTTCGCTGAACACAAATATTAGTGTTTCAAAACAGTAAAACATATCACAGCGATATTCACACACAAACAGCTCTTTCACTGAGGATATTATTGTTGTGATATATTTTACTGTTCTGATACACTAATATTTGTGTTCAGCGAAGTCTCCTGAGTATAACAGTACCCCACATGTAGAGGTTTTATAGTGTTTGTGAAAGTTACAGGGTCAAATATAAGGCTTGATTTTACTTTTTTTTTTTTTTATTGAAATTTATCAGATTGGTTAGGTTGCCTTTGAGAGCGTATGGTAGCCAAGGAATGAGAATTAGCCCCATGATGGCATACCATTTGCAAAAGAAGACAACCCAAGGTATTGCAAATGGGGTATGTTCAGCCTTTTTTAGTAGCCACTTAGTCACAAACACCGGCCAAAATTGGTGTTTTTTGCATTTTTAACACACAAACAAATATAAATGCTAACTTTGGCCAGTGTGGCTACTAAAAAAGACTGGACATACCGCATTTTGAATACCCTGGGTTGTCTACTTTAAAAAATATGTACATGTTAGGTGTGTTTCGGGGATTTATGACAGATAACGGTGTTACAATGTCACTATTGATACATTTAAAATATATATTTATTGAAACAGCAATTTCCTACTTGTATTTATAGGCCTATAACTTGCAAAAAAAAGCAATAAAGCATGTAAACACTGGGTGTTTTTAAACTCGGGACAACATTTTGAATCTATTTAGCAGTCTTTTTCATTAGATTTTGTAGATAAGTAAAAGTCCAAAAACATCTTTTTTTTTTTTTTTTTTTCACCATATTTTATTATTTTTTTTAAATACAATATATGACATAATATAAATACTGGTATGTAAAGAAAGCCCTTCTTGTTGTGAAAAAAACAATATATAACTTGTATGGGAACCGTAAATGAGAGAGCGGAAAATTACAGCTAAACACAAACACCACAAAAGTGTTAAAACTGCTCTGGTCCTTAACGTACAAACATCGCAAAAACAGGCCGGTCCTTAAGGGGTTATTATTATTATTATTATTATTATCGCCATTTATATAGCGCCAACAGATTCCGTAGCGCTTTACAATATTTTGAGAGGGGGGGATGTAACAATAAATAAGACAATTACAAGAAAACTTACAGGAATAATAGGTTGAAGAGGACCCTGCTCAAATGAGCTTACAGTCTATAGGAGGTGGGGTATTAGAAACATTAGGATAGGAAATATCAAGTAGGAGTGAAGCAGAGCTGGAGGAGAGAGCAAAGCACTATCCCATAGGAGAGCAAGAGACAGGTATGTAAGGGAGAGATTACTCTGGGAGGCCATACGCTTTCCTGAAGAGATGGGATTTAAGGCCCTTCTTAAATGATTGAAGACTAGGGGAGAGTATGATGGCAGTAGGCAAGTTATTCCATAGGAGAGGAGCCGCCCGTGAGAAGTCCTGCAAGCGCGAGTTGGCCGTACGGGTGCGAGCAGCGGTCAGGAGGTGGTCGCGGGCAGAGCGGACGGTACGAGGAGGGGCATACCTCTGGATCAGTGAAGAGATATAAGAGGGGCTGGAATTGTTCAGTGCTTTAAATGTATGGGTTAGCACTTTGAATTGACTCCTATAGGATACAGGGAGCCAATGTAAGGACTGGCAGAGGGGCGAGGTGTGAGAGGACCGACTGGATAGGAAAATCAGTCTAGCTGCAGCATTCATTACAGACTGTAGCGGGGCAGTACGGCTTTTGGGGAGACCAATCAGGAGAGGGTTACAGTAATCCATGCGGGAAATTACTAGAGCATGGACAAGCTCCTTGGTAGCATCTTGCGTAAGAAAGGGGCGGATGCGGGCTATGTTTTTGAGTTGGAACCTACAGGACTTGGCAACAAACTGGATGTGAGACTCAAAGGTGAGACCAGAGTCAAGTATGACGCCAAGACAGCGCGCTTGTAGGGATGGACTCATGTGGATATCATAACCAACATTCAAATAAGGGAGCATTTGGGAAATCGTGATCACAATATGGTAAATTTTGAAATAAACTCAAAAAAGCAAAAGCACTTGGGGTATACTAAAACGTATAATTTAAAAAAAGCCAATTTCAATAAGATTAGGGCAGCTCTACAGCATATCAACTGGCATAAACTCCTTAGTGATAAAAACACTGAGGATAAATGGAAACTATTCAAACAAATATTAGAAAGGTACATTTCACAGTATGTACCATTGGGTAATAAATATAAAAGAAACTACCGTATATACTCGAGTATAAGCCGACCCGAATATAAGCCGAGGCCCCTAATTTTACCCCAAAAAACTGGGAAAACTTATTGACTCGAGTATAAGACTAGGGTGGGAAATGCAGCAGCTACTGGTAAATTTCTAAATAAAATTAGATCCTAAAAAAATTATATAAATTGAATATTTATTTACAGTGTGTGTATATAATGAATGCAGTGTGTGCGAATGAATGCAGTGTGTGCGAATGAATGCAGTGTGTGCGGATGAGTGCAGTGTGCGGATGAGTGCAGTGTGCGGATGAGTGCAGTGTGCGGATGAGTGCAGTGTGCGTGCGTATATATTAATTGAATATTTATTTCCAGATTGTGTGAATGCAGTGTGTGTGAGTGCAGTGTGTGTATATGAATGAAGTGTGAGTGTGTGATGCAGTGTGTGTTTGTGTATGTGTTGGTGGGGGTGGGCATTTGATATATTATTAATTGATTTTTTTATATTATTATTTTTTTTTTTATTATTTATTATTTAATTATTTTTTTTTTTTTTAATTATCTTTTTTTTTTTCGTCCCCCCTCCCTGCTTGCTAGCTGGCCAGGGAGGGGGGCTCCTTCCCTGGTGGTCCTGTGTCATTGGTAGTTCAGTGGCGGGGAGAGGGGGGCTGGCAGAGCGTTACTTACCTGTCCTGCAGCTCCTGTCAGCTCTCTCCTCCTCTGCGCCGTCCGTTCTGCTCTTCTGTCAGCTCCCAGTGTAAATCTCGCGAGAGCCGCGGCTCTCGCGAGACTTACACTGGGAGCTGACCGAGGTGCTGAACGGACGGCGCGGAGGAGGAGAGAGCTGACAGGAGCTGCAGGAAAGGTAAGTACAGCTCTGCCAGCACCCCTCTCCCCCCAGTCTGTATTATGGCAATGCAAATTGCCATAATACAGACTCTGACTCGAGTATAAGCAGAGTTGGGGTTTTTCAGCACAACAAATGTGCTGAAAAACTCGGCTTATACTCGAGTATATACGGTAATTAAAACCAATGTGGCTTAGTAGAGAAGTAAAACAAGAGATTAAAAATAAGAAAAGGGCATTTAAAGCATTTAAATCAGAGGCATCCTATATAAGATATTAGGAAGCCAATAATACTTAAAGTGGCTAAACTGGAAAATGAGAAATTGATAGCTAAAGAATGCAAAACCAACCCCAAATAATTTTTCAAGTACATTAATTCTAAAAAAATGAAAGTGTAGGTACACTGAAAACAGAGATGGGTATGTTAGTCAATGAAGACCAGGAAAAGGCAGAAATTTTAAATAACTATTTTTCTTCAGTATTTATTAATGAGGATCCTATGGCAAGAGATATGCAAACGATTGCTGCAACAAACTTTCTGATAACTTGTGATTGGATAACTCGAGACAAGGTGCTACAGCTGTTAAAGAAAATTAATGTAAATAAAGCTCCGGGACCTGACGGTATCCACCCACGAGCACTTAAGGAGCTAAGTGAGGAAATAAGTGAACCTCTGTATTTAATTTTTCAAGATTCTTTTGTTTCAGGTACCGGAGGATTGGAGGAAGGCAGATGTTGTTCCTATATTTAAAAAGGGTTAAAAATCCTTGCCTGGAAATTAGACCTGTGAGCTTAACTTCCGTAACTGGGAAAATATTTGAAGGGCTATTAAGGGATAATATTCAGGAATTCATTGGGAAGAACTTTGTTATTAGCAATAATCAGCACGGTTTTATGAAACATAGGTCATGTCAAACTAACCTAATTGCATTCTACGAAGAAGTAAATCGAAGTATAGATCAGGGTGTTGCAGTGGATGTGATCTACTTGGATTTTGCCAAGGCATTTAATATGGTTCCTCACAAATGGTTAGTCTTCATACTAAAAGAAATTGGTCTAGATGAATATTCTTGTTCTTGGGTAGAACATTGGCTTAAGGATAGAGTACAACGAGTTGTAATTAATGGTAAATTTTCAGGCTTGACAAAGGTGGTGTCCCTCAGGGTTCTGTTTTGGGACCGCTTCTATTTAACATATTCATAAATGATTTTGAAATGGGCATTGAAAGCCATGTATCAGTGTTTGCAGATGACACAAAACTTTGTAAATTAATAAAATGTGAGCAGGATATTGCTTTGCTGCAGAAGGATTTGGATAGATTGGGGGACCGGGCACTAAAATGGCAGATGAAATTTAATGTAGAGAAATGCAAAGTCATGCACTTCGGGGTTAAGAATGCACAAGCAACTGTGATAAAGTGAAGGCAGGGAGGCCATTTAACCCCAGGGGGAGTATATGTGGGTTGTGTGTTGTGTGTTGGGGTGGAGCATTTGGAGAGAAGGGTGGCCCAATGTTCCACTCCACATTTTAGGGGTTTTCCTGGGAGACATAGATCCAGGCCAGGGTTTTTTGGACTGTCTCCAACCCACTGCTCAGCTGCGGATAATCAGCTGTAGCAGTGGGAGTAAACCCCTCCCTGCTAGGCAGGTAAAAAGGGGGGGATTGCTGGCTTCCTCCCAGGAAGCAGGTAGGAGAGAGGCTGTTCTCTCCAGAGAGAGAGTCAAGGAGACTGAGCACTGGGAGTGCAGAAAGGGAAGCAGTTAAGGCTGGTTTGGAGCACTGGGAGTGCAGAAAGGGAAGCAGTCAAGGCTGGCTTGAAGCACTGGGAGTGCTGAGAGCGGACAAAGAACTAGGTTGGTGAAACCAATATTGTTTTGTTTTAGTTTAACCCCTGAGAGATAGGGAACCTAATGTTAGTTAGTGCTCAGACGAGCTAGGTTTTTGTTTATAGGGATTTGTGTTATATTTAGGTTTTCATTTACTGCTGTCTCCTGTGTGGATTTACAAATAAAGTGCCTGGAGTATATGCAATTACAAGGACTGTGCCTGTTGTTTACCCTAGAGGACCGTGCTACCTGCAAACAAGGATCACACAACGTACACCCTAAATGGTAGTGAATTAGGGATAACCACTCACGAGAAGGATTTGGGAATTGTTATAGACAACAAATTAGGCAGCAATATGCAATGTCAATCTGCCATTGCTAAAGCCAGTAAGGTTTTGTCATGTATAAATAGGGGCATAAATTCTCGGGATGAAAATATAATTTTGCCTCTTTATAAATCGCTGGTAAGACCACACCTTGAATATGCTGTGCAATTTTGGGCACCTGTTCTAAAGAAAGATATATCATGGCACTAGAAAAAGTCCAGAGACGAGCTACAACATTGATAAAAGGAATGGAGCATTTTAGTTATGAAGAAATGTTAAAAAAATTAAATCTGTTTAGTTTGGAAAAACGGCGCCTGAGAGGGGATATGATAACTTTATACAAATATATTCGGGGCCAGTACAAACATTTATCTAGAAATCTATTCATAAACAGGGCTATACATAGGACACGAGGTCACACATTTAGGCTGGAGGAGATTTCATCTAAGGCAAAGAAAAGGTTTTTTTTTTTTTTACAGTAAGAGCAATAAGGATATGGAACTATCTGCCTGAAGAGGTGGTTTTGTCAGAGTCTATACAGATGTTTAACCCCTTAAGGACCAAACTTATGAAATAAAAGGGAATCATGACATGTCACACATGTCATGTGTCCTTAAGGGGTTAAACTGCAATTGGATAAATACTTACAAAAACATAACATACAGGGATATCATTTCTAATTAGTGGGATAATAGCTGCTTGATCCAAGGAGACATCTGACTGCTATTTTGGGGTCAAGAAGGAATTTTGTCCTAGTTTGTGGCAAAATTGGAAGCGCTTCAGACTGGGTTTTTTGCCTTCTTTTGGATCAAAAGCAACAACATATGTGAGGAAGGCTGAACTTGATGGACGCAAGTCTCTTTTCAGCTATGTAACTATGTAACACAGTAAAGGAGGAGACTATATTTAAAAGAAGAAAAGCTACCACAATAAGAGGACATAGTCTTAAATTAGAGGGGCAAAGGTTTAAAAATAATATCCGGAAGTATTACTTTACTGAGAGAGTAGTGGATGCATGGAATAGTCCTCCAGCTGAAGTGGTAGAGGTTAACACTGTTAAGGAGTTTAAGCATATGTGGGATACGCATAAGGCTATCCTATTTATAAGATAAGGCCAGGGAAGTATTGGGCAGACTAGATGGGCCGAATGGTTCTTATCTGCCATCACATTCTATGCTATACTCAGGGGAGTATAGTGATTATAGCAATCCCCAGAGTGTAGTTCTCCAATCCCCCAAACATGAGCCAAGACTTCATGAAGGAGTAAAGCATCTTGTTTAATGGGAGCCACAGCTGGCCTTTTATGCAAGTCAATAGTCTTACCCTGGAGCTTGTTCCCTTCATCCAAACGAATGATCTCACTGAATAGTGCCCTTCTAAGCTGAATAGAAACGAACGCAGGCAATGAGGGAAGTCCAGCGGTGTTCGGGAGTTTATGTAGACGATTTTAGTTCCAGGAGATCCATGCCCCAAACACTGCTGCCTGCGTTCATGCAAATAAGATGGTCGCCACCTTGTGGTTGTCCAAAGGCATTGCGGCCCCCCTGGCGAACAATTAGAACACTGCGGTGAGAAACGTTCCAAGTGGTTAATAGGTTCCAAGTGGTTAATAAGCTCCAGGGTGGTCTCTGTTCGTGCGCTTGTTCGGTAAACGAACCATATAGTCCCAATTGCATGAACAGCCTGTTTGAAGTATTTTAGCCAGGTCTATTTCAGGGGCCATAGTCACAGAGTAAAAGGCTGGCAAACAGGCTCCTCCAAAAGCCAGTGGCTAGGTTACTTTCACCACACATACAGACTCCGGGCCCCGAAGTGGTCATGGTGCTTGGATTAACCCTGTAAGCATAATGAGGACTCTGGAAGTATATACTTTCAGAAATCTGTTCTTTATTCAAACATCTAGTGGACCTGGGATGTTTCTACCCCAATTAGGGTCTTTCTGAATTTTTCAGTGATATTTTTTATACAAATGAGCTATTTGCATTTTTTACATTGTTTTCCTGACATGTTTACTTGTTTTCTCAGGTTATGGATAAATACCAGTTTATCACCAGCTTGGCGGGACTGTCCGATCATATCCCTGTGTCCTTAACGCTTTCTATCTCACTGCCAGAAATAACCTCCTTGTGACTATAAACGCCAGGCAGATACCAGCAGGAGGAAAACAGAAGATGGAATAGATTGAAGGCTAAACATGGACTTGATATGGCATGGTGTCCTTAAACTACGGGTACATTGAAGCTGACTGATTAAATCGCCCTTTGTGTTGGGTTGGAATTTTTTGGAAATCCTTTGTAAATGTTTGAGAGCAGATGATTAAAATGCACATTGCAATCTAGATGTTACTGTGTATGTATTCTGACCACCAATACTTTCTCCAAGGTCCAAGTGGTTTCTGGGTTTAATATTTCTGTAAATAAGCAGATCCAGGACTTCACCTCTCCTTTTGGATGAACCGTTTCTGTGCAATGCTTTAGCGGGATGACGTATATCTGACAAAGATATCTCTAAGGGGAGGTCTGCCTTGACGTTGGCAGGCGGGCATTCCCTCCAGTGGCCATTGGAGTAACTAAATGACCTCCATTTGTTTAAATATACATAGGGATTAAGGAGAGAGCACAGGCAACCTTTTTCCTTCGGTTTATGCTATATGTATTGGAGCTGATTTGTACTGTGGTCGTTGCTGCAGCCCAGGAGTGATGGAAGTGAGCCCAAGACTTTTCTTTTTGTATTTGTATTCACTTTTTGTATCACACAGCCTTGTTACAATGCTGCCGCCCATTCCATGTGTTCCCTATTAAGGGTTAATAAGGATAAAGAATAGAGATATCTTTGCCAGAAGCTCATGGAAGCAAGGTGGCCATTGGAGTAACGAAGTAACTAAATGACCTCTGTAGCGGAGCGCTAGTTTAACACAGACTTTCTCTGCTGGTATTCCAAGAGTTGCTCAGGATCAAGTAAATCATCACAGGAAGAACAGCATAAATAGTAAATAAAATAATCCACGAATATCCCATCACCTTTCCCAATAACTGGACAACACACAGTATCAGGAGCAGAACTCCTGTTTAATGTCACATACCCTGCTTTTATGCAACTCTCCCATGCAAGGAAGACACCCACGGAAAATTATCCATTCTCCAATCACAAACTGGCTACAGCCCACACATTCCCTCTCCTTAGCCGGAGAAATAACCCAATTACCTATACATTTGAAACACACATTTTCCCTGTTTTCTGGATGTACCTGAAGACCATGACATATCCCCTGATCGCCCTGATATGGGTGAGCAACATACTCAAAAATCACCCAGCTCGGATCAGGCATTCGGGAATTTCGTGGAGGTCTTCGTTTTACCGACCGCACACGAGGCAATAGCCGAAAGGAGTTCCATGTGTTTTGGCCTTGTTGTCAGTCTCTGTTCGTGAGGTGAAAAACACGGAAATAGTGAATACAATGGGCTCTGCCTGAGTTCGTATGAATCCCCTTGTTCGTGGGTATCTTTTTACCGAACGCCGTGCCGTTCGTGTGTTTTCCCACGAACGGATGGAGGTCTCTGTGGTGTTCGCGTGGTTGTGTGTCCGATTTGGGTTCCAGACACTCGACAACCAAACACAGCTGGTGCGTTCGTATGGCAAGATGGCCGCCACCACGTGTTTGCATGTTAAACGGTGCCCACCCAGGGAATACACAGTGTGTTCGTATGATTCTCAATTAGGATAGTGTAAATAACGATGGGGAGGTCAATTCGAGCCATGTTCCTCTCTGGGGTGGTCTGGTTGTTCAGTAGTTTGTCCGTTTGTCGAATGGAGATATTTAACATGTTGGCAATTGGGTTCCTACTGAACAACCAGACGAATGCTTCAGCAGCTCCCTGGTTACTTCTTGTCTTAAAAGTAACGAACCATAGGAAATTGAACATAATGTTGTAACAATAAAAGTTATGGACAGCCAAAATTAAAGACGGTGGATAGTAGCCAAACGCAATCCACTACAACCTAAATTTGTTTAAATATACATAGGGATTAAGGAGAGAGCGTAGGTCACTTTTTTTCCTTTGGTTTTTACTATATGTATTGGAGCTGATGTGTACTGTGGTTGTTGCTGCCACCCAGGAGTGATGGGAGTAAGGACTTTTCTTTTTGTATTCACTTTTTGTATCACACAGCTAGGTTACAATGCTGCCGCCAATCCCTATTAAGGGTTAATACGTATATAGGGGTGTATATAAAAAAAAATACCCCTTTCTGTCTCATTAGAGATATCTTTGCCAGAAGCTCAAGGAAACATGGTGAAGGGTCAGAGTAGGACCCGTCTAGGGGGGTCTGCCTTGACGTTGGCAGGCGGGCGTTCTTTCCAGTGTCCATTTGAGTAACTAAATTACCTCCATTTGTTTAAATATACATAGGGATTAAGGAGAGAGCGCAGGTAACTTTTTTGTTTCTTTGGTTTTTACTATAGTATTATCTATATATATACAGAGAGGGACAGAGACACCTCTGGCCAGTTATAGTATTATCTATGTACACAGTAAAAGATATTGCCACCTTTAACAGATCCCCTGTTATTGCCTGGCCAACAGACTTGGAACATTGTAACCACTGTATTTGTAACATACAAATGGAAAAACGAATAACCCTGCTAACTCGTTTGTATAACCAAACAAACTGCCAAACCAGAGACTACCCAGACCAGGCGTGTGCCGGCAATTAACTCCCTGACTCTGTGCCAAACCACAAAAGTTTTAAGTGGTTCACTGGGTGGCCGTCGATTTTGTATGCACGAACACGTGGCAGCGCCCATCTTGTTTTGTCAAACGCGTCCAGCGAGGTTTGGTCATCGAGTGTCTGGAACTATTTTCGGACACTCAAACTCCTGAACACCGCTGAGACTTCCAGGACCACTTAGCTTCGCACAGATTCATACGAACAAGGCGGCGTTCGGTATAAATATTAAACTAACGAGTCGGCACACGACCACCAAAGGCACAAACAATAAAAATAACTGTTCGGTATTTTAAACATACGAAAAGGGACCGGCCGCACCAGCTGAACGCATGGAACTATTTTGGGCAGGAGCCTCGTGTGTGACCGGGCAGAAATGGGACGTCCATCTATCTCCCAAACCCCTGAACCAATTTGTATGATTTTTGGATATGTTTGTTCCCTAATTATGCTCGTTCTGAAAATATATGTGTGGCGGAACCAACCTCGCCACTGTGCACTGGAGAAGCCTGGTTGCTAGCCTCCTGCCCTGCGACTATGGCCCTGGGATGTATTACCCCTTGAAGAACTGTTTTTGGGCATAATAGATTTGTATAATGCTGTTCCTGGCCCTTTAATTACTTTTGGAGCAGTGTTACAACTTTTAAACTGGCACCGTGGATGCAGTCGAAGTGCAGAAGTCGTCGAAGTGGCCACCATTCGACAAACGAACACATGGCGGCGGCCATTTTAACTTATTCGAACGCGGTCAGCGGTGTGTGCAGCCAAATCTATGGAACTGTTTCCGGCTACCCAACACCGCTGACCCGTACCGTCTTCGACACCGCGGCTGGAGACTAAGTCCCGTTCGAAGATTCGAACGCTCATTCGAATGGGACTTAAGTCATTTTCCCGGTGCAAAATAGACCGACCACACAGCCCAAATCCATGGAACTGTTTTGGGCATGAAAATGTGCTTGTGGTCGGTCAAAAGTGACTTATATCTAACTCCCGAACGGCTGAACGGATTCAAATTATTTTTGGGTATGTTTGTATTTGGAATGTGCTGATTAATAAAATGTATTATTAATTAATAAATATTTTATTAATATTGGATGTATGGTTTTAGAGTTATGAAAGTTGGGTAAAAAAGTATGTTTAAACTGTACGGATAATTGGGTTACCTCTCAGGCTAAGGGAAGGGAAACTGTGGGATGTAACCATTGTGTGATTGGGTAATGTATAATTGGATGTGGGCGTCTCCCTTGCAGGGGAGAATTGCATAAAAGCAGAGTGTGTGCCATTAAACCCGAGTGCTACTTCACCCTCAATTTGGGTTGCCGTCTCTTATTGGGGGAATCTGCTACAAGGGATTGCTATGCTTGTCATACTCCCTTGCTAAATCACTGCTAAGCTCTTGTAAGAGCTTGTTCCTGTTTTGCTCTCTGGAGGAGTCTACGGTGGTTATGGTGTCTGATGCAGTGCTTGGAGTCCTCAGGAAGCGCTAGGAGCATCCTTCAACGGAGGTACCCAGTCGGGGTGCCCGTCGATCCGTTACAATATGTTTTATGGGAATTTGATGTATAATTTTGATGTTATGAAAAATGAGTAAAAAGTGTATTTTTCACTTGGAGATAATTGAGTTGATTAAGTTTGAGCAATTAACTCAATTGTCTCCCAAGCAGAGGGGAGGGATTTACTGTAATGAATGGGAGTGTTTAACTGTGTGACTGTAAACTATTGGTTGTTGAGTTTGTGTTTTCGGTGCCCAACAAGATCCACATGGGTGGTAACCTTATGGGAAAAGTTGCATAAAAGCCAGCCTGCCACATTAAACCTACAGTTCTGCTTAACCGTCAATACGTAGCCTCGTCTCGTTATTGTAGGAAACCTGCATCCAGCTCTACACTGATCCAGCTGATGGGACATTGGGAATACTCTCCAACGGCATACGTCCTCTAACCACTAGGGTGGCCGTTACACCACCTCTGGCCAGTTAAAGTATTATCTATATATACAGAGAGGGACAGCGCCACCTCTGGCCAGTTATAGTATTATCTATATATACAGAGAGGGACAGCGCCACCTCTGGCCAGTTATAGTATTATCTATATATACAGAGAGGGACAGCGCAACCTCTGGCCAGGTATAGTATTATCTATATATACAGAGAGGGACAGCGCAACCTCTGGCCAGTTATAGTATTATCTATATATACAGAGAGGGACAGCGCCACCTCTGGCCAGTTATAGTATTATCTATCTATATATACAGAGAGGGACAGCGCCACCTCTGGCCAGTTATAGTATTATCTATATATACAGAGAGGGACAGCGCCACCTCTGGCCAGTTATAGTATTATCTATATATACAGAGAGGGACAGCGCAACCTCTGGCCAGGTATAGTATTATCTATATATACAGAGAGGGACAGCGCAACCTCTGGCCAGTTATAGTATTATCTATATATACAGAGAGGGACAGCGCCACCTCTGGCCAGTTATAGTATTATCTATCTATATATACAGAGAGGGACAGCGCCACCTCTGGCCAGTTATAGTATTATCTATATATACAGAGAGGGACAGCGCCACCTCTGGCCAGTTATAGTATTATCTATATATACAGAGACGGACAGCGCCACCTCTGGCCAGTTATAGTATTATCTATATATACAGAGAGGGACAGCGCCACCTCTGGCCAGTTATAGTATTATCTATATATACAGAGAGGGACAGCGCCACCTCTGGCCAGTTATAGTATTATCTATATATACAGAGACGGACAGCGCCACCTCTGGCCAGTTATAGTATTATCTATATATACAGAGAGGGACAGCGCCACCTCTGGCCAGTTATAGTATTATCTATATATACAGAGACGGACAGCGCCACCTCTGGCCAGTTATAGTATTATCTATATACACAGAGAGAGACAGCGCCACCTCTGGCCAGTTATAGTATTATCTATATATACAGAGACGGACAGCGCCACCTCTGGCCAGTTATAGTATTATCTATATATACAGAGACGGACAGCGCCACCTCTGGCCAGTTATAGTATTATCTATATATACAGAGACGGACAGCGCCACCTCTGGCCAGTTATAGTATCTATATATACAGAGAGGGACAGCGCCACCTCTGGCCAGTTATAGTATTATCTATATGTAACGGAACGCAGTATATTAGTCCACGATATCCGTTGGTATCCTCAGGAAATCCACAGTCAAGACAGAAAGCACGGCAATATTCCCCATCCTCCCAATAACCGGACGAAACACAGTTTGGGAGTCAACTAACTCGCTTTATTCACAGACTTCCGTATTTATGCAGTTCCCCGTGCAAGGGGTTTCCTTACAGTTATTACAGGGGATTTCTCCCATCAGGCATTGCAATTATCCCAACAGGCATTGCTGCACGAGGGGGATACTCCCACTAAAATGGACGATTAAGTGGATTATCCCCTCGTGGAGCAAAACCGACAATTTATACAGAAATCTGTAGTTTATCCATTACAGCTCGCTTTTAGATGAATGACCGTTCGGTAGATAGCTGGGGTCGGTGGGCACATTTAGTGAGAATACCGCTCCGATCCCAGCTAAACTAACCGAACGCCGCACAAAATACATCCAAACAGGGAATTCGGTCTAAAAGTACCGAATATGTATGGGGCACATAATGTACTAAACGCGGTACTCCCCACCGCTCTGGAAGTCTAGCGGTGTTCGAATCATTGAGTAGCCGTTTTCGGTTCCAGGCTCTCGACGACCGAACACCGCTGCAGAGACAAAGGATCCAAGATGGCCGACCGCCGCATGGTCGGTAGCCGATCGGCGGCCACCAAGGAGAGCCTTTAAATACCGATTGCACCCGGAGTGCAATCGGTTACTTGGTGCCACACGACTGGTGAAAGTGTGGTCTACCTGGGGAGCCCATATTCGTACGGCGAACGGCTGTACATAGCATTATCACAGGTAACAACTTTCAGTATACATTCAGCCTATGGACAACCTACGATACATATAAGTCAGAAGTGGCTGGGTTTGCCACAATGCTCCCCCAGAACCAAGCCGGCATACACAGTCTGATCCCAACGGATCGGCTTGGGGATGTCCGGGGGAGTACTCACAGATCATTTTTCTAATTCTGTTTGTCTGGACAACCCGTCGGCGTTACCGTTTTGTTTTCCTGGTCGGTAATGGATGGTAAAGTCAAAGGGCTGCAGCGCCAAACTCCAGCGCAGCAGCCGGGCATTGTCTCCAGATACACGGTTTAGCCATACCAACGGGTTATGATCTGTGAGTAAGGAAAAAGGTTGTCCATACAAATACGGCTGTAACTTTTTAAGGGCCCACACCACGGCCAGGCATTCTTTCTCAATGGCGGCGTAGCTTACTTCGCGGGGTAATAACTTGCGGCTTAAGTAGGCTACGGGATGTTCTCCGCCATCGGCTCCCACTTGGCTCAGCACTGCCCCCAATCCAAACATTGAAGCGTCTGTGTGGACAAGAAATCTTTTAGTTGGATCAGGAGCCATTAACACAGGAGCATTAGTTAGTGCGGTCTTGAGCTGTTGGAATGCCTGCTCACACTCTGGGGCCCAGACAACCAGTCGGGGAAGGTTCTTTTTGGTCAGGTCCGTCAGGGGTTTAGCCAGGGTACTGTAGTCGGGTACAAATTTCCTATAATACCCTGCGGTCCCTAGAAACGCTAGCACCTGGGTTTTGGTCCTGGGGGTAGGCCACTTGGCCACGGCCTCAATTTTGGCTGGCTCGGGTCTCTGCTGCCCACACCCTACTCGGTGTCCTAGGTACTGTACCTCGGCCATCCCGATGTGGCACTTACTCGGTTTCAGCGTTAACCCCGCTCCCCCAATACGATCTAGGATCGCCCCTATATGTTGGAGGTGATCTTCCCAAGTCTGGCTGAAGATGGCTATGTCGTCCAGGTAGGCACAGGCATAGTCCTGGAAGCCGTCCAGTAGTCGATCTACCATCCGCTGAAAAGTAGCCGGAGCGTTTTTCATCCCGAAGGGCATGACCTTGAACTGGTACAGGCCAAACGGGGTGACAAACGCCGACTTGGGGATGGCATCATCGGCTAAAGGAATCTGCCAGTATCCCTTACATAAGTCAATTGTAGTGAGATACTGGCCCCGTGCCATTTTATCTAGCAGTTCGTCTATACGGGGCATCGGGTAGGCGTCAGACACGGTCTTGTCATTCAGCCTCCGGTAGTCAACGCAGAATCGGGTCGTGCCGTCCTTTTTAGGTACCAGGACTACCGGCGATGCCCAGGGGCTATCGGAGGGCTCGATAACCCCTAACTGCAGCATCTCATCCAGCTCGGCCTTCATATGAGTCCGGACTGATTCCGGGACCCTATATGGGGCCTGCCGCATAGGTAGCTGTCCCGGGGTTTCAACCCGGTGGGTGGCCAGCGGAGTGTACCCAGGTACATTAGAGAACGTAGCCCCTTTAGCTACGATCAGCGCCTGTATCTGGGCACGCTTACGAGGGCTTAGCCGCTCCCCCAGTTGAACCCCCCGGGAGGGCTCTACCGGCTCTTCCTGTTCTAGCAGATCAGGTAATGGTAAGTTCTCCTGATCTTCCATGGCTGAGGCACAGATTGCCGTCACATCCTCTACCCGCTCGTGGTAGGGTTTGAGCAGGTTGACGTGAAGCATGCGTCTCTTCCCTACCCCGGAGCAGGGGCCAATCACATAGGTAGTGTCGCATCGCTGCTCCACTACCTGGTATGGGCCTTGCCAGATGGCCTGCAGCTTATCGGCGCGGACAGGTTTTAAAATTAAAACCTTCTGCCCCACTTGAAAGCTGCGGTCTCTGGCTCCCCTATCGTACCATCGCCGCTGACGTTGTTGGGCCGCCTGGAGGTTGGTGTGTACGGCCTGGGTTAGCGCCTCCAGTCGGTCTCGGAACTCCAGTACGTACGATACTATAGGGGTTTCGCTAGCGATACTCTCCCCCTCCCAGTGCTCCCTAATTAAGTTTAAAGGTCCCCGTACTCTCCTCCCGAACAGTAGTTCGAATGGGGAGAACCCGGTCGATTCTTGGGGAACCTCTCTATACGCAAAGAGCAGGTGAGGTAGAAACCTCTCCCAGTCTTTGTGGGTCTCCCCGAACGTCCGAAGCATCTGCTTCAGCGTCCCATTGAAGCGTTCGCATAGTCCATTGGACTGGGGGTGGTAGGCTGAATTGACTATGGGCTTAATGCCACACACTTTCCACATCTGTTGGGTAACCTCAGCAGTAAATTGGGTGCCTCGGTCAGATATTATCTCCTGGGGGAACCCTACTCGGGAAAATACCTTTATGAGAGCTTCCGCCACGGTTTCAGCGTGAATGTTAGAGAGGGCTACCGCTTCGGGATATCGGGTGGCGTAGTCCACCACAGTTAAAATATATTTCTTCCCAGAAGGACTGGGTTTTGGCAGGGGCCCTATTATATCGACTGCGACCCTGCTGAAGGGTTCGGCGATAATGGGAAGGGGACATAACTTGGCCTTGTGGCGATCCCCTCGTTTTCCTACTCTCTGGCAGACGTCGCAGGATGTGCAATATTGTCGCACATCCTGTGAGATTCCGGGCCAGAAAAACGCGTGCGTTAGGCGGTACCGGGTACGGGTCATCCCTAGGTGCCCTGATAAGGGGATATCATGAGCAATTCTGAGCAGCTCCTGCCTATACTTCCGAGGTACCACTAGTTGTTTGTTCGTTAAGGTGACGGACCCCCCCACGTCCTTGGCCGTGACACGGTACAGTAACTCTTTTTCCCACGTGAAATGCTCCCCCTCTAGCCCGGCCTGTACAGCTTGTGCCCGGTCCCTATAGACTTGTAGAGTGGGATCGGTCTGTACTTCGGTGATAAAGGTAGTCGGGGTATCCCAGGATATGTAAGTCGGGTGAGGGTCGTGGTCTCTTACCTGAGCCTCAGAGTGTATCGGTGTAGCCGTGGTGCGTGCCTGTTGCCGTGTGGTTACCGGATGGGCTTCCTGGTAGGGTGCCTGAGGAACAAAGGCAGAGGTCATCTGACCCAAATCATTCCCTAACACAACATCCGCTGGTAAGTTCTGCATTAGTCCCACTTCTATTGTCCCCTCTCCCGCACCCCAGTTCAAATGTACTTTCGCCGTGGGTAGCCGGTATACAGCTCCCCCGGCTACCCGAACGGCCACTGATCCGCCGGTATGCGTGCCCTCTGAAACCAAATGGGGGGCTACCAGGGTTAAGGTAGCTCCCGAATCTCGCAGACCCTGCACTTCGGTCCCCTCCAGAGTTACTAGTTGTCGGTGATGTTGCCGGTTATCAGTGGCTCGGACCGACATGACCTCGTGCAATATGCCCAGAGGTTCCTCCGCCTGCACACTCCATACATCCTGAGTGGCGGAGTCCCTATGGTAATGGTGAGCAGCCGCCCTGGGTGCTGGGTTTGGACGGCCCTGAGTCCAGGTGGGCCGGCTGCGATTCTGGTTGCACTCTCGGGCCATATGCCCCCATTGTTTGCAGGAATGGCATTGGATGTTTGCCCGCCCGTTGTATCTGGACGGTGGTGGTATCTGTCCTTGTGAGGGACGGAACGGGGCAGCGGTGGGTGCTAGGGGTGTTGTAGCGCTAGGTAGTCCTGGGGGTCGGGAGTAGCTTTTGGCTACGGGTCCCTGGGGTCTCCGGGCATCGAAATGTTGATCGGCCAATCTAGCCGCTTCCGTTAGGGTAAGGGGTTTCCTATCCCGTACCCATTCTTGCGTCTCCGGGGATAGTCCATTAAAAAATTGTTCCAGCAACATCAGCTGGCGTAATTCCTCCATGGTGGTGGCGTTGCTGGCCTGGATCCACCCTTGGGAGGCTTGATCTAATTTGTGTGCCCATTCTGCGTGCGAATCTCGCTCTGGTTTGCGTAAGTGTCGGAACTTGCGCCGGTATGCCTCCGGGGTAATGGCATACCTCTCCAAGATTGCACGCTTTACTTTGGCATAATCTTTGCTGTCCTCACTGGGTACAGCACGGTACGCTTCGGCTGCCCGACCTGCTAGTTTGCTTGCTAGCAGTTGCACCCATACGGACCGTTCTAGCTCATGCAGATCACACAGTCTTTCAAAGTCCTGCAAGTACCCGTCTATCTCGTCCTTTTCCTCGCAAAAAGCCCTGAAGGCCTGGTACGGGATCTTGGGCTTTACTGGGTTGTAGAGTGACCCTGGGTTTGACTCGGTTCGAGCCAGGGTGTGTTGCGGGCTGTGTGCCATAACGTATTCCTGTACATTTGCCATTACCATATTTAACATGGCATCTGATACCGGTTGCGGCAAAAACGCTAGCCTGGTCCTCATCTCTCTTTCATAGAGTGTTTCCTCCATAACTACCGGGGGGGTAGCGCTGCGGGCTTGGTCTCCCTCCATCAGCTCGGCAATGATTGTCGCCTTGTTTTTGCTGCTGGCTACTTTCCCTCTGGCTTCCAGTAGTTCCTTTAACGTCTGTCGCTTCAGTATGGTATAGTCAATCTCCATACGAATTGCCTTTGCTTTCCTCGTTCGGTAGTTCCAGTTACACGAACTCTGTTTTTCGGCTGTAAGGTTCGGATCCCGTCGCTTGCCACCAATTGTAACGGAACGCAGTATATTAGTCCACGATATCCGTTGGTATCCTCAGGAAATCCACAGTCAAGACAGAAAGCACGGCAATATTCCCCATCCTCCCAATAACCGGACGAAACACAGTTTGGGAGTCAACTAACTCGCTTTATTCACAGACTTCCGTATTTATGCAGTTCCCCGTGCAAGGGGTTTCCTTAGTTATTACAGGGGATTTCTCCCATCAGGCATTGCAATTATCCCAACAGGCATTGCTGCACGAGGGGGATACTCCCACTAAAATGGACGATTAAGTGGATTATCCCCTCGTGGAGCAAAACCGACAATTTATACAGAAATCTGTAGTTTATCCATTACAGCTCGCTTTTAGATGAATGACCGTTCGGTAGATAGCTGGGGTCGGTGGGCACATTTAGTGAGAATACCGCTCCGATCCCAGCTAAACTAACCGAACGCCGCACAAAATACATCCAAACAGGGAATTCGGTCTAAAAGTACCGAATATGTATGGGGCACATAATGTACTAAACGCGGTACTCCCCACCGCTCTGGAAGTCTAGCGGTGTTCGAATCATTGAGTAGCCGTTTTCGGTTCCAGGCTCTCGACGACCGAACACCGCTGCAGAGACAAAGGATCCAAGATGGCCGACCGCCGCATGGTCGGTAGCCGATCGGCGGCCACCAAGGAGAGCCTTTAAATACCGATTGCACCCGGAGTGCAATCGGTTACTTGGTGCCACACGACTGGTGAAAGTGTGGTCTACCTGGGGAGCCCATATTCGTACGGCGAACGGCTGTACATAGCATTATCACAGGTAACAACTTTCAGTATACATTCAGCCTATGGACAACCTACGATACATATAAGTCAGAAGTGGCTGGGTTTGCCACACTATATATACAGAGAGGGACAGCGCCACCTCTGGCCAGTTATAGTATTATCTATATATACAGAGAGGGACAGCGCCACCTCTGGCCAGTTATAGTATTATCTATATATACAGAGACGGACAGCGCCACCTCTGGCCAGTTATAGTATTATCTATATATACAGAGACGGACAGCGCCACCTCTGGCCAGTTATAGTATTATCTATATATACAGAGAGGGACAGCGCCACCTCTGGCCAGTTATAGTATTATCTATATATACAGAGACGGACAGCGCCACCTCTGGCCAGTTATAGTATTATCTATATATACAGAGAGGGACAGCGCCACCTCTGGCCAGTTATAGTATTATCTATATATACAGAGACGGACAGCGCCACCTCTGGCCAGTTATAGTATTATCTATATATACAGAGAGGGACAGCGCCACCTCTGGCCAGTTATAGTATTATCTATATATACAGAGACGGACAGCGCCACCTCTGGCCAGTTATAGTATTATCTATATATACAGAGACGGACAGCGCCACCTCTGGCCAGTTATAGTATTATCTATATATACAGAGAGGGACAGCGCCACCTCTGGCCAGTTATAGTATTATCTATATATACAGAGACGGACAGCGCCACCTCTGGCCAGTTATAGTATTATCTATATATACAGAGAGGGACAGCGCCACCTCTGGCCAGTTATAGTATT
This sequence comes from Pelobates fuscus, assembly GCF_036172605.1. Lineage (NCBI taxonomy): Eukaryota > Metazoa > Chordata > Amphibia > Anura > Pelobatidae > Pelobates > Pelobates fuscus. Next base: position 1,698,447 of record NC_086322.1, read on the forward strand.
ATCTATATATACAGAGAGGGACAGCGCCACCTCTGGCCAGTTATAGTATTATCTATATATACAGAGAGGGACAGCGCCACCTCTGGCCAGTTATAGTATTATCTATATATACAGAGAGGGACAGCGCCACCTCTGGCCAGTTATAGTATTATCTATATATACAGAGAGGGACAGCGCCACCTCTGGCCAGTTATAGTATTATCTATATATACAGAGAGGGACAGCGCCACCTCTGGCCAGTTATAGTATTATCTATATATACAGAGAGGGACAGCGCCACCTCTGGCCAGTTATAGTATTATCTATATATTCAGAGAGGGACAGCGCCACCTCTGGCCAGTTATAGTATTATCTATATATACAGAGAGGGACAGCGCCACCTCTGGCCAGTTATAGTATTATCTATATATACAGAGAGGGACAGCGCCACCTCTGGCCAGTTATAGTATTATCTATATATACAGAGAGGGACAGCGCCACCTCTGGCCAGTTATAGATAAAAATTACAAAAATAAGTGCTCTCTGTCTGTAAATAAAGCTGCAGTTCACCAACAAGGTGTTCCCTCAACCTTGTGCATAACAAGACAAATATACAAAGAAAGGTGAACAGCGCTAGCGGTATACACAGATATATATATATTTACATACGTAATTGGAGATATTCCTCGATGGTATAACTTAAAAGAGAAGAACAGAATGCAATAATAGTGCAATATGTATTGTTGATATAGTGGATGATAAAAAATTATATAAAATTCTCACTCACACTTTTAAGAGCTTTATAAGCTCAATGTCAAGAGCCTGGATGGAATAATCCCCGTCTATGGATTTCTTGGTGTGCAATCTTCTAGGTGAACTTTGTAGGTGTGAGGTTTCCGTGGTATATGGAAAAAGAGAGTACAAAAGACCAATGGTACAGATAGTAGGTGTATATGCAGTGCAAACAAAAGAGAACCTACTTACATAGACTAGAGCAATGGACCTGCTCTAGTTTAAACAGCTTCAGGTGGAACAATCCCCACCTAAGGATGTACTGGACCCAAATGTAGCAGCAGCAGGATGAGGTAGGAAGTAGGACTAAAATTAGACTGGGTAATGTAAAAATGTATATACTTTATTTTATCAAAAAATATTTTTAAAAGTGAATAACAAATATATAAAATACCAGTCAAGATAAAATATTAAAAGTCCGTGGTTCTTCCTCACTTAACGCGTTTCGCCTTGGCTTTTTCAAAAGTGCATGTCTGCTGCAGGGGGTCCTCTCGGTTATAAGTCCTCTGTGATTGTGGAAATGGATTCCGGTGTGTAAATTGCGTCACTTCCGGTTTCGTCGCGATGACGCGAACAGGAAGTGCTTCGGGCGCCATTTTGGATATGGGCAAAAAGTCTGTGAGTGCCCACAAAACGGCACAGTGGTTAGCACATAAAAGTAACATGTTAGATAGATATTTACTCATAGAGAAAGGGTAAATGTTATGCTAGTACAGATGTTTAAACATGCAGGGGAGGCATAGAGATATTGCATACAGATACTGTTTAAATGAACGTCTGGGCATTAATATTGTATATACTGATATATGCAGTCTAAATAAAATATAGAAGGTAAAATAATAGTAAAATAGAGATATGGAATAATAGAAACAAGGTATGTGAATAAAATAATTGTTAGCAACACTAAGTGCATCTTCAAATGTGACCAAAAACAAGATTAAAACATAAGATACTTAAAACATTATAGAGAGAATATTTATAAAAAATGAATCAGATCGAATTCTATATTCAGCCCACTGGGGTGGAGGGTATCTAAACGGTAAACCCATTCCATTTCTAGTCTTCCAATATTTCTAATGATGTCTCCTTCTCTCCAGTGTGGCTTGTATTTTGCAATCCCTATAAATTTTAGAAGGCTGGGGTCTTTATTATGTTGTAAAAAATGTGCGGACACTGAGTGGTTTTTATAGCCCTTTTCGATGTTTCGGCAGTGTTCGCTGATGCGTATCTTTAGTGGACGTATGGTTCTTCCAATATATTGGAGTCCACAGGGGCATTCTAATAGGTAGACCACATTGTTGCTATTGCACGTAATGATTTCATTTATATTAAAACTTTTTCCATTTCTGTGGGATTTAAAATTTAAAGTGCACTTGTCCATTATGTGTGTTTTTTTACAGGCTATACATGTGTTACACTTATAAAAGCCTTTGTTAATGGTAAGGAAATTATTTTTACAGATATTTTGATTTTTTTGTAAAAATTTTTGTCAGCTGTAATTTTAAGTTGGGGGCACCTCTGAATATTATGGTGGGTTTCTCTGGTAGGGATTTTTTTAAAATTGGATCTTCTTTGAGTAAATGCCAGTTTTTATTGATAATTTTTTTAATATGTTTATTTTTATTATTATAACGGGTTGTGATCTGTGAGCAAGGAGAATGGTTGTCCATACAAATAAGGTTGTAACTTTTTGAGGGCCCACACCACGGCCAGGCATTCCTTCTCGATGGCGGCGTAGCTTACTTCCCTTGGTAGTAATTTTCTGCTTAAGTAAGCTACGGGATGTTCTCCGCCATCAGCTCCCACTTGGCTCAGTACTGCCCCCAATCCAAACATGGAAGCGTCTGTGTGAACAAGAAATCGTTTAGTTGGATCAGGGGCAGTTAACACAGGAGCCTTAGTTAATGCAGTTTTTAGTTCATGGAATGCCTGTTCACACTCTGGGGCCCAGTTGACCTGTCGTGGCAAGTTTTTCTTGGTCAAGTCCGTCAGGGGTTTGGCCAGGGCGCTGTAATTGGGCACAAATTTTCTGTAGTAACCAGCGGTACCAAGGAACGCCAATACTTGTGTCTTTGTCCTGGGGGTAGGCCACTTAGCTACTGCCTCTATCTTGGCCAGTTCGGGCCTCTGCTGTCCGCATCCTACCCTGTGTCCCAGGTACTGCACCTCTGCCATCCCTATGTGACACTTGCTAGGTTTTAGGGTCAGCCCTGCCTCTCCAATACGGTCAATGACCACACTAATATGTTTCAAATGATCTGACCAGGTCTGGCTATAAATGGCTATATCATCTAAGTACGCACAGGCGTACTCTTGGAACCCGTCCAGTAGCCGATCTACCATCCTCTGAAAGGTAGCCGGAGCGTTTTTCATCCCGAAAGGCATGACCCGAAATTGATACAGGCCAAACGGGGTGACAAACGCCGACTTGGGGATGGCCTCCTTGGCTAGTGGAATCTGCCAGTATCCCTTACACAGATCAATGGTAGTGAGATACTGGCCTCTTGCCATCCTATCTAGCAGCTCGTCTATACGGGGCATCGGGTAGGCGTCAGACACTGTTTTGTCATTGAGCCTCCGGTAGTCTACACAAAACCGCGTGGTGCCATCCTTATTGGGTACTAGGATGTGCCCACTCAAGTGCTTTATCGGTAAGTTGGTGCATAAGGAACCCCACTTTAGACCTATCTGTGGGAAAGGAACGTGGATACATCTCAAAGTGGAATTCTATTTGATTAATGAAACCTCTGCATGTCTTAGATTCCCCTCCATACCTTGAAGGAGGTGTTAAATGGGCCGAAGTATTAGGCAAAGCAGATACTTCAGGAGGAAGGGGTGTAGGAGGGTTAGGTGTGGTTGCTGGAATAGTTCTAGAAAAACATGTCTGAAGAGCCTGGGCTATCTGATCCATATGGTGATCCTGCTCTAAAAATCTAGCCTCATGAGAAGCCATCTGCTGAGCTAAATCTGCGGGAGTCCATGGCCCTATTGTAATGTAACGAGAATATACCCCAGATACGTCTACCGGACCTTAGAATGGCCGGACTCGACGTATATGAGAGCAGACAGAGTCAGGAACGATCCGAGGTCAAGGGCACAAAGAGACAGCGTAAACTAGGACTAGCCGGGGTCTGGTACACAGTAAACAGCAAGCCGGCAAACAGAACAGATAAGGATAAAGAGATAACGTAGTCAGAAACAAAGCCAAGGTCAATATGAAGGAACACAACTGAACACAAGAAGCGCTAAAGGGAACTGCAACAGAAACCACGATAGGGCAGGGAGTAAAGGAAGAGGTAAGTTTAACCCCTTAAGGACCAAGCTTCTGGAATAAAAGGGAATCATGACATGTCACACATGTCATGTGTCCTTAAGGGGTTAAATAGCTTCTATACTAATGTGATTGGCTCCTGTCATATCCACGCCACCAAAAGGTAAGTGTATGGGGAGTGTGGCATGACAGGGGCCAATGGGAGTCTTTTGGCAATTTAGGCTCCCACTGTCTCTTTAAGAGCACGCCTGAGACTCGCGGCGCGCTCTTAGATTCAGGCCGGGACACGTGACCGCTTCTCGCGGTCACTGCCCGCATTCCTATTGAAGTCATCGGATGAGCCGTGCGCGGCTCGTGCAGCAGCAGGACCGCGCGCGGCTCGAAGAGAGGACCGCGGCCGGCCCCTGGATAAGGTAAGTAACGCTACATAAACTCAGATATTCTAAGGACCGATAATATATTGGCCTATATTTAATGGAATGGTGTTAAGTTATATTTTAACCATAGGTTATTCTATAACTTGTAGTCTGAAGGCTGCATACACTAGCCTGCTGTAACACATACACACATTACTGCTCAAATAGACATACATTTTAACATTTTAAACATTATAGACACACACTGCAGCACATACGGATAAACGTTTCAACATACACTGCAGCACATATAGACACATATTATACACATATACACAATGCAGCACATATAGACACTCATTACATTACATACAGACACATATTTTGGCATATACAGACAAACATTACATCTGAAAATTACACATTGCACCAAATCAGACACACACTGCAGCACACACACAGAAAAAACATTGCAGCACACACAGACACACATTACTTTACATACAGACACACATTGCAGGACACACACACATATTACAACACACAGACACACATTACAACACATATAGACACACAGATTTATAGTCCTTTTTGAGATGTCCAGGGTTAACTATACTTCATGTGAGATGCACAGAGCTGTGCGTGTTAAATTATCTGTGATTCCCTCTCCAGTAAGAGAGGAAAATTAAATAAACTCAAATTTTCAGAAAAAAAAATCATCAGACCATAACGCAAACTCTTTGTAAGTACAGAGATCTAATCCTATTTCTGTTTCACACGACTGCATTTTAGAGAGCATCTGTCTGTATCTAGCCACGAATCATACTTTCCTACCAGCGTGGATATCACTGACTCAGCTCAGACACTATAATAAAAAGCCTACCTAGGTCCTCATATACCCACCTCAGGTTCCTATCCCTCCAGACAATGAAATGATGCATCCATTCTGGGGATCATTTATTCAGCAGGAAATTAAAACATTGCCACAAACCTACCACCAGACACCCCAATACAGCACCAATGGGTGGAGGTTCTTTAACACCAAGAGATACAATGTAAAACTAATAAAATATAGTGTGATACATACCATATTATAATGATATATAGTGTGATACATACCATATTATAATGATATATAGTGTGATACATACCATATTATAATGATATATAGTGTGATACATACCATATTATAATGATATATAGTGTGATACAAACCATATTATAATGATATATAGTGTGATACATACCATATTATGATATATAGTGTGATACATACCATATTATAATGATATATAGTGTGATACATACCATATTATAATGTTATATAGTGTGATACATACCATATTATAATGATATATAGTGTGATAGATACCATATTATAATGATATATAGTGTTATACATACCATATTATAATGATATATAGTGTGATACATACCATATTATAATGATATATAGTGTGATAGATACCATATTATAAGGATATATAGTGTGATAGATACCATATTATAATGATATATAGTGTGATAGATACCATATTATAATGATATATAGTGTGATACATACCATATTATAATGATATATAGTGTGATACATACCATATTATAATGATATATAGTGTGACAGATACCATATTATTATGATATATAGTGTGACAGATACCATATTATAATGATATATAGTGTAATACATACCATATTATAATGATATATAGTGTGATAGATACCATATTATAATGATATATAGTGTGATACATGCCATATTATAATGATATATAGTGTGATACATGCCATATTATAATGATATATAGTGTGATACATGCCATATTATAATGATATATAGTGTGATACATACCATATTATAATGATATATAGTGTGATACATACCATATTATAATGATATATAGTGTGATACATACCATATTATAATGATATATAGTGTGATACATACCATATTATAATGATATATAGTGTGATACATACCATATTATAATGATATATAGTGTGATACATACCATATTATAACTAGAAAAACTACAATTTCTGGGGAAATTGTGTGAAGTGTTCTTGCCTCCACCAGTAGTCTGCAACTGGAGTGGGCGGAGTAACGGTTATCATTTATATAGCACATTTAATTGCAACGTTGTTGCCCAAAGTGCTTCACAGTTACATTAAAACATACAGTTATAAAAACATTAGCAGGTGTAAAAGGCTTTGTCTATGACATCACTTGCTGCTGCAGCCTGGCACAGGTCAGAGTATTTTGCGGTTGCCATCTTCAAACGGTCGTATTTTAATCCTACAGCGAAGAGCTTTATATTGTGAGAATCACAAGACCCAGACCTACATTTTGTACATTTTGTATAGTATGTCTCTGAGATATTAACAATGAAGGCACAGTAGCAGTTTAGAAATTGCCCTTCAAATGTGAGCTTTGCAGAGTGGAGTTTCAATGAATGTCAATGGACGGCGTGAGTTGCAAACAAATGGTCATATTGTTAAAACTATCAGGACTATGGCTTAGCTGTGGACATTTTTAGTGGCAGCAGGGATAGCTGAACGTTTTGATATAAGATTTGTGTAGGTGGGCCTGAAAATGAGCGAGTGGTGGCAGTTTAGAAATCATGTCCTGATTTTTCAGCTTTTGCCAGCTCCCACTCTAGCTTTGCCATTCATTCCTATGGGACAAATTTCGCCACAAGAACCACGATATTCCGAGAACCATTCGGCGAAACGTTCCACAAAGTAATAGCAATCCGATCGGGAACAACCTTCACGTTTTGGTATATTTTTGTCTATGTAGTGTAAAAACTGTGGGAGGAGTTAGGGTGGCAAATTTGGCTATAATAAGAATAATAATAACTAGAAAAGCTACAATTTCTGGGGAAATTGTGTGAAGTGTTCTTGCCTCCACCAGTAGTCTACAACTGGAGTGGGCAGAGTAACTGTTATTATTTATTTATATAGCACATTTAATTACAACGTTGTTGCACAGTTACATTAAAACATACATTTATAAAAACATTAGCAGGCCCTGTCTATGACATCACTTGCTGCAGAATCCTTGCACAGGTCAGAGTATTTTGGCGGTTGCCATCTTCAAACGGTCATATTTTAAAAACTATAAATCCTACAGCAAAGAGCTTTATATTGTGAGAATCACAAGACCCAGACCTACATTTTGATGCACAGTATGTCTCTGCAATATTAACAATGAAGGCACAGTCGCAGTTTAGAAATTGCCCTTCAAATGTGAGCTTTGCAGAGTGGATTTTCAATGAATGTCAATGGACAGCGTGAGTTGCAAACAAATGGTCATATTTTGAAATCTTTCAGGACTATGGCTTAACTGTGGACATTTTTAGTGGCAGCAGGGATAGCTGAACGTTTTGATATAAGATTTGTGTAGGTGGGCCTGAAAATGAGGGAGTAGTGGCAGTTTAGAAATCATGTCCTGATTTTTCAGCTTTTGCCAGCTACCACTCTAGCTTTGCCATTCATTCCTATGGGACAAATTTCGCCACAAGAACTACGATATTCCGAGAACCATTCAGCGAAACGTTCCACAAAGTAATAGCAACGCGATCGGGAACAATCTGCACGTTTTGGTAAATTTTTGTCTATGTAGTGTAAAAACTGTGGGAGGAGTTAGGGTGGCAAATTTGGCTATAATTGTGTGAAGTGTTCTTGCCTCCATCAGTAGTCTACAACTAGAGTGGGCGGAGTAACTGTTAGTATTTATTTATATAGCACATTTAATTGCAATGTTGTTGCCCAAAGTGCTTCACAGTTACATTAAAACATACAGTTATAAAAAATTAGCAGGTGTAAAAGGCTTTGTCTTTGACATCACTTGCTGCTGCAGCCTTGCACAGGTCAGAGTATTTTGGCGGTTGCCATCTTCAAACAGTCGTATTTTAAAAACTATAAATCCTACAGTGAAGAGCTTTATATTGTGAGAATCACAAGACCCAGACCTACATTTTGATGTATAGTATGTCTCTGAGATATTAACAATGAAGGCACAGTCGCAGTTTAGAAATTGCCCTTCAAATGTGAGCTTTGCAGAGTGGAGTTTCAATGAATGTCAATGGAAGGCGTGAGTTGCAAACAAATGGTCATATTGTGAAAACTATCAGGACTATGGCTTAGCCGTGGACATTTCTAGTGGCAGCAGGGATAGCTGAACGTTTTGATATAAGATTTGTGTAGGTGGGCCTGAAAATGAGGGAGTGGTGGCAGTTTAGAAATCATGTCCTGATTTTTCAGCTTTTGCCAGCTCCCACTCTAGCTTTGCCATTCATTCCTATGGGCCAAATTTCGCCACAACAACGACGATATTCCGTGAACCATTCGGCGAAACGTTCCACAAAGTAATAGCAATCCGATCGGGAACAATCTGCACGTTTTGGTATATTTTTGTCTATGTAGTGTAAAAACTGTGGGAGGAGTTAGGGTGGCAAATTTGGCTATAATAAGAATAATAAGAATAATAATAATAATATATATGTGAGATAACATTAAGTGGTCTTGCTATGCAAGAACACTTAATAATAATAACTAGAAAAGCTACAATTTCTGGGGAAATTGTGTGAAGTGTTCTTGCCTCCATCAGTAGTCTACAACTAGAGTGGGCGGAGTAACTGTTAGTATTTATTTATATAGCACATTTAATTGCAATGTTGTTGCCCAAAGTGCTTCACAGTTACATTAAAACATACAGTTATAAAAAATTAGCAGGTGTAAAAGGCTTTGTCTATGACATCACTTGCTGCTGCAGCCTTGCACAGGTCAGAGTATTTTGGCGGTTGCCATCTTCAAACGGTCGTATTTAAAAAACTATAAATCCTACAGTGAAGAGCTTTATATTGTGAGAATCACAAGACCCAGACCTACATTTTGATGTATAGTATGTCTCTGGAATATTAACAATGAAGGCACAGTCGCAGTTTAGAAATTGCCCTTCAAATGTGAGCTTTGCAGAGTGGAGTTTCAATGAATGTCAATGGAAGGCGTGAGTTGCAAACAAATGGTCATATTGTGAAAACTATCAGGACTATGGCTTAGCCGTGGACATTTCTAGTGGCAGCAGGGATAGCTGAACGTTTTGATATAAGATTTGTGTAGGTGGGCCTGAAAATGAGGGAGTGGTGGCAGTTTAGAAATCATGTCCTGATTTTTCAGCTTTTGCCAGCTCCCACTCTAGCTTTGCCATTCATTCCTATGGGACAAATTTCGCCACAAGAACGACGATATTCCGTGAACCATTCGGCGAAACATTCCACAAAGTAATAGCAATCCGATCGGGAACAATCTGCACGTTTTGGTATATTTTTGTCTATGTAGTGTAAAAACTGTGGGAGGAGTTAGGGTGGCAAATTTGGCTATAATAAGAATAATAAGAATAATAATAATAATATATATGTGAGATAACATTAAGTGGTCTTGCTATGCAAGAACACTTAATAACTAGAAAAGCTACAATTTCTGGGGAAATTGTGAAGTGTTCTTGCCTCCACCAGTAGTCTACAACTGGAATGGGCGGAGTAACTGTTATTATTTATTTATATAGCACATTTAATTGCAGCATTGTTGTCCAAAGTGCTTCACAGTTACATTAAAACATCCAGTTATAAAAACATTAGCAGGTGTAAAAGGCTTTGTCTATGACATCACTTGCTGCTGCAGCCTTGCACAGGTCAGAGTATTTTGGCGGTTGCCATCTTCAAACGGTCGTATTTTAAAAACTATAAATCCTACAGTGAAGAGCTTTATATTGTGAGAATCACAAGACCCAAACCTACATTTTGATGCATAGTATGTCTCTGCAATATTAACAATGAAGGCACAGTCGCAGTTTAGAAATTGCCCTTCAAATGTGAGCTTTGCAGAGTGGAGTTTCAATGAATGTCAATGGACTGCGTGAGTTGCAAACAAATGGTCATATTGTGAAAACTATAAGGACTATGGTTTAGCTGTGGACATTTCTAGTGGCAGCAGGGATAGCTGAACGTTTTGATATAAGATTTGTGTAGGTGGGCCTGAAAATGAGGGAGTGGTGGCAGTTTAGAAATCATGTCCTGATTTTTCAGCTTTTGCCAGCTCCCACTCTAGCTTTGCCATTCATTCCTATGGGACAAATTTCGCCACAAGAACGACAATATTCCGTGAACAATTCAGCGAAACGTTCCACAAAGTAATAGCACACCAATCGGGAACAATCCGCACGTTTCGGTATATTTTTGTCTATGTAGTGTAAAAACTGTGGGAGGAGTTAGGGTGGTAAATTTGGCAATAATAATAATAATATACCGTATATGTGCGATAACAGTAAGTGGTCTTGCTATGCAAGACCACTTAATGATATATAGTGTAATACATACCATATTATAATGATATATAGTGTGATACATACCATATTATAATGATATATAGTGTGATACATACCATATTATAATGATATATAGTGTGATACATACCATATTATAATGATATATAGTGTGATACATACCATATTATAATGATATATAGTGTGATACATACCATATTATAATGATATATAGTGTGATACATACCATATTATAATGATATATAGTGTGATACATACCATATTATAATGATATATAGTGTGATACATACCATATTATAATGATATATAGTGTGATACATACCATATTATAATGATATATAGTGTGATACATACCATATTATAATGATATATAGTGTGATACATACCATATTATAATGATATATAGTGTGATACATACCATATTATAATGATATATAGTGTGATACATACCATATTATAATGATATATAGTGTGATACATACCATATTATAATGATATATAGTGTGATACATACCATATTATAATGATATATAGTGTGATACATACCATATTATAATGATATATAGTGTGATACATACCATATTATAATGATATATAGTGTGATACATACCATATTATAATGATATATAGTGTGATACATACCATATTATAATGATATATAGTGTGATACATACCATATTATAATGATATATAGTGTGATACATACCATATTATAATTAAGTGTTCTTGCATAGCAAGACCACTTAATGTTATCTCACATATATATTATTATTATTATTCTTATTATTCTTATTATAGCCAAATTTGCCACCCTAACTCCTCCCACAGTTTTTACACTACATAGACAAAAATATACCAAAACGTGCAGATTGTTCCCGATCGGATTGCTATTACTTTGTGGAACGTTTCGCCGAATGGTTCACGGAATATCGTCGTTCTTGTGGCGAAATTTGTCCCATAGGAATGAATGGCAAAGCTAGAGTGGGAGCTGGCAAAAGCTGAAAAATCAGGACATGATTTCTAAACTTCCACCACTCCCTCATTTTCAGGCCCACCTACACAAATCTTATATCAAAACGTTCAGCTATCCCTGCTGCCACTAGAAATGTCCACGGCTAAGCCATAGTCCTGATAGTTTTCACAATATGACCATTTGTTTGCAACTCACGCCTTCCATTGACATTCATTGAAACTCCACTCTGCAAAGCTCACATTTGAAGGGCAATTTCTAAACTGCGACTGTGCCTTCATTGTTAATATTCCAGAGACATACTATACATCAAAATGTAGGTCTGGGTCTTGTGATTCTCACAATATAAAGCTCTTCACTGTAGGATTTATAGTTTTTTAAATACGACCGTTTGAAGATGGCAACCGCCAAAATACTCTGACCTGTGCAAGGCTGCAGCAGCAAGTGATGTCATAGACAAAGCCTTTTACACCTGCTAATTTTTTATAACTGTATGTTTTAATGTAACTGTGAAGCACTTTGGGCAACAACATTGCAATTAAATGTGCTATATAAATAAATACTAACAGTTACTCCGCCCACTTAGTTGTAGACTACTGATGGAGGCAAGAACACTTCACACAATTTCCCCAGAAATTGTAGCTTTTCTAGTTCTTATTATTCTTATTATAGCCAAATTTGCCACCCTAACTCCTCCCACAGTTTTTACACTACATAGACAAAAATATACCAAAACGTGCAGATTGTTCCCGATCGGATTGCTATTACTTTGTGGAACGTTTCGCCGAATGGTTCACGGAATATCGTCGTTGTTGTGGCGAAATTTGGCCCATAGGAATGAATGGCAAAGCTAGAGTGGGAGCTGGCAAAAGCTGAAAAATCAGGACATGATTTCTAAACTGCCACCACTCCCTCATTTTCAGGCCCACCTACACAAATCTTATATCAAAACGTTCAGCTATCCCTGCTGCCACTAGAAATGTCCACGGCTAAGCCATAGTCCTGATAGTTTTCACAATATGACCATTTGTTTGCAACTCACGCCTTCCATTGACATTCATTGAAACTCCACTCTGCAAAGCTCACATTTGAAGGGCAATTTCTAAACTGCGACTGTGCCTTCATTGTTAATATTCCAGAGACATACTATACATCAAAATGTAGGTCTGGGTCTTGTGATTCTCACAATATAAAGCTCTTCACTGTAGGATTTATAGTTTTTTAAATACGACCGTTTGAAGATGGCAACCGCCAAAATACTCTGACCTGTGCAAGGCTGCAGCAGCAAGTGATGTCATAGACAAAGCCTTTTACACCTGCTAATTTTTTATAACTGTATGTTTTAATGTAACTGTGAAGCACTTTGGGCAACAACATTGCAATTAAATGTGCTATATAAATAAATACTAACAGTTACTCCGCCCACTTAGTTGTAGACTACTGATGGAGGCAAGAACACTTCACACAATTTCCCCAGAAATTGTAGCTTTTCTAGTTCTTATTATTCTTATTATAGCCAAATTTGCCACCCTAACTCCTCCCACAGTTTTTACACTACATAGACAAAAATATACCAAAACGTGCAGATTGTTCCCGATCGGATTGCTATTACTTTGTGGAACGTTTCGCCGAATGGTTCACGGAATATCGTCGTTGTTGTGGCGAAATTTGGCCCATAGGAATGAATGGCAAAGCTAGAGTGGGAGCTGGCAAAAGCTGAAAAATCAGGACATGATTTCTAAACTGCCACCACTCCCTCATTTTCAGGCCCACCTACACAAATCTTATATCAAAACGTTCAGCTATCCCTGCTGCCACTAGAAATGTCCACGGCTAAGCCATAGTCCTGATAGTTTTCACAATATGACCATTTGTTTGCAACTCACGCCTTCCATTGACATTCATTGAAACTCCACTCTGCAAAGCTCACATTTGAAGGGCAATTTCTAAACTGCGACTGTGCCTTCATTGTTAATATCTCAGAGACATACTATACATCAAAATGTAGGTCTGGGTCTTGTGATTCTCACAATATAAAGCTCTTCACTGTAGGATTTATAGTTTTTAAAATACGACTGTTTGAAGATGGCAACCGCCAAAATACTCTGACCTGTGCAAGGCTGCAGCAGCAAGTGATGTCATAGACAAAGCCTTTTACACCTGCTAATTTTTTATAACTGTATAATGTAACTGTGAAGCACTTTGGGCAACAACATTGCAATTAAATGTGCTATATAAATAAATACTAACAGTTACTCCGCCCACTCTAGTTGTAGACTACTGATGGAGGCAAGAACACTTCACACAATTATAGCCAAATTTGCCACCCTAACTCCTCCCACAGTTTTTACACTACATAGACAAAAATTTACCAAAACGTGCAGATTGTTCCCGATCGCGTTGCTATTACTTTGTGGAACGTTTCGCTGAATGGTTCTCGGAATATCGTCATTCTTGTGGCGAAATTTGTCCCATAGGAATGAATGGCAAAGCTAGAGTGGGAGCTGGCAAAAGCTGAAAAATCAGGACATGATTTCTAAACTGCCACTACTCCCTCATTTTCAAGCCCACCTACACAAATCTTATATCAAAACGTTCAGCTATCCCTGCTGCCACTAAAAATGTCCACGGCTAAGCCATAGTCCTGATTGTTTTCGCAATATGACCATTTGTTTGCAACTCACGCAGTCCATTGACATTCATTGAAACTCCACTCTGCAAAGCTCACATTTGAAGGGCAATTTCTAAACTGCGACTGTGCCTTCCTTGTTAATATCTCAGAGACAAACTATACATCAAAATGTAGGTCTGGGTCTTGTGATTCTCACAATATAAAGCTCTTCACTGTAGGATTTATAGTTTTTAAAATACGACCGTTTGAAGATGGCAACCGCAAAAATACTCTGACCTGTGCAAGGCTGCAGCAGCAAGTGATGTCATAGACAGGGCCATTTGCACCTGCTAATGTTTTTATAACTGTATGTTTTAATGTAACTGTGCAACAACGTTGCAATTAAATGTGCTATATAAATAAATAATAACAGTTACTCCGCCCACTCCAGTTGTATACTACTGGTGGAGGCAAGAACACTTCACAATTTCCCCAGAAATTGTAGCTTTTCTAGTGATATATAGTGTGATACATACCATATTATAATGATATATAGTGTGATACATACCATATTATAATGATATATAGTGTGATACACACCATATTATGATATATAGTGTGATACATACCATATTATAATGATATATAGTGTGATACATACCATATTATAATGATATATAGTGTGATACACACCATATTATGATATATAGTGTGATACATACCATATTATAATGATATATAGTGTGATACATACCATATTATGATATATAGTGTGATACATACCATATTATGATATATAGTGTGATACATACCATATTATGATATATAGTGTGATACATACCATATTATAATGATATATAGTGTGATACATACCATATTATAATGATATATAGTGTGATACATCCCATATTATAATGATATATAGTGTGATACATACCATATTATAATGATATATAGTGTAATACATACCATATTATAATGATATATAGTGTAATACATACCATAGTATGATATATAGTGTGATACATACCATATTATAATGATATATAGTGCAATATATACCATATTATAATGATATATAGTGTGATACATACCATATTATAATGATATATAGTGTGATACATACCATATTATAATGATATAAAGTGCAATACATACCATATTATAATTATATGATAATGAGTACCATTCAATTAGGTGATAGTAACAATGCCTGGATGTTGGGCTAAGGTAGCATACCCAGGATGTACTTGAACCAATCTGAATGTACCTATCCTGGTTAAATACTTTGTTGTTATAATGATATATAGTGTAATAGATACCATATTATAATCATATATAGTGTAATACATACCAAATTATAATGATATAAAGTGTAATAGATACCTTTTATAATGATCTATAGTGCGATACATACCATATTATAATGATATTGTGTCAAACTCCCTTTTTTAAGGGAGTTTGCCATGAGTTTTTGGAGGGGCCTGCTTGCCAGCCTCCTACCCTTGGACTATGGGCCCTGTGATAACCCATGTTCAAAAGCACTGTTTCAGCCCCTGGACTTTTAACTGGAACAGATTCAAACATGTGGCCATCTTAAATTGTCCAGCAGTGTTTGTCGTCGAGTGTATTGAACTGTTTTGGGCATGGGACCATGTGCACGGTGGGGCAAAAATAAGACTTCCAGGAAATTCCTTAACTCCTGAACCAATCTTGGTGATTTTTGGATATGTTGTTCACCCAGATCGGGGCTGTCAGGGGATATGTTGTATTTTGGGGTACTTTTTGGGGTTTGTAAAAATTTGTTTTTTCTGCTAGAGTCAATTGAGTTAGTCTATTGTCTTTGTTTATTGAGCACAAAGTCATTTTTTTTTTTTTTTGTAATTCAAAGTTTATTTGTTTTTTCCAAAATCAGGTAGAATTAACATTATGGAATTGGGGTACAGAAATAAGAAAAGGGGTGGGGTGGGAGGGGAAAGGACAAATTACAGGCGAACACAGTTGTACGTATGCTACAAGGTACTCTTTCCATTAGTTTACACGTTTTTCTGCTGACTCAAGGTCTACAACGTTCAGAACTCATAAGATTACAACTCTGTAAAGATTAACACATAAGTCCATTTTAACTGGCTGCGTTGGGTTTACATTTATGGCTATGTGGTTTTCATGGTTTCCCTTGCTTTTCTCTAGGGTTATACACTTCTATTACCTCGTCTCTTTTCATTTTGTGTACCTTCCTAACTGGTGTATTTACCCTCACACCTGGGTGTTACTGTCGATACCACTCACGGTATCCTTTTTCTGGTGGCGTATCCTCTATCTTACATTCCTCCTAGCGTCTTTTTGTTCCTAAACTCTGGGTTTGACACATGTAATCCACGTTTCATGTGCCTTGTGAATATGTGTGCGTACTCCGAATTGCTGCACCGCCATAAGTTCGTACTCCCAGTTTTGGTCTATCTGTTTAACTAAACCCTCCACCGAGGGAGGTGTTGTTTTTTTCCACATTCTAGATATCAGTAAGTTTGCTGATACAATGGTGTGGTATATTATCGTTTTAATGTGTTTCGGTGCGCCACTCGGTATCATGAATAGAACACAAGTTTGTGGGTTGTCCAGTCTTGGTGTTGGTAAAACCTTACTTATTAGTTGGGCTACCCCCTTCCAGAATTTGTCAAGTATCGTGCACGACCACCACATGTGTAACATCGTTCCCACCGCACTCCCACATCTCCAACATTTGTTACTTGAGTTTGGCCATATGTTGTGGAGTTTATCTGGCACTAGGTACCAGCGGTACATTATTTTGCGTTGTAGCTCCAAGTGTGAGTTACATGCTGTCAGCCCCTTATGTGCTGTATATGCGGCCTCCCATGCGTCGTCCGGGATTATCACTCCCAACTCTAAGTGCCATGCTTTTTTTATCCTGTGTAATGAATGTGATTGTGCCCTGATTAGCTCCTGGTAGCCCCAGGATAGTGTTTTCTTGAGGTTTGTAGTGCCCACACAATGTTGCTCAAACTTAGTCATTGTCCCTGTGTCCTCTATATTTTTTCTTTCCCCCAATTTGTCTGCCACGTATGACTTTAGTTGTAGGTACGAGAACGTGGTATTGCTAGGTAATGTGTACTCCATCCGTATTTCCGGGAGTGTTTTCAAGCGCCCCCTATCTATAACCTGGTATAGATGGCGTATCCCCCCCCGTACCCACGTCTCCCATGGGAAGGTTGGTATTTCCAACCCTATTGTCTGTAATGGTGTGGCTAGGGGGAGTGATTGTCTTGACACCATCTCATTTCTCATTTTATTCCACACTTGTAGTAGGGTCTGAGTGCTAGGCAGT
This sequence comes from Pelobates fuscus, assembly GCF_036172605.1. Classification (NCBI taxonomy): domain Eukaryota; kingdom Metazoa; phylum Chordata; class Amphibia; order Anura; family Pelobatidae; genus Pelobates; species Pelobates fuscus. The sequence continues at coordinate 1,716,115 of NC_086322.1, forward strand.
AGTTTGTCGTGTGTACGTCTAGGGCATTTCCCTTGCCATAGGACTGCTCTCAGGTCTGTTTTTGGGGCCCAATGAGATTCAATAGCTACCCACTGTGGTGCTGTCGTGTGGTGGTTTATTTGTGCTATATTGTGGAGATACGCTGCCCTGTAGTAGGCTGTCAGGTTCGGGAGGCCCAGCCCTCCCTTCTGTACTTTCTGTTGTAGGGTTCCCATTGCCACTCTAGCTTTTTTACATGTTAATGGCATGTTGCATATTTTTAAGAAATTGTTTCGGGATGGGTATTTGTAGTGTACGGAAAAGGTATTGGATTTTGGGGATAAGAGACATTTTCACCGCTGCTATTCGGCCAGTCCACGATAGGAACTTCCCCTTCCATGCCTTCATGGAGTCCGTGAATTCCCTGTGTAGGCGTGCGTAATTATGGTGAAATAGTTGGGATTGTGTTTTTGTAAGTTTAAGGCCCAAGAATGTCAGGTAGTCGTGTCTCCAGTCCAGAGGGAACGCTGTGGTTAGTCTCGTCATCAAGTCTCCCGCAATGTGCATCCCCAACGCTTGCGTCTTAGTTACATTTAGCTTGTAGTAGGAGACCGCTCCATATGCGTGCATGTGCGCCATCAGGTTTGGTAGGGATATCATGGGTTGTGTTAATGTGATCAGAATGTCATCGGCGAAGAGGTTAAGCTTATACTCTCTACCGCCTATGGTGATGCCATGAATAGCTGGTTCTGCTCGGATGGATGCCGCCAGCGGCTCCAGTGCCAGAATATACAGTAGTGGGGATAAGGGGCATCCCTGCCTAGAACCGTTTGTTATCGTGATCTGTTCGGATACGAACCCCGCGTTAAGTACTTTCGCTGTTGGGCGGGAGTATAATGCTCTCACTGCATTTGTGAATTGCCAGGGGAATTTGTATTTCTGGAGTACTGTTTCTAGAAAAGGCCAGTTGAGGCGATCAAAGGCCTTTTCCGCGTCCAAAGACAGCAGGACCCCCTCTACCCGTCCCCTGCGTAGACTGTGCATGAGGTCTAACACCTTTCTTGTGTTGTCCGACCCCTGTCTACCTGTGGTGAAGCCCACCTGGTCATCATGTATCAATGTGGGAATGATATGTTTTAGCCTAGTCGCCTGAATCTTAGCATATAGTTTCGTGTCAGTGTTGAGCAGCGATATTGGCCTGAAATTTGGACTGCATGTGGGAGGTTTCCCTGGTTTGGGAAGCGTTATTATGTGGGCCCCCAGCATATCTGCCGGAGCTTCTGCTGTGTGGGTTATGGAGTTAAATAGATTTGCTAGGTGTGGTGCGAGTATAGCCGCAAATTGTTTGTAGTATATGTTGGTGAACCCGTCCGGTCCTGGCGCCTTCCCGTTCGGGAGGTGCGCAATGGCTTGTAGGACTTCTTCCTTCGTGATGGGGGCTTGTAGGCTCCCTATCTGCGTCTCGTCTAAGCAAGGCAAATTTACACCCTCTAGGTATTGTTCTATAGATAATCGTGACGGTTGGGGGGTGGCCGGGTCTTTACCTAAGTTATACAACGTCTCGTAGTACTCAGCGAAGACGTCGCTGATGTCCTTGGGCGTGACTTTTTTTTCTCCTTTTGAATTTATAATGAATGGGATTTTTGATTGTGCGTTCCTATGAGATAGTCTTCTTGCTAGTAATTTGCTTGCTCTATTCCCTTGGGCGTATTGCGTTGCGTTCAGCTTCCGCATAGCAAATCCCACCTTCACTAAGTCGTGCTTTTTAATTTCTTCCATTACTGCTCTAATTTGTTCTTTAAGTTGTGGGGTTGGTGTCAGTTGGTTCTGTCTATTTACAGGGAGTGCAGAATTATTAGGCAAGTTGTATTTTTGAGGATTAATTTTATTATTGAACAACAACCATGTTCTCAATGAACCCAAAAAACTCATTAATATCAAAGCTGAATATTTTTGGAAGTAGTTTTTAGTTTGTTTTTAGTTATAGCTATTTTAGGGGGATATCTGTGTGTGCAGGTGACTATTACTGTGCATAATTATTAGGCAACTTAACAAAAAACAAATATATACCCATTTCAATTATTTATTTTTACCAGTGAAACCAATATAACATCTCAACATTCACAAATATACATTTCTGACATTCAAAAACATAACAAAAGCAAATCAGTGACCAATATAGCCACCTTTCTTTGCAAGGACACTCAAAAGCCTGCCATCCATGGATTATGTCAGTGTTTTGATCTGTTCACCATCAACATTGCGTGCAGCAGCAACCACAGCCTCCCAGACACTGTTCAGAGAGGTGTACTGTTTTCCCTCCTTGTAAATCTCACATTTGATGTTGGACCACAGGTTCTCAATGGGGTTCAGATCAGGTGAACAAGGAGGCCATGTCATTAGATTTACTTCTTTTATACCCTTTCTTGCCAGCCACGCTGTGGAGTACTTGGACGCATGTGATGGAGCATTGTCCTGCATGAAAATCATGTTTTTCTTGAAGGATGCAGACTTCTTCCTGTACTACTGCTTGAAGAAGGTGTCTTCCAGAAACTGGGAGTTGAGCTTGACTCCATCCTCAACCCGAAAAGGCCCCACAAGCTCATCTTTGATGATACCAGCCCAAACCAGTACTCCACCTCCACCTTGCTGGCGTCTGAGTCGGACTGGAGCTCTCTGCCCTTTACCAATCCATCCATCTGGCCCATCAAGACTCACTCTCATTTCATCAGTCCATAAAACCTTAGAAAAATCAGTCTTGAGATATTTCTTGGCCCAGTCTTGACGTTTCAGCTTGTGTGTCTTGTTCAGTGGTGGTCGTCTTTCAGCCTTTCTTACCTTGGCCATGTCTCTGAGTATTGCACACCTGGTGCTTTCGGGCACTCCAGTGATGTTGCAGCTCTGAAATATGGCCAAACTGGTGGCAAGTGGCATCTTGGCAGCTGCACGCTTGACTTTTCTCAGTTCATGGGCAGTTATTTTGCGCCTTGGTTTCTCCACACGCTTCTTGCGACCCTGTTGACTATTTTGAATGAAATGCTTGATTGTTCGATGATCACGCTTCAGAAGCTTTGCAATTTTAAGAGTGCTGCATCCCTCTGCAAGATATCTCACTATTTTTAACTTTTCTGAGCCTGTCAAGTCCTTCTTTTGACCCATTTTGCCAAAGGAAAGGAGGTTGCCTAATAATTATGCACACCTGATATAGGGTGTTGATGTCATTAGACCACACCCCTTCTCATTACAGAGATGCACATCACCTAATATGCTTAATTGGTAGTAGGCTTTCAAGCCTATACAGCTTGGAGTAAGACAACATGCATAAAGAGGATGATGTGGTCAAAATACTCATTTGCCTAATAATTCTGCACGCAGTGTAGATTGTACAGAGTTGTTAGGCAATCTTTCATCTTAGTTTGGGTTGCCCGTTTTTGAGCGCTGGCTTTCCCTATAATTATTCCCCTGATTACCGGCTTATGGGCCTGCCATAGTGTTTCCGGAGAGATGTCAGGAGTTTGGTTAGCGGTGAAATAGTGGTTCATGTCATCTTTAAGTTTAGTATTAAATAGGGGATCTGAGAGCAGAGACTCGTTAAGTCTCCACGGGCTACGGTGTTTGTAGTCGTACGCATCCCGTAGTTCTAGTGTGGTCGGTGCGTGGTCCGACCACGTTATGTTACCGATGGTGCATGTTAGGAGTTGGTTTAGGGATGTCCCGTTTAAGTAGAACCCGTCTATCCGCGAGTATGAGTTGTGCACCTGAGAGAAGAAGGTATAATCCCTCTCTCCCGGGTGCAGCACTCTCCAAGCGTCGTAGAAGTTATATTCCCCCAGTAGTCGCGTCAGGGGTTTGCATTCCCTCTTTAGGGTAGCTGATCTGGGAGTGTTTGGTTGTACCGTAGTGTCCCACTGGGGGTCTAGTATGTGGTTTAGGTCCCCGCACATGAGTGTGACGCCCCTCTGGACTGGTTGAAGCAGTGTGATTATTTTGTGCAAGAAATTCCTCTGGTTTGTGTTTGGTGCGTAGATGTTGACTATCGTGTGTTCCACATTATTGATTTCGCATACTAATATTATATATCTTCCCTCTATGTCTACGGATTCGTATATCAGGTTGAAGGACACATCCTTGCTAATGAGAATAGAGACCCCTTTGGTTTTGGATGCCGAGGTGCTATGGAATTGCGTGGTGTATTGCGCCTGCGCTAAAGTAGTCACCTTTTTGAAGTGGGTTTCCTGCAGACACACTACATCAGGATGCTCCCTGCGCAAGTCTCTTGTGAGGCAATATCGCTTTACCGGGGTGTTTATACCCTTTACATTATGACAATATATTTTCATACTTTATGGCATTATATTTGGGTTTTGCTTTTGGGGGGACGAACATGTCTATCTCACAATCTGTGAATCTCGATTTTCTGCTTGTGTGCCCTGTTTTTTTTCGACTCACGTCGCTTGGTTTCTCCTGGCGATGTGCCAGCCTGTCCTGATACCCAAATACCCCATCTATGAGGTTTCCCTCGCTAGACCGTACCTGCTTCGGGTGATAGGGTGGGGGAGGGGGGTGTAAGGGTAAACAAAAAACATTTGCGCCTTCAAGGTATATAACTTGAAGAGCCAACAACATAACAAATATGACAACTATGATATCAGCAATACAATTGAACATTCCCCACTGAAGGGTAAGGCACCTATTACTCGGTGCCAGTGGGTGCGTGGTAAACTCTGTTATTATGTATTCATAACTAAGTGAGCACGCTAAGCCCTTGTCTCGTTGTGGATGATTTTGTGTGCGTCTATATGCCGGAGTGTAACGGCTGTGGTGAATGATGATGCGAACCCGTGTGAAGTGAGCAGTTTATTGTGGTCGCCCCCTTATTTTTTTTTTTTATATAAATATGTTAGTAGTTCCCTTATGGTGCGTTTGTCTCCCTGCATGTGGGTCTCGGATTGCAAGGCATGATCATATGCCATTTGTATAGTTAGTGTGCGTGTTGTTGTCTGCTTGTGTGTCTGCGTGCAGGTGCAGTGTATGTGTCTGGTATACTTGCAGCTCGAGCTCGCTCCACTCCGTTGGGGTCTCTGCCTTTCACAACTCAAACATTAAGTCCTCAGCACAGTTCATTTTTTGGTTCTTTTCCATTCCGGGGACAGTCTGTATTGGGCCGTCGCCGTCTTTCCCTCCTGTGTATTTTGGATGCCCCAGTTGCGTAGCAGTTTGCGGCCTTCCTCTGGGGTGTTGACTACCGTGATCGTGCCATTCCTTCTGACCAACAGACGTATTGGGTATCCCCAGCGGTACTGGATGCTGTTATTGCGCAGGGTTTCCGTGGTGTCTTTAAATTCTTTTTTTTTTTGTAGTGTGGCTGCCGACAGATCAGTGAAAATTTTTATTTGCCGGAATTTCTGAGGCAATTCTCTGCCCGCCCTTGTTGCCTGAAGGATCGCCTCCTTCACGTGAAAATAGTGTAGGTGGGTGAGTATGTCCCTAGGTGTGTCCTGTGGCAGGAACGATGGTTTTTGGACCCTGTGGTACCTGTCCAGGATCAGAACCTCCGCCGGGAGATCTGGGACCAGCGCCTGGAAATATTCAATTAGGAAGGCATGTATATCAGGTTGTTTCACCTCCTCCGGGATGCCCCGGAGTCTCAAGTTCTGTCTCCTTGAACGGTCTTCCAGATCCATGACTTTGCGTTGTGTTTGGTCCAGTTGTTGCTGCAGGTTTTGCATTTGATCCGCCATTTCGTTGTGAGCGGATGCTTGCTCCTCCACGCGCTGTTCCACTCGCGCTGTCCTGTCTCCCAGCTCCTGCATGTCCTTCTGGATCTCCCTCAGAGTGCCATGGATGGACGCCAGGATTTTGCTGGACATATCCTCCAGGCAGTTCTGAAGGAAGTCTTGTGTAACTGGCAGGTTATGTGAGCCAGGGGAGATCTGCAGCGGCAGTGTATCATTCCCGCCGTCGCCATCTTGGTCCTGGTCTGTCAGGCCTGCAGCTTTTGGCGTCGACGATCGGGTAGTAAAAAACCCCGATCTGTCGAGTTTGTTCGCCTGTTTCTTCTGCTTGGATTGAGACATATTGTTGCTGGTCGTAGATACCGGTTTTGTCCCGTTGGATATGCTTTTTCGTAGCTTTCTGGGCTAGCGTTGAGCGGAGCTCAGAACAGTGCGACCATCCGCGTTGCTCGCTAAGCCACGCCCCCCAAAGTCATTTTTTTTAATACACATTTTCAGGCCAGAGGCACACCCCCTGGACCTGATGGAACACAGGGACAAAAGGGACACAAACCAATAGGAACAATAATTATTACTGTAACACTCCCACATCCAGTCAGCAAGCCCTCCCCTCTGCCTGTGATATAATTAACAAAGACAATGGACTTACTCAATTAACTCTAAGCAGAAAAAACATACATTTTTACAAACCCCCAAAAGTACCCTAAAATACAACACATCCCCTGGTAGCCCCGATCTGGGTGAACAACATATCCAAAAAATTCCTGGAAGTCTTATTTTTGCCCCACCGTGCACATCCATGTTTGAATCAGTTCCAGTTAAAAGTCCAAGGGGCAGAAACAGTACTTTTGAACATGGGTTATCACAGGGCCCATAGTCCCAGGATAGGAGGCTGGCACACAGGCACCTCCATAAACCAGTGGTGAAGTTGCTTTCGTCACACATTTTCCCTTTCGGGGGAGACTAACCAGGTACCTGACTTTCTGTCTGTCAGTACCTGAGTTAGTCGAGTAGCCCACCCACAAAAAGCAATGACTGGACCTGGTGACTCCTGTCGTCGATCTCAGTCCTATATCCAGCGGTACAGCTGCGTAGTGGGGGGAGTTGGTGGATTAAGGACCAGGGGAGGGCAGAGGCTAACTGTGCTCTGCTTGATTCCCAGCGCTTCTGCTAGGGTGGTCTGCAGGTAGTAAGGCCTTGTTCAAAGAGAAAGGAGAGGGCTCTGCCCTGATGCCAGCTCTTCTGCTGGAAGGGGGTCAGTGAGTATGGTAGTCCCATCCACTAACCTGGAAATTGGCTGGGGAGGGGAGACCTTGTTTACCTCCTCCTCCTATTACTCCTGCTGCCGCTGGGGAGAGAGGGTTCCTCTGGTTGCTGTTGGGGGAGGAGACCGGTTGTCACTTCTCCCAATAACACATTCAGCCACTGGGGAGGGAGACCGACTGTCTCCTCTCCCTGTAAGACATAATGCAGCTGGGGATCTCGGTCGACTGCCCAGCATCCCTGTAGGGCTGGTAGAGAGACCATCTCCACCTGTCTGCTGGGGGTCTTCCCAGGACCAGTTTAGGAGGTTCTGGTACTGCTGCTCCAGATTCCATTCCTCGGTGACCAGATTGATCAGGTCTGGCTCTAGGTTGTTAGCTCTAGGGAGATCCACCATGAGTCTTCACGGTACTCATAAATGTCCCAAAAACGTTGCACTGTAGTATTCCCGAAGTCTGGGTCATCAAAGATTTCCCATAATAGACCAGGGCCGTTGTAATCCTCGCCCTCCGGTTGGACATCCCTAGCCATCCCATGAACACGCTGAACCGCGTACCACCTTAGCGCCTGGTATGCATCCTCGAGCCACAGTCCCTTCCACACTAGCAGCTCTAGTTTCTCCACCTGTACATCCAGGTGCTGCCTCCCCAGGAGAGGCATCCATATTGTCACTCTTGCCTGTAGTCGCTTGTGGCGGAACCAACCTCGCCACTGGGCATTGGAGAAGCCTGTTTTCCCTCCTCCTGCCTGCTGACTATAGCCCCTGGGAGATTTGACCCTTTAAATACAGTATTTGGGCATATTGTATTGTATTATGCTGCTGCTGGCCCTTTAAGAACCATCTGGGGACAAACTGTGGAGTTACTGGGTGGCCACCATTTCATGTATCAGAGGCACATGGTGAGAACAATGGATGAAGCACATGGTGAGAACAATGGATGGCGGCCATTTTAACTCACAGACATTGTTGTGACTTTTCTACACGGTGCCATCTCGCCGGTATTTGGTGCACAAAGATATCGTGCAGTAGTTTTAAATTATACAACAAGGGACACATTATACAGTAATTATTTTTTATATAATCTGTATATGTTATGCGGAATCTGCATTAAACTGTATCTTCCAAACCACTGAACAGATCTGGGTGAATTTTGGATATGTGGTTCACCCAGATCCCCTGGTTCTGAGGATATACTTTATATGGGGTTATTGCATGTTTTGGGGTCCCTGTGATATGTTTTATAAAACTGTATTTCTCTGCCTGTGATAATTATATTACCCATTGTGTTCAGTAATCGTATCACAGGCAGAGGGGAGGATTTTGTGTGGGAGTGTCTGTGTGTATTGTACCGATTGATTGGTTGTGTTTTAGAGCCCTGTGGGCAGTGCTATGTTTGTGGATTGTGAATAAAAGAGGCTGTATGTGCCAGTACAGTCTGTTCTCCTTGACCTCAAAACAAAGTGTCGTCTCGTTATTGGGGGAATTGGATTGTATGCTGATTGCCAGGAGTGTAAGCTGATTGTATGCTTTTCCTGTTCGGCTGTTTACAGCATTCATATGCTTGAGAGCATTCATATGCTTCTCCGGTGCGGTGGTTGTGGTGTCTGCTGCAGTGCTTGGAGTCCTCAGGAAGCGCTAGGCGCATCCTTCAACGGAGGTATCCAGTCGGGGTGCCCGTCAATCCGTTACATCGCTGTTTCCTGCTGGGGAGACATCTCACCAATGCTGTATATCCTCCAGAGCTTTGTCCCACAGCTCTTGTCTGGCGGCCTTTCTGTAAGCCAACATGGCCTTCTCCGATACTGGTCCATAGTCTACGACCATGAGGTTCTGCAACCTCCAGTGAAACGCTTCCTCCACTTCGAACGCTGTGCAAGGACTAGCTGGTTCCATATCATGATGGGTAGAGACGCTGCACAGTGGCTAGCGTTGCCCTCAATAGAATTCCATACAATATTGGTGTCTGCAGGGTGCTGCTCCTCACACTAGGACACCATCCCACCGCTGCCACAAAATGTGACGGAGCTCCCTGTACCCTGGCTGGGTACCTCCGCTGACGGATGCTCCTAGTGCTTCTCAAGAACCATCAGCACCGCACCAGACACCATAAGCGCTGCAGACTCCACAAAGCGCTGTAGTTTGGTTGGGGTCTTGTCGTCTCCTTCCCACCCTGGTCCAACCTCTGGATCCAGAACCGCATGGAAAGGACCTGTCCATTTTTTTTTTCTCTCACATTGTACTTTAGGCATGGATTCGCAGTTACTGTTATTTGTTACTGACAAAGAACACCTCGATATGTGTTCAGCAACATCTCCCGAGTACAACAGTGCCCCCAATGTACAGGTTTTATGGGTTTTTGCAAACTTACAGGGGTCAAATGTAGGGCTTTCCCCTTTTCCATGTTTCCACATTAAAAATTTGCCAGCTTGGTTTGCTGGGCCTATGTTGCCTTTGAGACCGTATAGCAGCCCAGGAATGAAAATTAACCCCATCATGGCATACCATTTGTAAAAGTAGATAACCCACGTTATTCAAAATCAGGTATGTCCGGTCTTTTAAACAGAATATATGTATACACACAACACACGTGCTCCCCAGTAGGTAAAAAATATATAAAATAAATTTACCAAATGTTAGATTGTAAGAAGAACCTTCGATCTTCTTAATACAAATATACAAAATACAATCTACAGGAAGGAATGAACATAGAGAAATATAGTGTGGTAAAATTAAAACACCATAAATGCGCTGAATAAGATTGCACTCACAGGATTCAAATGAAATGTGGGCGTATAAATAATCTCTCAGGCTTGACGGATAACTGCAAACTTCTTTTGGACCTTGTTAGAAAAGGAGAGACACACAAACCATAGTGCACCAATCGAATATAAAGTTATGTAGTTTTATTAGATTGCACTCACACAAAATCGGTTGAAATCCAGCATATCAGTCACTCAGGGAATCACAGTGTCGACATCCTTCTTCCCAAAGTTTGATGTGAAAGAAAGCCGGATAAAAAAACCATAAAAAACTTTAAAATAACACAAAATAAAAAATATACAATAAAGTTCAATAAAGTGCTGTTGTGGTCCCTCCGCAACGGCTATATGAAAAATAATTACTGTATAATGTGTCCCTGTTGTATAGTTTAAAACTACTGCACGATGTCTTTGTGCACCAAATACCGGCGAGATGGCACCGTGTAGAAAAGTCCAAACAGTGTCTGCAAGGTACACTGCCGCTGGAGAGGGGAGACAATGCTCTCCACTCCCAGTGAAACACACTGCTGCTGGGGATCTGGGCTGACCGCCCAGCATCCCTGTAGCTCACCCTGTCGCTGGGGAGGGAGGACACTACTCTCCTCTCCCTGCAAGGTACACTGCCGCTGGGGAGGGGAGACAATGCTCTCCATTCCCTGCACAACATACTGCCACTGGGGATCTGGGCCGACTGCCCAGCATCCCTTTAGAGCCGGTAGAGAGACCGCCATCCCATTTCCACCTGCCATCTGTGGGTCTTCCCAGGACCAGTCTATGAGGTCCCTCATTTCTGGGGCTGGTTGGGGAGTAGATGGTACAGACCCCAGGTCTCCTGATAACGGGCTTAGTTGTTGGGGAGGAGGGACAAAACTCAACGCTCCAATGGTGTACAGTCCATAAGCCCCATCAGGTTAGAACCAGGCAGTGTTACTGCATCAAAAAAAGGGCATAATCCTGTTCGAACTCCCCCTGCTCTGGTGGTACCTACAGGGCATAGGGTGACTGACTGGAGCTGATCAGGTGCTGGTAATCCTGCTCCAGTTCCCATTCCGGGACGGCCAATGCAATCAGGTCTGGCCTTAGGTCTTCAGCCATAGGGAGATCCAGCATGGCCTCTCTGTAGGCAAATATGTCCCAAAGCCGTGACTCGGCCACACTCCCAAAGTCCGGTTCCGCAAAGGCCACCCATGATAAGCCAGGGCCATTGTAATCCTTGCCCTCCGGTTTGTCGAACTTGGCCATTCCGGGAACACGCTGAACCGCGTACCAACGTAGCGCTTGGTATGCATCATCACGACCCAGTTCCCTCCATGCCAGTGAATCAAGCTGTATCACCAACTCCTCCTGGGACTGGTCTCCCAGCATAGGCATCCGTAGGGCCACTCTGGCTTGTAGTCGCTGCTCCTTGCTGGGGAGCCACTCACCTCGCCAACGCTGGACACCCTCTAGGGTTTCTTGTCAGGGTACCTGAGGCCTCTACCTCTAAGGGAGGTAGAGACTTGGTGGTGTATCCGTCCAGGCGAGCTGTCTCCTCCGTTCCTCGCGGTTCATCCAGTCACTTAAACACCGGCCGCGAGGAATCCACGTCCTTTTCTAGCAGGACGCTCAATACGTGACGTCATGACGCTAGCACGAGCAATCTGTCACTCAAGTGTCCGATATCCAATCGGTACTTTTCAGAGGCGTGATTTCCATCCAGAACCAGGGTATTTAAGCTTACTCCTTACTTCAGCTCATTGCCCTGTCGTGGTTCTAGCTTGTCTAGTCACTCAGTGCTCTGGTATTCTAGTTTGCTCTTTTGGTTTTGACTCGGCTCGTTGTACTACCCTGTTTCTCTGTTATCCCTTGACCCGGCTTGTCTCTCGCTTATCTGTCTTCTCGTTCCCTCGACCTCGGCTTGCCTCTGACTATTCTTTACTCTCGGTACGTTAGTCCGGCCATTCTAAGGCCCGGTATACGTACCTTTCCACTCTTTGTACTCTGCGTGTTGGATCCCTGTCCCGATCCTGACATTACGACAGGGCCAATGGATCCTGCAGGTACAAACAGTCAGCTTGGTTCTTCGGATCCCAGGTTTGACGCCATGGAACATAGGATGGATCAGATGGCTTTGGCACTACAGGCACTTTTGTCTCGTGCTAGTAATCCACCTGAGGAGACACGTACTCCTTCTATCTCTCCTGCAGTCTCAGGTCTAGAGGTAGCCACTGTAGGTGCTTCTTCCCGTATTACCCCACCAGTACGTTATGGCGGGTCACCGGAGAAGTGTCGTGGCTTTCTAAACCAGATTAGCATCCATTTCGAACTACAACCCCGCTCTTATCCTACAGATAGAGCAAAGGTTGGATTTATTATTACTCTGCTCATTGAAAAAGCTTTGAGATGGGCCAATCCTTTATGGGAGAATGATAATCCACTCGTCTATAATTATAATGCCTTTGTAGCTGCGTTTAGAAGAACTTTTGACCCTCCTGGCAGAAAGGTCAATGCAGCTAGATTAATGTTGCGCCTTAAACAGGACAATCGAACACTTGTGGATTATGCACTAGAGTTCAGATCCTTGGCGGCAGAAGTTAAGTGGAACGAACAGGCTTATATAGATGTGTTTCTGAATGGGTTATCAGATGTAATTCTTGACGAGGTCGCTACTAGAGAACTCCCTGAAAATTTGGAGGATTTAATTTCTTTTATATCTCGTATTGATGAACGCTTAAGAGAGAGGCAGAACACTCGAGATAGGACCCGTAGACCCTCCTTTAAACTAGCGCCTACCTTTCAAATCTCTGAGTTCGAAGACTTACGTATTCCTGAACCTATGCAGATAGGCAGTACTCATCTCACTGAAAGGGAGAGACAGTACAGGAGAAGGGAGGGTTTATGTATGTATTGTGGAGTCAGGGGTCATTTACGCCTAAATTGTCCCAATCGTTCGGGAAACGCTCGCACCTAAGTTCCTCTAGAGGACAGGCCTTGGGTGTTTCTACTTTGTCCTCTATTCACAACTACAAGGAGCTCAGGCTTGTGTTACCCGTTTCTTTAAAGTGGGAGAAGGGAGTAGTTAAGACTATGGCACTAATCGATTCTGGAGCTGCTGAGAGCTTTATAGATCAGGGTTTTGCTGCCAAGCATGCTATTCCATCCCAGTTAAAAGAGACACCTCTGGCTGTTGAGGCCATCGATGGTAGACCGTTACTTGAGCCTGTTATTTTTCATGAGACCATACCGATTAACTTGACTGTTGGCATCCTGCATAAAGAGGATATATCCTTGATGCTCATTTCTTCTCCGTCTATTCCCATAGTTCTGGGGTACTCCTGGCTGAGGAGACACAACCCTATTATTAATTGGGAATCAGGGGAGATAGTTTCATGGGGAGAGAATTGTCAAGAAAAATGCTTGCGGAAGGTCTTACCTCTTGGATTAACTAATACATCGAATACCTCTGACAATCCTACAGAGACACAAATTCCGCCTCAGTATCTAGATTTAAAGGCAGTATTTGACAAAAAGAAAGCCGATACCTTACCCCCACACAGGTCCTTTGATTGCAAAATTAACCTACTCCCTGGTACCATGCCTCCCAGAGGTCATGTATACCCATTATCTATAAAGGAGAACTCAGTCCTAGAGGAATATATTCACGAGAATTTAGACAAGGGATTCATCAGGAGGTCCTCCTCCCCTGCCGGGGCTGGATTTTTTTTTGTTAAAAAGAAAGATGGTTCTTTGAGACCTTGTATTGATTATCGAGGCCTGAATAAGATAACCATTAAAAATGCCTACCCGATTCCCTTGATCACCGAACTCTTCGATCGTTTGAAGGGCTCTACAATTTTCACCAAGTTAGACCTCAGAGGGGCATATAACTTGGTGAGAATCCAGCAGGGACATGAGTGGATGACGGCATTCAATACTCGATATGGTCACTATGAATATACCGTCATGCCTTTTGGGTTATGCAATGCACCAGCAGTATTCCAAGATCTGATTAATGAGGTTCTTAGGGAATTTCAGCAAGAGTGCGTCATTGTATACCTAGATGATATACTCATTCATTCTAGTGACATTGAGATTCATCACAAACAAGTCAGGAGGGTTTTGCACAAGCTTCTCCAGCATGGCTTGTACTGCAAGTTGGAGAAATGTAGCTTTGATCAAACCCAGGTAACCTTTCTCGGCTATGTGATCTCTGGGGAGGGATTTAAGATGGATCCGGATAAGCTCCAATCCATTCTAGAGTGGCCTTTACCCACAGGTCTTAAAGCCATACAGAGATTTATTGGTTTTTCCAATTATTATAGGCGCTTTATTAAGGGCTATTCTTCCATTATTGCACCTATCACTAACATGACCAAACAGGGGGCTGACACTAAGAATTGGACTACTGAAGCTCTCCTTGCGTTCAAGACTCTCAAGGAGCTTTTCGCTTCCGCTCCAATTTTAGTTCACCCTGACACTTCTCTGCCATTTTTGCTCGAGGTAGACGCATCAGAGACTGGTTTAGGTGCTGTTCTATCTCAAAGGTTGGGTGTTGATAAACCATTACATCCATGTGGATTTTTCTCTAAAAAATTGACCGGTACTGAAAGCAGGTATGACATTGGTGACAGAGAATTACTAGCGGTTATCAAGGCTTTGAAAGAATGGAGACATTTATTGGAAGGTACATTACATCCTGTTACCATCCTGACAGACCACAAAAACTTGTCTTATATCGGAGAGGCCAAGCGTCTGTCCTCCAGGCAGGCTCGTTGGTCGTTGTTTCTTACCCATTTCAATTACGTTCTGACTTACAGACCTGGGTCAAAGAATTCTAAAGCCGATGCGCTATCTCGCCAATATGAACCCTCTGCTTCAGTTGAACCACTTTTGTCTTCCATTGTACCCAAATGCAATATTATTGCTAATACCAGTCTCAAAATTCATTCCCCGCTACTTGACCAGATCTTGAAGTCACAACATCTAGCTCCCGGAAACACTCCTGAGGGAAGAAACTTTGTTCCTCCTGAACTTCAACTGGAGCTCTTACAATGTTTTCATGAAAGTAAAATAGCTGGTCATCCTGGTATTCGCAAGACGTACTCTCTGATATCCAAGGATTTCTGGTGGCCTTCACTTCGTAAGGATATTGAGGAGTTCGTCGCAGCTTGTGAGACTTGTGCCAAGACTAAACTATCTCATGCATCCCCATGTGGCCTGTTACACCCCTTGGACATTCCTGAGAAACCTTGGTCCTGTTTGTCCATTGACTTTATCGTTGATTTGCCTGCTTCCAAAAGACAGACTGTTATTCTCACGGTGGTGGATAGATTTACCAAGATGGCCCATTTCGTGCCATTACCTAAACTTCCGACTTCCCCTGAATTGGCGGAAATTTTTGCGAGAGAAGTTTTTCGCCTACATGGGATCCCTTCAGAGATTGTTTCTGATAGAGGTTCTCAATTTGTCTCACGTTTCTGGAGATCCTTTTGTTCTCAAATGGGCATCAAATTGAACTTTTCCTCTGCCTATCACCCTCAGTCTAACGGAGCTGCTGAACGTACTAATCAAAAGATCGAACAGTATCTGCGTTGCTTTGTTTCCGAACACCAGGACGATTGGGTCGGTCTGATTCCTTGGGCGGAGTTCGCACACAATAACCTTGTTTGCGATTCAACTCGCTCTAGCCCTTTCTTCATGAACTATGGCTTTCATCCTTCGATTTTTCCTTCGGTTTCCTCTTCTCAGGGGATACCGTCGGTTGATGATCATGTCGCCAACCTGAAGAAATTATGGGATCAAACTCGACAAATTCTATTACATAGTTCCTCGCTGTTCAAGAAACACGCTGACAAACATAGAAGAGCGGCTCCTGTTTTTGTTCCTGGGGATAGGGTATGGTTGAGTACTAAGAATATTCGCCTAAAAGTTCCGTCCATGAAATTTGCTCCTCGTTACATAGGTCCTTACAGGGTTCTCACTCGTATCAATCCGGTTGCGTATCGCCTTGCTCTGCCACCTGCCTTACGCATTCCTAACTCTTTTCATGTCTCCTTGTTGAAACCCCTCATTTGCAACAAATTCTCCTCTAAGGTCTCCTCGCCTTGTCCTGTTCAGGTGGAGGGTCGGGAGGAGTACGAGGTCAGCTCCATCATTGACTCCAGAATTTCAAGGGGAAAATTGCAATATCTGGTCAACTGGAGGGGATATGGTCCTGAGGAGAGGAGTTGGGTACCTCAGGAGGACGTCCATGCTTCTCGCCTTCGCAGAGCATTTCACCTTCGCTTCCCATCTCGCCCCGGTTCATTCCGCCCGGTGGGCGTATCTGAGAGGGGGGGTACTGTCAGGGTACCTGAGGCCTCTACCTCTAAGGGAGGTAGAGACTTGGTGGTGTATCCGTCCAGGCGAGCTGTCTCCTCCGTTCCTCGCGGTTCATCCAGTCACTTAAACACCGGCCGCGAGGAATCCACGTCCTTTTCTAGCAGGACGCTCAATACGTGACGTCATGACGCTAGCACGAGCAATCTGTCACTCAAGTGTCCGATATCCAATCGGTACTTTTCAGAGGCGTGATTTCCATCCAGAACCAGGGTATTTAAGCTTACTCCTTACTTCAGCTCATTGCCCTGTCGTGGTTCTAGCTTGTCTAGTCACTCAGTGCTCTGGTATTCTAGTTTGCTCTTTTGGTTTTGACTCGGCTCGTTGTACTACCCTGTTTCTCTGTTATCCCTTGACCCGGCTTGTCTCTCGCTTATCTGTCTTCTCGTTCCCTCGACCTCGGCTTGCCTCTGACTATTCTTTACTCTCGGTACGTTAGTCCGGCCATTCTAAGGCCCGGTATACGTACCTTTCCACTCTTTGTACTCTGCGTGTTGGATCCCTGTCCCGATCCTGACATTTCTTCCCACATCTCTTGTCGGGCGCCCTCTCTGCAGTCCAACCTGGTTGCTTCTACTATTGGCTTATCCAGTGAAGCCAAGAGGTTCTGTAACCTCCGTTTAAACTCATCCTCCACCTCGAGTGTTGTCCAGGGACTCGCTGGCTCTATGCCGCTCCATAATACTTCCTGTGTCTCCAGGGTGCTGTTACTCTCACACCAGGACGCCATCCCACCGCTTGCCACCAAAGAGACGGATCGACGGGCACCCTGACTGGGTACCTCCGTTGAAGGATGCTTCTAGCGCTTCCTGAGGACTCCAAGCACTGCAGCAGACACCACAACCACCGAACCGGAAAAGCATATGAATGCTCTCAAGCATTGGAATGCTGTTAACAGCTGAACAGGAAGAGCATACAATCAGCTTACACTCCTGGCAATCAGCATACAATCCAATTCCCCCAATAACGAGACAACACTCCGTTTTGAGGTCAAGCAGAACAGACTGTACTGGCACATACAGCCTCTTTTATTCACAATCCACAAACCTAGTACTGCCCACAGGGTTTTGAAATACAACCAATCAATATGTACAATACACACAGACACTCCCACACAAAATCCTCCCCTCTGCCTGTGATATGATTACTGAACACAATGGGTAATATAATTATCACAGGCAGAGAAATACAGTTTTAGAAAACCTATCACAGGGACCCCAAAACATGCAATAACCCCAGGGGGATCTGGGTGAACCACATATCCAAAATTCACCCAGATCTGTTCAGTGGTTTGGAAGATACAGTTTAATGCAGATTCCGCAGAACATATACAGATTATATAAAAAATTATTTCTGTATAATGTGTCCCGTGTTGTATAGTTTAAAACTACTGCACGATGTCTTTGTGCACCAAATACCGGCGAGATGGCACCGTGTAGAAAAGTCACAACAATGTCTGTGAGTTAAAATGGCCGCCATCCATTGTTCTCACCATGTGCTTCATCCATTGTTCTCACCATGTGCCTCTGATACATGAAATGGTGGCCACCCAGTAACTCCACAGTTTGTCCCCAGATGGTTCTTAAAGGGCCAGTAGCAGCATAATACAATACAACATGCCCAAATATTGCATTCAAACGTACAAATTTACCAGGGACCATAGTCAGCAGGTAGGAGGCGGGCAAACAGGCTTCTCTAATGCCCAGTGGCGAGGTTGGTTTCGCCACAGTGTTCATATTAGTTTTTTGCATTTTTTTTTTTTTTTTTTACACACAAACTGCATTTTACTGGTGATTTCATCGTCGTTGTGACAGACCCCTTTCTGGTGTAACAGATACCATCTCGGAGAATTGCCGTTGCATATGGATTATTGTGGATTTCGGGTACTTGTGGATCCGTACGGTATACATCGCCACGTGGAGAGAACAATGGGTCGCGGCCATTTTGACCGCGTGGACTAATGACCGAACTTTCCACACGACGAATTCCGACCTTACCAACGACGTACGCCCATGCTAGTCGACGGATCCAAAGTACCGAACTAAAGACACCCGGTCCAACAGAGAGTTTTCGTTTATCTTGTATAGTTTTTGAGTAATTGGTGCAAACGTGTATCTGGCGAACGGCCCAACCGATCTAGGGGATTTTCACGTATATTGTTCCCCTAGATCTCCGTTCCCTAATACACGTAGCACAATGTATTTTCGTTGCATATTGTGTGTGTTATATAAACTTGTAATAATGGTATAATATTCTGCTCGGTACAGTGGGAGTGACTCCCACTGTAAATGTATTATCTCCTCCGGATACGGGGAGGAGTTGTTGTACGGCATAAAAGCCCGAGTTACCGAATAAACATTATTCCTACTTTGACCCTCAACACAGAGTCTCGTCTCGTGCTTGGAGGGGATGACTATTACTTGGATATCGTAATTATGGGGAACCTGTTATGCTGTAGCTAACTTCGTGCTTGGGGGAAAGGACACCTTCTCAGCGGCGTAAACCCCTACTACACCGGGGTGCCGCTACAATTGGTGGCAGCGGCGGGATCGTTCTTTCACCCCAGAAGGACAGCTACCGAGAGCAATCAGGATGGAGGCCTACTACGGAAGGTTGAAACGATCTACCCTAAAAGACTTGTTGGAGAGCCGTGGTCGTTCGGCTAGCAACAAAAAGAAAAGAGACATTTTGGCAGAGTTGGTCGCATTGGACTTAGCTGAACAGAATGACGGACTGGATGTCGAACCAAACCCAGAACCGGAGATCGCTTTGGTCCGAACGCCAGCAGATGAACAATTCGACCACGAGGTGAGGGTAAGGCTGGCCCACTACGGACCAAACCCCTCACCTAGGATTGTAACCCAAGTCATTGCGGCAGTCGATGCCAACCGGCGCCAGACTTCCACAGGCACCAGTCCAATTGCGGGGACTTTCCAAACTCCCGAGGAAAAGAGGAAAGTACACTTTGCCGCTTTTAAAAATTTTGTGGAAGCAGAGGGGGAGATTGACCAATACCTAGCGGACTTTGAACGTCAATGTGCCCTGCATAAAGTACCCTCCGAGGAGTGGGTCAAAATTTTGTCTGGCAAATTATCCGGACGAGCCAGCGATGCTTTCCGGGCGATCCCGGACCATGAGGTGGGAAGCTACCGATTGGTAAAAGAAGCTCTATTGTCCCGATATGCGGTAACCCCCGAAGCATATCGGAGACGCTTCCGGGAATCCCGAAAGCAAACCGGTGACTCCTACACCGAATGGGCCTGCCGATTACAACGCACGGCTGGCCACTGGATGGATGGGTGCCAAGCTACCACCGCGGAGGAGGTTTTACAGTTGTTTTTGTTGGAACATTTTTTTGAAAAGGTGGACAAGGAGCTCAGAGAGTGGATTCGGGATAGGAGACCACTTACCCTACCCGAAGCCGCCCGGTTGGCCGACGAGTATGCAGACGCCCGCAAACCCGATCTCTCGGTCCAAAAGACAGCTGCCCGAGTAGAAAGCCGCCCTGTCGGCCCTACTCCAACCACCCCCACTATCCAACCTAGCTACAACACTCCCTCCCGCTTCACCCAGTCAAGTGTCCCGGACCGCCGGCGGTGCCATAGGTGTCAGCAAGTGGGTCACCTGAGGGACAAATGCCCACTTGATCCCGCTCGACAAACGTCCTGGAGGAAGCCTGCTGAAGGGAACCCCCGACCTTTTACCTCAGGGGCCCATTGCATTGAAGCCCAACCCCTGGGGGAAGAGCAATGGGAGATTTTACACGAGGCCAATCCCCTATATGCGGCTGCTGTAGACAACCGGCAACATCACCGACAAACAGTCCGAGTGAATGGACAAGTTGTCAGTGGGTTACGAGACACTGGGGCCACCTTAACCTTGATTCAACACGACCTGGTCCCAGAAAAAGAACATACTGGCCAAACGGTGGCCGTTAGAGTGGCCGGGGGTGCAGTACATCGCCTCCCCACGGCCCGAGTGCATTTGGATTGGGGGGTGGGAGCTGGCCAAGTGAATGTGGGCCTGATGAAAGGGCTACCCGCGGAAGTACTTTTGGGAAATGACTTAGCCCCGCTGTTGTCCGCTTTTGCTCCTCAAGGCCCTGCTGGAGCCTGCCCTGTCACCACCCGGGCTCAGGCTCGTGCTATTGGAATCGGCCCGCCAGTCGCGGAGACCCAGGTAAGATCTGACCCTCCGACTGTGACCTTAGGACAGACCCCCTTAGACTGGGATACCCCTGAGACTTTTGGGAGGGAGACGCGGGAAGACGTCACTCTCCGGAAATATAGGGATAAGGCAGAGAAAGGGGAACCGGGGACAGATGGGGAAAGCTACGAGTGGGTGGGGGATAGACTGTATAGGATCCCCCAGGAGCCCGCAGCAGGTAAAAACCCCGTCCCACAGAAGCAACTAGTGCTACCGAAAAAATACAGGCGAGAGATCATGAGGATCGCTCACGATATACCCTTAGCTGGCCATTCAGGAGTACGTCGCACGGCCCATAGGATTACCCAGAATTTCTTCTGGCCAGGGTTTAACCGGGACGTGCGACAATATTGCAGAACCTGTGACACTTGCCAACGGGTGGGTAAGAGGGGAGATCGCCCGAAGGCCAAATTAATGTCGATGCCGATCATTGGGGAACCCTTCTATAGGGTCGCCGTCGACATTGTAGGCCCCCTAGCGCGACATAGCCCGTCCGGTAAGAAGTACATTCTGACCGTGGTGGACTATGGGACCCGGTACCCCGAGGCGGTACCCCTGCCGAATATTGAAGCGGAGACGGTAGCCGATGCCTTGGTTAAGATATTCACTCGGGTGGGGTTCCCTAAAGAAATCCTATCCGACCAGGGAACCCAGTTCACTGCCGTACTCACACAGCAGTTATGGAAAGTGTGCCACATTAAACCCCTGCTCAGTTCCCCGTACCATCCCCAAACTAACGGTCTCTGTGAGCGCTTTAATGGGACTCTCAAACAAATGTTGAGGACCTTTACGGACGGTTGCAGAGACTGGGAGAGATTCTTACCCCACCTGTTATTTGCCTATAGGGAGGTCCCCCAAGAATCTACGGGTTTTTCTCCCTTTGAGTTATTGTATGGGAGGAGGGTGCGAGGACCCCTCGATCTCATTCGGGACCACTGGGAAGGGGAAACCGAACAGGCAGGGACACCTATTGTGCCATATGTCCTGGAGCTCCGGGACCGCATGGAGCAACTCTCCCTATTGGTAAGGGAGAATCTCCAGGCGGCCCAGGGGCGACAGAAACGATGGTACGATAGGGGTGCCCGGCAACGACTGTTCCATATAGGGCAGAAGGTGTTGGTGCTAAAACCGGTGAAGGACAACAAACTGCAGGCTGCGTGGCAGGGTCCTTACAAGGTTTTAGCCCAACTCTGTGATACCACCTACCTTATTGCCAGCTGTGCAGATGAAAGGATCCAACGCTCCTTTCATGTGAACATGTTGAAAGAGTACCAAGAGCGACAGGAAGATGTTAACGCTGTTTGTGCCCCAGCTACTGATGACCCCGAAAATTTACCCCTACCTGACCTGCTGGAAAAGGAGACTCACCCCGACCCAGTTAGCCTAGTGAAGCTGGGAGAACGACTGAACCCTACGGAGCTAGAGCAGGCTAGACAGCTCCTATGGGAGAAGCAGAGTACCTTCTCCCAGGAGCCAGGATACACAACCCTGGCCATACACAAAGTAGAGACCCCAGGGCAGGCCCCCCTCCGACAACCCCCGTACCGTATTCCGGAAGCCGTCCGGGACGGAATGCTGAAGGAAATACGGGAAATGACACAGCTGGGGGTCATTGAGCCATCCGACAGTCCCTGGGCCTCTCCCGTAGTCTTAGTCCCCAAGAAAGACGGAACCACTCGGTTCTGCGTCGACTACAGGCGGCTAAATGAAAAGACTACCACTGACGCTTACCCCATGCCTCGGGTAGACGAATTATTAGATCGCATAGCCAGGGGTAACTACCTCTCTACCATAGACCTCTGCAAGGGTTATTGGCAGATCCCCCTGGCCGAGGATGCCGTCCCCAAGTCGGCCTTTGTCACCCCGTTTGGCTTATACCAATTTAAGGTCATGCCATTCGGGATGAAAAATGCCCCGGCTACGTTCCAGCGAATGGTGGATCGGCTCCTCGATGGCTTCCAGGAGTTTGCGTGTGCATACCTGGATGACATTGCGATCTACAGTGAGTCTTGGGAAGAACATTTAGTCCACGTAGGGGTAGTCCTAGATAAGATTCGGGCCGCGGGCCTGACACTAAAACCCGAGAAATGCCATCTAGGAATGGCCGAGGTCCAATACCTGGGACATCGGGTGGGGTGTGGAAACCAGAGACCGGAGCCTGCCAAGGTTGAGGCAGTAGCAAACTGGCCCACACCGAATACCAAGACCCAGGTATTGGCCTTCTTAGGGACCGCCGGGTACTATAGACGCTTTGTCCCTGATTATAGCACGGTAGCCAAACCTTTGACTGACTTGACCAAAAAGAATTTACCCAGACAGGTCCTGTGGTCTCCCGCTTGCGAAGCCGCATTTCAATCTCTCAAACATGCTCTTGTTAATGCTCCTGTCTTGGCTGCCCCAGTACCTAACAAACGTTTCCTTGTACATACAGACGCTTCCATGTATGGACTGGGGGCTGTGCTGAGCCAAATCGGGGAAGATGGAAAAGAGCATCCGGTCGCATACCTCAGCCGAAAGCTGTTACCGAGGGAAGTGAGTTATGCGGCCGTAGAGAAAGAGTGCCTGGCCCTGGTATGGGCATTGAAAAAACTAACACCTTATTTGTATGGACAGGAATTCTCTTTGGTAACAGATCACAATCCATTGGTATGGCTTAACCGGGTCGCAGGAGACAATGGCAGATTGCTAAGATGGAGCTTGGCCCTGCAAACGTACAATTTCACCATCAGCTATCGACCCGGTAAGCTAAATGGCAACGCCGATGGGTTGTCTCGACAACTGGACAATTCTCCGGACAAATGAATTCCGGTCATCCCTAAGTTAATCCGAAAGGATCAATCCAGGTCTGCCGGAGTGTACCACTAGGAGGGAGCCGTGTGACAGACCCCTTTCTGGTGTAACAGATACCATCTCGGAGAATTGCCGTTGCATATGGATTATTGTGGATTTCGGGTACTTGTGGATCCGTACGGTATACATCGCCACGTGGAGAGAACAATGGGTCGCGGCCATTTTGACCGCGTGGACTAATGACCGAACTTTCCACACGACGAATTCCGACCTTACCAACGACGTACGCCCATGCTAGTCGACGGATCCAAAGTACCGAACTAAAGACACCCGGTCCAACAGAGAGTTTTCGTTTATCTTGTATAGTTTTTGAGTAATTGGTGCAAACGTGTATCTGGCGAACGGCCCAACCGATCTAGGGGATTTTCACGTATATTGTTCCCCTAGATCTCCGTTCCCTAATACACGTAGCACAATGTATTTTCGTTGCATATTGTGTGTGTTATATAAACTTGTAATAATGGTATAATATTCTGCTCGGTACAGTGGGAGTGACTCCCACTGTAAATGTATTATCTCCTCCGGATACGGGGAGGAGTTGTTGTACGGCATAAAAGCCCGAGTTACCGAATAAACATTATTCCTACTTTGACCCTCAACACAGAGTCTCGTCTCGTGCTTGGAGGGGATGACTATTACTTGGATATCGTAATTATGGGGAACCTGTTATGCTGTAGCTAACTTCGTGCTTGGGGGAAAGGACACCTTCTCAGCGGCGTAAACCCCTACTACACCGGGGTGCCGCTACAGTCGTGATAAGTTTTGCTGTTTGTGTTCAGCGAAGTCTCCCGAGTATAACAATACCCCCCATGTACAGGTTTTATGGTGGCTTGAAAAGGTACAGGGTCAATATAGGGCTTGCCCAATTCAGTGTGCCAGATTGGTTGGCTGGGTCTGTTTTGCCTTTTGAGCCCATATGGTAGCCCAGGAATGTGAAATAACAACAGGGCATACCATTTTCAAATGTGGACAACCCAGGGTTTTCCAAATGGGGTATTTCCAGTCTTTTGTAGTAACCACTTGGTTCACAAACACTGGCCAAAGTTACCATTTTTATTTGTTTTTTCATAATGTTTTGTTTTTTTCAGTATATATATATATATTTGTAGTCGGGGACAATAAGCAGAGTTATAGTAGTGGTGGTACAAGTCGGTTGTGGTGTGCCGAAACTGACGTTCGGGTAGGCCTGTAAAAGAGGGCCCACTAAGTGAATGCTTAATAAAGGGAGCAGTAGGTGGGCTGAACCAGGAAGGGGAGGCCTGTGAATGTATAGGCCGGACAAACCCCTCCCACAATTACAGGCTCCACCTTTCTATTTGTAGTCGGGGACAATAAGCAGAGTTATAGTAGTGGTGGTACAAGTCGGTTGTGATGTGCCGAAAGCGACGTTCGGGTTGGCCTGTAAAAGAGGGCATAAAGTTTAACAGTTTAATCCTTTCTACGTGTTGACATTCTGTCACTCTCTGTCTGTGAATTACCTTTATTTTGTGCCGGTTTGTCTGCTTATTCAGCTATTTCCCTGTCTGTAATGTCCCTACGCTTTATTCCCTTTTTACCAAAAGAACTGCCGAACGGCCGGCCACCCAGCATGTAAGTGTGCTGCTTGTTAACCTCTTGACCTCATTAGAACGTTGTGGTTAACCGCAGACACTTCCTAATTGTCGAATGTCGGCTGGGTGGTCGACGTTCGTATGAACAAACACATGGCGGCGGCCATCTTGGACATACAAATGCCCAGCGGTGTTCGTCGACGATTTAATGGAATGGAAAACAGACACTATTTTCACACGAGCACCGCTGAAGCCGCCGACCCCCCGTTATCTGTTCTCCCATTCATACGAACACTGTACCATTCGGTACTTTGCCATACGAACAGAGTCTCCCCAGATAGCTATCCCATGGAGCCCATTCGTATAACGAAAGACTATGTGAAAGACTTTAACTCCATGGCGATTAAACTGTATGTATGTGATCTGAGCACTATTCGGTAATATTGTGTGCTCAGATCAAAGCTATCTGGAGATACGTTAAATGTGAGTGTTTCATTCGGTAGTTTGTGAATTATATATTTTTATGTATTTTTATTATGCCTTGTAAGATGGAGTTTATTATCTATCCTCAGAGATAATTGAGTTACTTCACAATTATCTCCAGGATAGAGAGGAGGGTCCTATACTGTGTAAATGGGAGTGTTTATCCGTGTATTACTGTGATTGGTCAATGCAACATTTTGTCACAGTTTTCCACTAGGTCCCCTATGGGAGTGTCCACCTGGTGGGAGACCTGCATAAAAGACAGGAAGGTAGCCCAGATTAAACAGATTCCTACTTGACCCTCAATACAGAGCCTTGTCTCGTACTTGGGGGGGATTATTCGTGTACTTTCTTGTTCGGCTGTTTGGAGTGTGGATGATTCGTATACTTCTTGTTCGGCTGATTGAAGTGTTCGGTAGCTGCCTTTATACTCGGGAAGGGAATATCCTAAACTGCTTTAACCCCTTCTATACTCTGGGTGCCGTTACAATAACCAATACTTTAAATGCCTGCCTCAGTTCTCTCTCCGTTTGAGGGATATCTGGTGTATACAGATGATTCCAGTGTCCCAGTTTATAATGTGCGCTGGGATGTTTACTAAAGGCTGCAGAAGCAGTGCTTATTCTAAACGAATGACCTGAATATGATGAAGGGTCGTATCTGAGTTTTATGAATTGTGTCCTGACGTACAGGATGAATTTGATGAAGCGAATGGTTAACGTGTAACCTTAAAAGAGAGCGCATGCCTGTGTAGTCCTTTGAGTGTCGGACAAAATGGTCTAGTATGTTGACTGGGACCATTTATTGTTGATAGTATGTAGGTGTATGTCTGCAGGTAGGTATAAGTTTAAGAATTTGTAAGCTAATTTGAGGTTGAGGTGGCAAAAGGTTGTGAATGTCACCATAATATCAATGTAGTACGGATTGTCAAGTCAATATTCCGAAGTGAACTTTTTAAAATGACCGGAGTTCTGGTATAGAAATGGTTGGTATAGGCAGACAGAGCCGCATGTGCCGGCAATCTACCATGACCATGAGATGAGCTAATCCAGAATGAAATGTAGGAGTTTTAGTATGTGGTTAAGCAGCCGTGGAATTTTTGGAGGAATATCTGAAAAGGGATTGAGACAAGGCTTTAGCTGTTATGTTGTGACCGGCTGGTATGTGTAAGCAGACAAGGTAAAATTGCTGTGTTGCTGCCAGCCAAGTAACACTGCTGTGTTTGAGTAGTAATTGACAGACTTCCTCCCCTAAGGAGACCCCCAGGCTGTGCAGTGGTTGCGATGGAATATACTACAACAAGAGCTGAAGGTTCTCTGCGGGCCATGTGTCACGGAACCAGTTGTCCTTGATAATGGCTGCAAACCCAGTCTAAAATAACAGGGGAGTCGTTGGTCAGTGGGGGAATGAACATGCCTTACCCATTACAGTGGGGTAGGACATTAGCCACATGAACAGGTCTGCTCAAACATGTGTTGTCATTGTGCTACTGTCAGTAGGAAACCTGGACTAGGCAGAGCAGTCAGGAAATAAAGGGTTACCTTGCAGTATAATACACACGGCAAATTACTGAGAAGCAAGGAGAGACTGGAGATACAAATGGGAACAGGCACCTTTGCCAATGAATGACTCAGTCTTTCCTGATATGCTGGGCCCCGTCCTCGGGGGACAGGGCTGTATTGACAATAAGTCCAGGTATAGGACTATTGTATATCTTGGGGCACGGGAATACCCAGGATGAAACGGGGCCTGTGGATGAAAAGTAAGGGCTAGGAACTCCTGAGTTAGGATTCTCTAATTCTCCAGACTATCACAGAACATAATTATGATGAAAGGGTGGATGTCATCATAGCATGCATCTCTGCCATGTTGCCTGTGATACTTGCACAGGTGTAGATACCCGGCTGGGGAGCTCAAAGTTAGCAATCGAGAGTCTGTACAGCTTGGCTTCAGTGCTGTAGCTGGGAGCAGTACGTCTTTACGCATGAGTTGGCAACAATTAGGAACGGTCCAGGATTACAAGCCACTGTGTTGGTGGTATCCTGGTACTTGACCAGGGTACAATGGACTAGCTGGGGTGGAGTGTCCGGCGGGGTACTTGGGAATGAAATAATCTCTTCTAGTGGTGAAAGACATAATATGATGAATACACAATGAGTCAATGTAATGGGCGATGAGAGTGTAGCCCTGTATCAACTGGCAGCTCGCTAAGTGCCGGATGGCGAAGAAATTAGCTATACAAGTGGAAGGTGAGGCCTTGCTAAAAGCCAAGTGGCTCAGAGAGGCTCTTGCTGTGATTTTGGCCAAAGGACTGAGGCCACAGTAAGAATTGGTGTGAATGTTGGCTTATCGGTGACTGTAAGAGATTCAAATGATTGGCCGTGACAGGTGAGGCCCTATCTAATAACCTGTAGAGGTTGGAGTGAGGCTTTAGCTATGAGTTGGGCCGTTGGGTAAATACCTCTGTGTGAGGATGGGTGTTGGCCTTGCAGGACTGAATTATTAATATATATATATTCATTTTGCAGCCAGTTGATCTATCCCTAAGAAGTGTAGGGTAACAGAAACATAATGGATTGATAGATAGTATGTACATTGCCCAACTAGTGAGGTTGAGCTTGAGAAAGAAGTAGAGAGGAACCTAAAGAAACAATGGGAATATGTCCAGGATGGTGTACGTGCTAATTGAAATAACGTACCTGTGTTGTGGTTAAGGATTACTACGTCAACAACAGGTTGTTAAGTAAGAATGGTGGGAACCAAGAAAAATAAGGGAACTTATGCATAATGAGTACATACCTAGGCCAAACAAAATGAGTCAGGAGAAGATGTTACAAATCGCTATTTGTAACTGGCCCTTTAAATGAGAAATTGCCCTGCTTCCCTGGATTGTGGAGAAGCCTATTTGCCAGCCTCCTTCCTCATGACTATGGCCCCTGGAAGATTGTGCCCCTGAAAACTGATGAACTTTTATTGGGTGTGTATGGCCCTTTAAGAACAGTCTGGGGACATATTGTAACTTTGCTGAACAATGCCCCTTTAAGACTATGTCCCCAGACCTGTAAAATAACTTGCCCCTGGCTTTCCCCCCACTTGGTTCAGTAAATAGGGCTTACTGAACCAAGTACCACACAGGCGGACCACCCAGAAGTTAAAGTGTGCAGGCAATTTACCTCCCAGGCTGTGAGGTTACTGCAGGGTAATTGCACGTGGCGGCGGCCATCTTTGTTCATTCGAATGCGGTCAGCGGTGTATGCTAAAGATTCTGTGGAACTGAAATCGGCTACACATTTTGCCGAACACCGCTGACCCTTACCTTCTCCTACACTTCGTTTTTCAGCTCCAGAGAAAATGTTTGAAATGGGACTTAGTCGTTTTTTCGGCATGAAATTGACCGACCGCACAGCCCAAATCTATGGAACTGTTTTGGGCAGGAAATTGTGCTTGCGGTCGGTCATAAAGGGACCTCCAGCTAACTTTTGATCCACTGGAGGGATTTGGCTGATTTTTGGAAGTGTTTATGTGTACTGAGTCTGAATATGTAATTTTTATGGAGATTGAATGTATAGTTTTAAAGCTACAGTGTATGTGTGAAAACTGTATTTTTACTGTATGCTATAATTATGTTATGTGTTTATCTGAGGGGAGGAGACGTGGGGGTGGTACCATGTATGTGATTGGTTAATTTCATCCTCCCCCTGGGAGTGTCCTGTGTGTACCTTTTTGTAATAAAAAGCAGGCTGGGTGTCCCAGTCCTCAGTTCTTCTTGACCCTCAATACGTAGCCTTGTCTCGTTATTGGAGGGAATTGCTGTATCACACTGGGGATTGCTATGCTCTGCATATTCCCCTGAGCTTAATCACTTAGCTCTTGTAAGAGCTTGTTCCTGCTTCGTTCTGAAGGGAGATAGCTGCAGCCTGCGGTGCTTATGGTGTCTGGTGGAGTGCTTGGAGTCCTCTGGAAGCGCTAGGAGCATCCATCAACGGAGGGTACTCGGTCGGGGTGCCAGGCGATCCGTTACAGAAGAGATACCTGATTGAACTGAATCTAGATATAAGTTCCCACTGTGAATCCTACTAGAAGGACCTGAAGTATGCGTGAGAAAAAATAGCCTAAGTATTCAAAGGCCAAAACATGAATGTAACATCTCTAGCTTTGTAGCATGAAGCAAATTATGAGATATAGTAATCACCTAGATGAAGTAGTGTGCAAACCCTGTAAGTGGATGTTATGCAAATGAAAGCCCAATGAAGGGCTGAAATAGGAACATAGTATGTTGCGAACTGAAGGTTATGAGAAACAGACGTTGCATATATATATATATATATACTTTTTAGCAGCCTGGGGGACTGTCTGACAGTCCTCCTGCTGGCAGCTCCTAGACTCCTATTGCGGCAATGTGATCACGATGATCACATTGCCCTGGAAGGCCGGTGTGGCCGGAGCTGCTGCAGGGGGACTGCTTGGGTCTACGGCAGTCGTCCCCCCCCCCCTGACAGTGATCGATCTAGGTAAGTCCAGGGCTCCTGTTTGCCTGCCGTCGGACTAGGTACGTTCGTGGTCCTTAACAACCGTTTTTGTTTTTTTCAAGGGGATATACATAGATATATATATATACGTCCCAGGTCCCAGCACTCAATGATCCAGGTCTTTTAATGCTCCGGTGCTGTCTCCAACCAAATTGTATACGATACCAGTAGAGAGCACTTTTTCAAAAGTCTTTTACAGACTGAAACGTCGACTGGAACGTTGTGTGAATTTGTAATTGCTCAATAAAGCAACAGATGAAATTTACCTTGAAAGACTCCTGAGTGCTCTCTACTGGTATCGTGTGTGTATGTATATTATATATATATATATTGTGGCAGGATGGCCAGGCTCTTCACAATACACTTCAAATGCAACAGTCAGGATAATATAGTACTGCCGTTTATTGTCACTTTCCACAATTTACACAAGGTTGTGCTCTCCCACAAAATAAAACAAAAAGAAAATAAATCCTACTCCAACTTGGAGACTTACTAAACAACAGTATTACTAACTATCCAACTGGCCAGCTAATCTAGTTCCCAGTTTTAAACAAAATTAAATACAGCACTTTTAGCAGGTTTCACACAGTACCTTTTACTCAGTCTCAGGCTTAACTACCTCCTCTCTCCCAGCTGTTAGACTCTCTGATGTCTTCAGAGGCTAACCTTTTAAAACCCTAGGGCTGGTTAATTACATTCACCTGGTTGATAACATTCAAGGGGTGACTCCCCCCAATTATCCCCATCATGCTGGGAATAGAGATCGCTCCAATCTATTACTCACATAGAAAGCCTCTCTGACCTTGCCACGATATATATATGTGTATTAAGGCAATTTGCCTGGATTTGTGGGAGGTGCTGGTTTGCTACCTGTAGCCTACTGAAGGCACTCTCCTTACCGTTCGAGGTCAGCGTTGAATGAGGATCAGCTTCCGGGTTCTCTCAGACGCCATCTTGGTTTTCTTACCCACAAGTTTTTCTGCAGCAAGCTGTGTCCAGGAATCCTCTTGCAGGCCTTTTCCGTCCGTCCAGCTTCTTACCCGGGTCTTCGTCGTAGATCGCGTCCCAGGGACTCCTAAAGTCAGACCTACCTGTGACGCCAGGATCGGTTTCCCACAGCGCACGGTACAGCACGGGTCCTCGCTTTGCAGTTTTCTCTGCACAGTCGCATTACAAAGCCTTTCTCGCGGCTTCATTTTGTACAAATTGTTCGGCTAAATTATGCGTATTAGAGAAGCGATCATTTCGCACAAACTGTTTTCCCTTGCTTCATTTAAACTATTATCATTTCGGTTGTGTTTTCCGTTCGTCACTTATTCATAGTATATTCATGCTATTCATGCTAACTTCATGCTAACTTCATGCTAACTTCTGGTTCCCTTCATACTAAGATTCGCTTATTCTGCTATGTATTCACATAGATCTTTTTCGTGAGTTACATTTCATCATTCCATGTATTTACATTCGGTTAAGAAGTTGCTTGGTTAAATAGACAGACCATTTTCATGCTATTTTTAAGGTATCACTTATTACATCAAGGGTATGAAACCAGCTAACATTTCTGTATAGACCATTGGACTCCCACGCTTACTGGAGTTTTCCATTTCATTATAATTAAATCAGCCTACGTTACAGGCCTCATTTCTTTGTTGTTAGCCATGACACATAAGGATTTAATTCCTTTTCATGCATACTCGGTTTGAATCACACGTACTGATCCAACCAATCATACGTTTCCTGCACAGTAATATACATATATATATAACTTACATTTTATGTTTCCCTTACACACCATTATTATACAACACATATGTTGTTGGTACATAAGCCACGGCCTCCCTCAGATATCTTATTAAAGCCATGCCAACATTTCTGAGTAACACATATCTATTGCATAGTATCAACATTTTATTTTCAATCATACCCCAGCAAACCTTAAAACATTGCTGCTACAGGCTATAAGTCTGTTTTCTTTCCAACAATCCACACTCATCATACTACTCTTTTACCCATTTCAGGCTGTCAAGCTTATATATATTTGCTCCACACGTTTTTTCCTGTGATTTTGTCATATTACCAGGTACGTACACCTGCTCATATGGTATTTCTACCATACATTTCATTTCATCCCCCTAGGTTAGAGTGCTGGCAATAGGGTCACAGGCATCCCAATAGGTATTTACCCCTTCTTGGCAATCGCCATCAGTTAGTGGTCCCGCGAGGCCAACACCCCGCCTCAAACGTTTCAGAGGCAAACACCCATCGGGCCACACGTTAGCTAGCCTCCTCGCATGTTGCATAGAGAGGGCCTCACCTGTCACTCCCTTCCCCTGTTTTCTGTCTTACAGTCACCGAGAGGCCTAAAACTCCTGCCACTACGACGAGTGGCCTCAATAACCCCTCGCGCCAGCGCATAGATAGAGCCTCTCAAGCCGCTTGGCAATTAGCAGGGCCTCATCTGTCACCAAACAAGTATAATATTGTCGCCATCCGGCCTAGCTAGCCTGCCAGTACAATTTAGTGGTTTCCTATACAAATTAGTTGTTTTGTTTATAGTTTGTCTCAGGAAGGGGTAGAGGATTTCTCCCTGCCTAGCACCCTGGCTAGAGCTGTCACTCCCACACAAGGAGGAGAGCTATCTAGTCCAGCATCGATCAGATCCTGGACGATCTCGCGTATAACCACGGAATTGAGGAGACGACAAATCCCCTACCCCACTACAGCAAGGAAAGCAGAACTTTTCAAACTGCTACGCACATCTACAAATAACATGGATGCCGGGGAAGGACCTAGCCAGTCCAACCCAGGAGACATACATGCCATATTATCCTCCCTCATGGCGTCCATGAGCAAGGTCAACTCCAGGCTGGAGAAACTTGAGTCGGTCACCATGGCCCTTACTCTAGCAGGGCCACCCGCTGCTGCTTCACAAGCACCAGCCGACTTGCCATTAGTTGCTCCAGCCATCACCCTGGATGACCAGGAAGTTAGCCCGGCTCATATGATACCTGAGCACATAAAAAGGGATATCCTGGAAGGTAAAGACGTCAACCTGGCTTCCCTGTTGATTGCCTCCCGGGTGTCAGGGTACCTGTGGTCTCTACCTCCGAAAGAGGTAGAGACTTAGTAGTTCCTCCATCCGGACGGTCTGATGGCTTCCTTCCTCGCGGTCTATCCGGTCGTGCAAAGCCGGCCGCGAGGGAGTGACTGCCTTTTACAGCATCACGTCCGGAAGTCGTCAGGACACTACCGGAACGACCTGTCAGTCAAGTGCTGCAGGACCAATCAGGACGCCTCAGAGGCGTGGTTACTTTTCTGAACAGGGTATTTAACGGAGCTTCTCTCGTCAGCTCATTGCCCTGTCGTGGTTCTAGCTTGTTCTAGTCACTCAGTGCTTGTATTCTGCTTATCCCCTTTGGTTTTGACCCGGCTTGTTTATTCTACTCTGCTTACCTCTGTATCCTTGATTCGGCTTGTCTCTCGCTCTCCTGTCTTCTGTTACCCTCGACCTCGGCTTGTCTTTGACTATTCTCTCAGTACTACTTACGTTAGTCCGGCCATTCTAAGGTCCGGTATACGTATCTGGCTACTGTTTGTACGCTGCGTGTTGGATCCCTGTCCCGATCCTGACATTACGACAGGGCCAATGGATCCTGCAAGTACAAACAGTCAGCTTGCTTCTCCTGATCCTAGGTTTGAAGCCATGGATCACAGAATGGATCAGATGGCACTTGCGCTACAGGCACTATTATCTCGTGCCAATAACCCACCAGAGGAGATACGTAATACCCCTATTTCTCCTGTCAGTTCAGGTTTAGAGGTAGCCACAGTGGGTGCTTCTTCTCACATTACCCCCCCAGTACGCTATGGTGGGGCGCCTGAGAAGTGTCGTGGTTTTTTAAACCAAATTAGTATCCACTTTGAATTGCAACCTCGCTCCTATCCTACAGATAGGGCAAAGGTAGGATTTATTATCACCCTACTTATTGAAAAGGCTCTGAGATGGGCCAATCCGCTATGGGAGAACGATAACCCATTAGTATATAACTATAACGCATTTGTAGCTGCTTTTAGAAGAACATTTGACCCTCCAGGTAGAAAGGTTAATGCAGCCAGATTACTGTTGCGCCTGAGACAGGAGAACCGAACACTGGTGGATTATGCACTAGAGTTCAGGTCTCTGGCGTCAGAAGTCAAGTGGAACGAGCCGGCGTATATGGATGTATTTTTGAATGGCCTATCTGATGTAATCCTTGATGAGGTTGCTACTAGAGAACTCCCTGAGAATTTAGAAGATTTAATTTCGTTCATCTCTCGTATAGATGAACGTTTAAGAGAGAGACAGAACACTCGAGAGAGGAACCGGAGACCTTCTTTTAGGTTAGCCCCCGCTTTTCCAAGTCCTGACTCCACGGTATCTTTGCTTCGTGAACCTATGCTGATAGGGTATACCCGCCTCTCTGAGGAGGAAAGACAGTACAGAAGAAGAGAGGGTTTGTGTATGTATTGTGGAGCCAAAGGTCATTTACTCTCGAACTGTTCTAACCGTCCGGGAAACGCTCGCACCTAAGTCACTCTAGAGGACAGGCCTTGGGTGTTTCTATTTTGTCCTCTACTCCTAATTAGAAAGATCACAGGCTTCTGCTACCAGTTTCCTTGACTTGGGAGAGGGAAGTAGTAAGGGCTATGGCATTGATAGATTCCGGTGCTGCGGAGAATTTTATCGACCAGGCCTTTGCGATTAAAAACAACATCCCATCCCAGCTAAGGGAGACACCCTTGGCCGTTGAGGCCATAGATTGTAGACCACTACTAGACCCTGTTATCTTTCGTGAAACCATACCCATTGATTTAAATGTTGGTATCCTACACGTGGAGAATTTATCTCTTATGCTCATTTCGTCCCCTTCCGTTCCCATAGTTCTAGGGTACCCATGGTTGAAGAAACATAACCCTATTATTGATTGGGAGTTAGGGGAGATACTCTCGTGGGGCCAGGGCTGCCAGGATAGGTGTTTAAGCAAGGTTTCTCCCTTAGCTAATATTAATATACCGGAGAATCCTACTCAGTTCACAGAAAGACAAATACCAGACCTTTACCTAGACTTAAAGGCAGTATTTGACAAGAAGAATGCCGATTCTTTGCCGCCACACAGGTCATTTGATTGTAAGATTAAGCTTTTACCAGGGACGATGCCTCCGAGGGGCCATGTATATCCTTTGTCTGTTCAGGAAAACTCGGTTCTAGAGGAGTATATTCGGGAGAATTTAGAAAAGGGATTCATTAGGAGGTCTTCTTCTCCGGCCGGGGCTGGGTTCTTTTTCATTAAGAAAAAGGATGGCACGCTGAGACCTTGTATCGATTACCGAGGCTTGAATAAAATAACTGTCAGAAATGCCTATCCTATCCCACTGATTACCGAGTTATTTGATCGTCTTAAGGGCTCCAAGATCTTCACCAAGTTAGATCTTAGAGGGGCATACAATTTGGTGAGAATCCAGCATGGTCACGAGTGGATGACGGCATTCAATACCCGGTATGGCCATTACGAATACACTGTTATGCCATTTGGACTATGCAATGCTCCTGCAGTATTTCAAGATTTGATTAATGAGGTACTTAGGGAGTTTCAACATGATTGTGTTATTGTTTACCTGGACGACATACTAATACACTCAAAGGAGATTGAGACTCACCACAAACAGGTCAGAAAGGTATTACACACACTTCTGCAACATGGTCTATACTGCAAATTGGAGAAATGCAGTTTTGATCAGTCTCAGACAGACTTTCTTGGGTACGTGATTTCTGGGGAAGGTTTTAAAATGGACCCTGAAAAACTCCAATCTATTTTAGACTGGCCTTTGCCCAAAGGACTCAAGGCTATCCAGAGGTTTATTGGTTTTTCCAACTACTATAGGCGCTTCATTAAGGGATACTCCTCTATCATTGCGCCTATTACCAATATGACCAAACAAGGGGCTGATACTAAGGTCTGGTCTAAGGAGGCTCTTGTTGCTTTCAAGACTCTCAAGGAACTTTTTGCCTCGGCTCCCATTCTAGTTCATCCTGATACGACTCTGCCTTTCTTGCTCGAGGTCGATGCCTCTGAGACAGGAGTTGGGGCTGTTCTATCTCAAAGGTTAGGGGTGGATAAACCGTTACACCCTTGTGGATTCTTCTCTAAGAAATTATCTGGGCCTGAGAGCAGATATGACATCGGGGAGAGGGAACTGTTAGCGGTCATTAAGGCTTTAAAGGAGTGGAGACATTTACTGGAAGTGACATTACACCCTGTTACTATATTAACGGATCATAAGAACTTGTCTTATATTGGGGAGGCTAAGCGCTTATCCGCCAGACAGGCTCGCTGGTCCTTGTTCCTCACTCACTTTAATTATGTACTTACTTATAGACCTGGTTCTAAGAACTCTAAAGCCGATGCTTTGTCTCGTCAATATGAACCATCCACTATAACTGAACCAGTCCTGTCCTCCATAGTTCCTAAGGGAAATATCATCGCAAACACGAATCTTAGGATTCACTCTCCATTGCTTTCCGAGATCATGAAGTCTCAGCATTTGGCACCCAAACAGACTCCTGGGGATCGACACTTCGTTCCTGCCACTCTCCAACTTGAGGTGCTACGCTGTCTCCATAACAGCAAAGTGGCGGGGCATCCGGGCATCCGCAAAACATATGCTCTGGTCTCTAAAGATTTTTGGTGGCCTGACTTACGTAAAGATATTAAAGAATTCATCGGGGCATGTGAGGTTTGTACCAAGACTAAGCAACCTCATTCGCTCCCATGCGGATTTCTGCATCCTTTAGAGGTCCCTGAAAAGCCATGGTCCTGTTTGGCTATGGACTTCATTGTTGATTTGCCTTTCTCTAAAAAGCAGACTGTTATCCTCACTGTGGTGGACAGATTTACTAAGATGGCTCACTTCATTCCCTTACCTAAACTCCCATCTTCGCCTGAATTAGCGGAGATATTCGCTAGGGAGATTTTCCGTTTGCATGGGATACCTTCCCAAATTGTCTCTGACAGAGGCTCCCAATTTGTTTCCCGTTTTTGGAAATCTTTCTGCTCCCAACTAGGCATCAAATTGAATTTCTCCTCTGCCTATCATCCTCAGTCCAATGGAGCTGCTGAACGCACTAACCAAAAAGTTGAACAATATTTACGTTGTTTCGTTTCTGAACACCAGGACGATTGGGTCGGTTTGATTCCTTGGGCGGAGTTTGCACATAACAATCTCATTTGTGATTCTACGCAGTCTAGCCCTTTTTTCTTGAATTATGGCTTTCATCCTTCCATCCTTCCTTCGGAGTCTTCTTCTCAAGGGGTACCGTCGGTGGATATTCATGTTGCCAATTTAAGGAAGTTGTGGGATCAGACTCGACAAATCCTTCTGCACAATTCCATGCTGGTTAAAAAACACGCTGACAAACGTAGAAGGGCAGCACCGGTGTTTGTTCCAGGCGATAGAGTATGGTTAAGTACTAGAAACATTCGGTTAAAGGTGCCGTCCATGAAGTTTGCTCCTCGATATATTGGACCTTACAGGGTACTGTCTCAAATTAACCCAGTTGCGTATCGTTTAGCGTTGCCTAATGCCTTACGCATTCCGAATTCATTTCATGTTTCCTTGCTAAAACCACTAATATGTAACAGGTTCTCCTCCACGATCGCCCCTCCTCGCTCTGTGCAAGTGGAGGGTCAGGAGGAGTATGAGGTCAATTCCATCGTTGATTCTCGAGTCTCCCGAGGGAGACTGCAGTATCTGGTCGATTGGAAGGGTTATGGTCCTGAGGAGAGAAGTTGGGTACCTCAGGAGGAGGTGCATGCTCCCCGTCTCCGCAGGGCGTTCCACTCTCGCTTCCCTTCTCGCCCTGGTGTCTTCCGCCCGGTGGGCGTATCTGAGAGGGGGGGTACTGTCAGGGTACCTGTGGTCTCTACCTCCGAAAGAGGTAGAGACTTAGCAGTTCCTCCATCCGGACGGTCTGATGGCTTCCTTCCTCGCGGTCTATCCGGTCGTGCAAAGCCGGCCGCGAGGGAGTGACTGCCTTTTACAGCATCACGTCCGGAAGTCGTCAGGACACTACCGGAACGACCTGTCAGTCAAGTGCTGCAGGACCAATCAGGACGCCTCAGAGGCGTGGTTACTTTTCTGAACAGGGTATTTAACGGAGCTTCTCTCGTCAGCTCATTGCCCTGTCGTGGTTCTAGCTTGTTCTAGTCACTCAGTGCTTGTATTCTGCTTATCCCCTTTGGTTTTGACCCGGCTTGTTTATTCTACTCTGCTTACCTCTGTATCCTTGATTCGGCTTGTCTCTCGCTCTCCTGTCTTCTGTTACCCTCGACCTCGGCTTGTCTTTGACTATTCTCTCAGTACTACTTACGTTAGTCCGGCCATTCTAAGGTCCGGTATACGTATCTGGCTACTGTTTGTACGCTGCGTGTTGGATCCCTGTCCCGATCCTGACACCGGGATATTGTTGAGAATAAGACGTATGCTTATGATGATGAATCTGTTGTTGTCAGGTCTAGGGATGCCTGCCTAAACAGGAAACTGACTATCCCTGAATTTGTACTAGCTTTTGGTATTTACAGGGATGTCATCTGTGCGGTCTATCCCAACAGAAGAGAGGAGTTTGATCTCTATATGCACAAGCTGGTAGACCTGGGCAACAAATATGGTGGTTCAGCCTTCTATGACTACCATAGGTCTTTTTCTGCAAAACTGTCTGGAGCCTTCTCCCAGTACGGACCACGATCCAACTGGGGAAGGATTGATACCGCCATTTTTTGCAGACACTTTGCAGGTCTAAGAACACCGGCTTGTGCATGCTGCTCCTCCACAGCCTATACTACAAACTTTTGTCCCAACACGGCGGACGAACATGCCTCCACGCAAGGAGCTAGTTCCTCTGAGGTTCCAGAGAAGTTGTCACGAGACAAACTGGGACGCCCAATCAGGTTTCTGGGCAAGTCCCAGATATGTAATAATTTTAATGTTGGGTCTTGTAACTACAGTGGATGTAGACTATTGCATGTCTGTTCAAAATGTTTTAGGGCACATGCAAAGACCATGTGTCCAAATAAAATGTATTCCAAGCCTTACCTAACGTCCATTAATATGCCAGTATTCACTGCATTTATGTCTCAGCACCATCTAGACACCTAGTAGACTTTCTTATCTCTGGTTTAACAGAAGGCTTCCATAACAGGTATCCTACACTTACCAGCCGGAACTCTGGAATGCCCTAATCTAAAATCCACCCAACACAACCCCACAGCGGTTGACACCCTCAAGAAGTGGCTGAGGGCTTCGCATTGGGACCTTTCAAAACTCCTCCATTCATAGAATGGCGCACTAACCCCATTGGTATTGTCACAGGGAAATCATCCCAAAAACAGAGACTCATCATTGACTTATCGGCACCCCACTCATTGGCCAACCCCAGTCTTACCAGTCTTAATTCCCTCATACCCTCTGAGGAATTCTCCCTGCAATACACCACCATATATCATGCCATTATCGCTATCATACAAGCAGGGGTTGGAGCCTGGCTCAGTAAGACCGACATTACTAATGCCTTTAAATTACTACCAATCCACCCCATGCATGGCATCAAGTGGTCCGGGAACTAATATTTTTTCTCCCGATTAACTTTTGGGTCCAAAAGTAGCCCAGCTATTTTCGACACATTTGCCGAAGCATTGTGCTGGTTACTATTGAACATAGCCAGATGCCCTACGGCATTACCTGGATGATTTCCTACTGGTCAAGGAGAATACTTCCCCTCCTACTAGTCTCAAAGCTACCACTAAGCTATTTGAGCAACTAGGTGTACCTATCTCCCCTAAGAAAACAGAGGGGCCAGACACGGTTATCACTTTTCTGGATATCCAATTAGACTCCGCCACAATGCAAGCGAGCCTACCACACGATAAGATAGTGAATATTCTCACTTACATAAACAGCTACCTTCAGCTCGCTACTGGCAACCGCAAAGAGCTACAGTCCCTGCTGGGATCACTAAATTTTGCTATGCGCATCATACCTCAAGGCCGCTCCTTTATATCACGACTATTGCATCTTTTTCCACTTTTCCTACATGACACGCACAGGTTGTCCTTAGATACCCAAGCTACGGCAGATCTAAACATTTGGAAGAGATTTTTATCCACTTGGAATGGTAAAAGTATGTTCCTCCCTCAATTGACTGACTCATCTCCCGCCATTTGGTCAGATGCGGCATCTACCACTGGTTTTGCAGCAATTTTTGGGAACGAATGGCTCTGGGGCAGCTGGCCTTCAGCAGTTCAGGATTTGGAAGGTTTTTCCACTACCTCAGCTCTTTTTGAGATCTATCCCATCGTGGCGGCTGCCATAGCATGGGGTCATTTATGGGCAAACATGCCAGTTCGTTGCTACTCAGATAACGAGTCACATCATCAACAAAGGTCGTTCCAAATCACTTACGATCATGAGATTTCTGAGGAAACTCACTTGGTTGGCAGCTTGTCATAATTTTTTCCTATGTTGTTTCCATGTTCCAGGTGTATGTAACACAGCTGCTGACAATTTGTCTTGCTTTTTAATTTCAGGTGTTTCATCAAGCACTCCCGTCAGCGGCGCCCACAGCCAGGGCCAGACTGGCCCACCGGGATACCGGGAAATTTCCCGGTGGGCCGTCGGCACCTGGGGCCGGGGTGACCTGCGGCCGCAGGGAGAACTTGAAAGGCGGCCGCAGGGGAAGCTTTTTCATGAGGCCGGGAGCAGGCTCTTCTGGGGGAGCAGGCTGTTCTGTCTCTGCTCCCCCTCCCTCGCGTGCTAGAAAGAGACCGGGGCCGGAATATGACGTCATATTCCGGCTCCGGTCTCATTAAGCTGCGCGCGAGGGAGGGGGAGCAGAGACAGAACAGCCTGCTCCCCCAGAAGAGCCTGCTCCCGGCCTCATGAAAAGCTTCCCCTGCGGCCGCCAGCACAGCAGTCTGCCCACCCACAGGTACCCAAAAGTGTGTGTGTGTGTGTGTTTGTCTGTCTGTCTGTCTGTCATGCTGTGTGTGTGTGTCTGTGTCATGCTGTGTGTGTGTGTCTGTGTCATGCTGTGTGTGTGTTTGTCTGTCTGTGTCGTGTGTCTGTGTCACGGTGTGTCAGTATCATGGTGTGTGTGTCATGCTGTGCATGTGTGTCTGTCTGTGTCATGCTGTGTGTCTGTGTCGTGTGTGTCTGTGTCACGGTGTGTGTGTGTTTGTCATGGTGTGTGTGTGTCTGTCTGTGTCATGTGGTGTGTGTGTCTCTGTTATGCTGTGTGTCTATCTGTGTCATGCTGTGTGTGTGTCTGTCTGTGTTACGCTGTGTGTCTGTCTGTTACGCTGTGTGTGTGTGTGTCTGTATGTGTCATGCTGTGTGTCGTGTGTGTGTCTGTGTCATGGTGTGTGTCAGTCGTGGTGTGTGTGTGTGTGTGTGTGTGTGTCAGTCGTGGTGTCTGTGTGTGTTTTTAAAAATAGTGTTTTACTCACCTTTTTTTTTTTTCCAACGTCGTGCTGGTCTCTGCCTCTATGACTGAGATCATCAAGCTTGATGATCTCAGCCGATCCGCACTGACGCAGGAAGCGCCTCCAGTGACCGTCTGAGTGTCTGTCACTAGAGGTGTCACTAGGAAGCAATGTAAACACTGCCTTTTCTCTGCAAAGTCAGTGTTTACATTCAAAAGCCTGCAGGGACAGGCTATAGACACCAGAACCACTACATTAAGCTGTGTGTGTGTGCGCCTGCTAGTGAGCTTGCTTGCTTGCATGTGTATGGGTGTGTGTGTGTGCCTGCCAGTGAGTGAGCTTGTGTTTTTATGTCAATGAGCTTATGTATATTAGTGAAATTGTTTGTCTATGAGGCTGTGTATCAATGAGCGTGTGTGTGTCAGTGAGATTGTCTGTGTCTGCATGTGAGTATGCTTACTGTATAATTAATTACTCTATTATCTGGGGTGGCAAAACATATCCTTACATATTACATGCGACAATATATGGCGCAATGACTTATGGGGCTGGCATAGATTTTTTTTTTCCAGGGCTGCTTTGTATCCCCAGTCCGCCCCTGCCCACAGCCACCATCACTCCAACATTTCAACAACTCATACTGGACTAGAAACCATCATGCATCATAGCAGGACATTGTCCCAATTGGCACTTTCAAACAATACACACAAAACATACAACAGAGCTTTCACACTATTCAAAAGATTCCTTCTGGAACATAACATCATGCAACCATTTGTTATGACATATTTTTGGGGGTTTGCTTCCTTTTGCCACCTTAAACTTAAACTGTCATAACACCATCAAACTCTCTCACTGGCATTCCACACCACATGCTAATCTTACACCCAAATAACAACAGTTTCATGGCCTCTCACCAAATTAAGACCATACTCAGAGGTATTCAGAAATCAGAGGCTACCCTTAGATAACCATATCTTTAAAGCATTATCTAACCTGCTTGACACCAATACAAACTCTATCATCAAAACAGCAATATACATAGCTTTCTATGGATTTCTAAGACCGAGAGAATTCACTACAACCTCCACGACCCAAACTACTCCTTTCCTCCTCTATTCCCACTTGACAAAACATATGGATCATTACATCCTGACTCTACCTCACTCCAAAACCAGTCAACACATACCCCTAAACATTCCATACTATCCCACGCACAACAGATGGTGTCCCTACATACAGCATCATAACTTACTACCCTCACAACCATTACTACAGCTGCAAGGTTCAGTACTCACCACTACAACCTTCATGACCTACGTCAGGTCCTTGCTCACACAACTGGGCCTCAACGCAGCCAACTACTCAGGGCACTCCTTTCGTATAGGAGCCGCGTCCACAGCCTCCAGTGTCAACATCCCAACTCATGTTATCAAAACACTGGGGTGCTGGAAGTCATCCGCTTACTCACGGTACATACCGAACCCAGTACAAGAAGGGATGCTTTCAAAAACAGGTCTGGTTGATAAAATGTATATGTATTGGTTGTCTGTAATAAATTTGATTACTTCATTTTTGCCCTCTTCTTTCTCAGGCCTACCTCATCGTCGGTTCCAGCACACCACAACCGACTTGCTCTTTTTATTATCCTACATTTATGTATGGTATTTCACACTGTACTATCATAAGCACCTAACACAAATATATATACCGTATATACTCGAGTATAAGCCGAGTTTTTCAGCACATTTTTTGTGCTGAAAAACCCCAACTCGGCTTATACTCGAGTCAGTGTCTGTATTATGG
Source organism: Pelobates fuscus (assembly GCF_036172605.1). Lineage (NCBI taxonomy): Eukaryota > Metazoa > Chordata > Amphibia > Anura > Pelobatidae > Pelobates > Pelobates fuscus. Next base: position 1,759,146 of record NC_086322.1, read on the forward strand.
CAATTTACATTTCCATAATACAGACTGGGGGCTGGCAGTGAGCGCTTACCTCTCCTGCAGCTCCTGTCAGCTCCCTTCTCCTCCGCGCCGGTCCTTTCAGCACCTTGGTCAGCTCCCAGTGTAAGTCTCGCGAGAGCCGCGGGGTCATAGTGCGGCTCTCGCGAGACTTACAGTGTGAGCTGACAGGGGAGCTGACCGGACCGGCGCAGAGGAGGAGGGAGCTGACAGGAGCTGCAGGAGAGGTAAGCGCTCTCTGACAGCCCCCCTCCCCCCACTGAACTGCCAATGCCACTGGACCACCAGGGAGTGAGAGCCCCCCTCCCTGCCATGTATCAAGCAGGGAGGGGGGACGAAAAAAAGAATACAAATATTAATAATAATAATAATAAAATAATAATAATTAAAACATTATTCTGCTCTGTGTCAGTGTGTATCAGGGATCCTTAGGATAGGTGTCAATCCATATCTGCCAAGTGACCCTATGTAGGGGGAACAGTCCCTATTCTGCTCTGTGTCAGTGTGTATCAGGGATCCTTAGGATAGGTGTCAATCCATATCTGCCAAGTGACCCTATGTAGGAGGAACAGTCCCTATTCTGCTCTGTGTCAGTGTGTATCAGGGATCATTAGGATAGGTGTCAAATCCATATCTGCCAAGTGACCCTATGTAGGGGGAACAGTCTCTATTCTGCTCTGTGTCAGTGTGTATCAGGGGTTTTGAGGACAGGTGTCAATCTATATCTGCCAAGTGACCCTATGTAGGGTGAACAGTCCCTATTCTGCTCTGTGTCAGTGTGTATCAGGGGTTTTGAGGACAGGTGTCAATCCATATATGCCAAGTGACCCTATGTAGGGGGAACAGTCTCTATTCTGCTCTGTGTCAGTGTTTATCAGGGATCCTTAGGATAGGTGTCAATCGATATCTGCCAAGTGACCCTATGTAGGGGGAACAGTCTCTATTCTGATCTGTGTCAGTGTGTATCAGGGATCCTTAGGATAGTAATACATACCATATTATTATAATTTATAGTGTAACGCATACTTTATTATAATAAATTATAGTGTGATATATACCATATTATAATGATATAAAGTGTAATACATACCATATAATAATTCATAGTGTAATACATACCATATTATAATGATATTGAGTGTAATGCATATCATAGTATAATAATTTATAGTGTAATAAATGTCATATAATAATTTATAGTTGTAATAAACACTATTATATTAATTTATAGTGTAATACATAACACATAATAATAATTTATCGTCTAATACGTACCATAATATGATATAAGAAAGCAAACAGACCTTCAGATAGGGCTTAGTAGCCTGAAAAAAGCCAAGACTATCCATCTGCTGATGGCTTATATAGAGGCATGAAGACCTCTCCTGGTCCATGAAGAAACATAAACAGACTATCAGAAGAAAGCCAGATAGCGGATCTATTTAAATAGATACTAAGACATCTATATATAGGACAAGAGGAAAACGTTTCATTACGGAGTCTTCATTCTAATCAATAAGTTTTATAGCTGGAAGAATGCTGTCTTTATTAATACAGAGAGAAAACGTTACTTTATGTCTAAATTAAGGAACAGATTGAGGACTATTCAATATTGTAAGAGACAATAAAGGGTTCTATGCAAAAAATGCATGAAGATCTGATGATATCTTTCTGCCCGATGCTAATGTCACTGAAAGAGCTAATTTAATACTAGAAAAGCTACAATTTCTGGGGAAATTGTGTGAATTGTTCTTGCCTCCACCAGTAGTCTACAACTGGAGTGGGCAGAGTAACTGGGTGAAGTGGGTGGAGTAACTGTTATGTGGTTGGAGTGGCTGGAGTAACTGTGGAAAGGTTGGAGTGTGGTTCACTCACTCTACAGCAAGGGCAGAGAAGAGCTTTCAAATCTTTCAAATCCCTCGAACATTCCACCAACTGCCAACAGGAACTAATAGATTCCAAATAGGGCAGAGAAGAGCTTTCAAATCTTTCAAATCCCTCGAACATTCCACCAACTGCCAACAGGAACTAATAGATTTCAAATAGGGCAGAGAAGAGCTTTCAAATCTTTCAAATCCCTCGAACATTCCACCAACTGCCAACAGGAACTAATAGATTCCAAATAGGGCAGAGAAGAGCTTTCAAATCTTTCAAATCCCTCGAACATTCCACCAACTGCCAACAGGAACTAATAGATTTCAAATAGGGCAGAGAAGAGCTTTCAAATCTTTCAAATCCCTCGAACATTCCACCAACTGCCAACAGGAACTTATAGATTCCAAATAGGGCAGAGAAGAGCTTTCAAATCTTTCAAATCCCTCGAACATTCCACCAACTGCCAACAAGAACTAATAGATTTCAAATAGGGCAGAGAAGAGCTTTCAAATCTTTCAAATCCCTCGAACATTCCACCAACTGCCAACAGGAACTAATAGATTCCAAATAGGGCAGAGAAGAGCTTTCAAATCTTTCAAATCCCTCGAACATTCCACCAACTGCCAACAGGAACTAATAGATTTCAAATAGGGCAGAGAAGAGCTTTCAAATCTTTCAAATCCCTCGAACATTCCACCAACTGCCAACAGGAACTTATAGATTCCAAATAGGGCAGAGAAGAGCTTTCAAATCTTTCAAATCCCTCGAACATTCCACCAACTGCCAACAGGAACTAATAGATTTCAAATAGGGCAGAGAAGAGCTTTCAAATCTTTCAAATCCCTCGAACATTCCACCAACTGCCAACAGGAACTAATAGATTCCAAATGGGGCAGAGAAGAGCTTTCAAATCTTTCAAATCCCTCGAACATTCCACCAACTGCCAACAGGAACTAATAGATTTCAAATAGGGCAGAGAAGAGCGGTTAAAAACAAACTGCTCCAAATTGCTCACTTCACTGGCGGTTGCCATCTTCAAACAATATTGTCAGAATCACAAGACCCAGATCTACATTTTGATGACCTGCATAGTATGTCTCTGAAATATTAAAAATGAAGACACAGTCGCAGTTTAGAAATTGCCCTTCAAGTTTGAGCTGGCTAGAGTGGAGTTTCAATGAATGCCAATGGATGGCGTGAGTTGCAAACAAATGGTCATATTGTAAAAATTAACAGGACTATTGCTTAGCCGTGGACGTTTTTAGTGGCAGCAGGGATAGCTGAATGTTTTGATATAAGATTTGTGTAGGTGGGCGTGGCCGACCGCGGAGCTTAATGGACGCACACTGATACAGCTCCCTGAGACAAAAGCTACAATCCACAGCAATCTGAGATTTCTCCTAAACATGGGCAACCACAAAAGGCAAAACCTATCACAGGGGCAATCGGGGAAGACCCCCACGACAAAATCAGGCGCTCTTACCCGATATTTTAAAGATACTTTAGATACCATCTAATGAAGACTTGCAGACAATGATGGGGAAACTGGAGGCCACCTTCCTTTCCAAAATGGACGCCATGGGCTCGGACGTACGTCAGCTAGGCCTCCGAGTCACTGAGCTAGAGGAAGAACGAGATGTGATTCAAGCTCAGGTAACAAACATGGCAACAACATTAAATTCTCATTTACTGCATCTAGCATCCACCCAGCGACACATAGATGATTTGGATAACCGGGGGCGTAGGAATAATCTGAGGATAAGGGGTATCCCGGAATCCCAGGGTGAAAACCTAGAAGATACACTCTCGGAACTGTTTAATCTCATACTAGGGGAACCTAATACCAATCAAATCATATTTGATAGAGCACACAGATCGTTACGCCCGAGAGGCATCTCCCCTGAGGCACCCAGAGACGCCATATGTAGGGTGCATTATTTTTCAGTCAAGGATAATATCCTAAAATCGCTGAGAGACACCTCTCAACCTCTCCTATCATGGTATACACTACAAGCTAGGAGAGCTTTAAAAACAGTTACAGAACTTCTAAGAAACAGAAATATTAATTACAGATGGGGATTTCCGTTTGCCCTAATAGTTTCCAATAAAGGAAATTTGCTCACAATCACTTCCCGCTTAGACGTCCCCCCATTCCTCAGGGCTCTTTACTTATCGGATACCCAGGTCATGGACTGGAATTCCCCACAGCCCCAAAAGGACGCAGCAGTAAGTTTGCCCCAACGGCAACGTTGGCTCACGCCGGCTAAGAAAAGAAGGAACGATCAAAAGTTCCAATCACCCCCTCATAGGCCCAGGCCGAATAGAGAGGACATAAACCGCCACACTCTGGAATACCCTTTTATAAATGAACGAAAAGATAAAGAAAACAGGAACCTTGCCGAACTGCATCTTCGACACTTCTCGGAGCAACCCAGCCTAAGCTGAAATTCGCCCAACCGAAACCACAATCTCTCCCAACTCTCTCTTTTCCCATTCTCACCCCTATCCCAATGATTCTACACCGGAAATTCCTACAGACAAAAGGACAGCTTTGCCTACCTGTTACCCAACATCAATAGTAAAATGGACTTCTGAACAAAGACAACTGGCAGCAATTGAAGTACCCGGACCCAAAGAGGCAGGTAGCCCAAGGGAGACTGTCAGATACACAACCTGCTTTAGTTGCTACTCAGCCTGATCAGAAGCCATTAATCTAACCGTAAAGATGGATACATGCAGGCATCACTTCATGGACCTCACCACTTTGACCACATGACCCACAGGGGATAATCCTCTAAGCAGCATATAGCAACTTCGCAACGAGACACTACGAACGATGTGTAAACTTTCCTATATAAACCACTAACAAACTTTCATAAGATCTTGACATGGCTCACTGGGATCTTTCTGAACGCTCAAGTTGGTCCCATACTACACGAGACTATGACAGTCTTTTTATGCTCAAACCTCACTCTCTCCAACTGCAGCTGCGGACCAGGTCGTATCGCCAGTACTATTGTAATCTATAATGTTGTGACCTTTTTAAAATGATTTGTTGGTTTTACGTATCTTGGGAACCCACTATAGTGAGATCCTGGTATACTTAGCAGGTGCAGAAACAGGTGTATTTCCCCTAATATATAATAAAAAAAAAGGAAAAAAAAAGCCCAGAAATCAGCATAGGAGGGGGTAAGATAACACGAAACATGCCAGACATAATCAAGGAATTTCACCAATTTTACACTAATCTGTACAACATAAACAAAGTCCAGCCAACCAAGGAAGAAATTCATACATACTTAACAGCAAGAATTAAGAGAACTCTGCCACCCAACAAAATCGCCTTCCTAGATGAGCCGATTTCATTAGAAGAATTTAAAAACACGGTCAAAACACTCCCAACAGGCAAAAGTCCGGGCCCAGATGGACTCGGGCTCCCCTTACTGACCGAAATCACCAAGGACCTACAAAGCTGGAACAAACCCTGCTTTGGTTGGTTCTGTAGAATCAACATCATAAAAATGAATGTTCTACCTCGACTACTCTATGTTCTCCAAAATCTTCCAATACTGTTACCCCAAAACTTCCTCACGAAAGTTAAATCAGTACGTACAAATTTTATTTGGTCCAACGCCCAACCGAGAATAGCCTACACAACATTGATTAAAAATAGAGATAACGGAGGGTTAAATCTGCCCGACATCGCTGCCTATCACAAGGCAATATACGAATGGACCAAAACCACAGTGCCATCACTTCACTGGGTCCAACTAGAAAACACATTCTCTGACACCCCCTTAGAAATTCAACCTTGGCTACCCAAAACACGTCTGACCTCACATTCATCCATCGTCACCCATCCTGCAATTAAAGCTACACTACAGACATGGCACAAATTGACAAAAACTACGTCAATATCACCCTTTCCTTCCCCATTGTACCCAATCACAAAAAACCCAGACTTCCAAAGGGGAGACTCGGGTTCAACCTTTAACACTTACCATGGAGGCAAAACACTACTGCTGCGTGACGTGACTATAGGAAACAAACTAAAAACTCTACAACAGCTGACACCAGGTGAATCCCCGACTTGGGAACAAAAGACAACAAATACAGGGTGCGCTAAATAAAATAAAGGGAGATGAAAAAGTCTTTAGGTACAATGTGGACCTTGAGTGAGTGTTCTTATGTTCTTTCTTTGGGATCTCAGTAGTCGAATATGGAATACAAAAGCAGAGAGGGGAGACCAATAGTGCAAAACCGTAATGCGGAAAGGATCACGAACAACACAGACGTGAATAAGTGCCAACTTACAATTTAAAGAGCTAAGCCCAGCTCTAGGTAAAACAGCATACAGTGGTATTTAGTACTCCCCACATGTAGGATATTGCTGGACAATTGGAGGTGTCTTCACAAGATTCTTTACACCATCCCAGACAGACGTCAGCATATAAAATATATAAAAGAGGGAAGAACCCAATGGTGCAATAACTTTGGTAATACTGCAACAACAGACAACACTGAGGTCCTAAGAGTGCCAACTTACAATTTAAAGAGCTATGACCAGCTCTGAGTAAAACAGCATACAGTGGTATTTTAACTCCCCACGTGTAGGATATTCCTCTAATGATGCTTGCGGTGCCGGTCTTATGAAAATAAAATCACAAGAGAGGGCCCATAGTGTTTTCCATATATAAAATGACAGTGGAATAAAAATGAAACGTACTTACAGTGTTAAGCAGCCACACTGCTCTATGAACCAAGCGTGGGTGGAATAATCCCCACCAGGGATTTCTTTTGAAGTACTGGATCTTGTTTAAAAAAAATCAGCCAGGATAAAACAGCAACATATAAAGTAAATGTACTAACCCAAGGTAAGTGGTAGTCACAAAATACTTTAATTAAAAACAAAGTAAAAATACACAATATGTTTCGCCAAACAGTTTGACTTGGACCCAGAGATTGCATTATAATCAGTTATCTCACTTTATCACGAAACAGGCATTGGTTCCTAAGGGGACTAGATCACTGACACAGTTCGAACAACTATGCCTGGAACACCAGCACACTAAAAAGATCTTATCTATCATGTACAAAGTGATTAGGGACGCACAAGACATAACACCTCCCAAATGTATCCTCAAGTGGACAGACAAACTAAAATTGGGCTATACACAACAACAATGGAAACTGATATTCCAAACAATTCACAAGTCTACTACATCCACCCTGGCCCAAGAAAGTAACTATAAGCGTGTCACACGCTGGCACTACACACCAGTAAAACTACAGCATATATACACTTTAGAACAAAGCGAATGCTGGAAGTGCCAGCACAAAGAGGCGAATCGTGCACATATTTGGTGGGTCTGCCCAATTATGGCAAAGTTTTGGGGTAGAATCCACACACTCATCCAACTGATTATGGGAGTCCACATCGCACTTGCACCTCAACACTTCATATTCCTATTACCACCACCGGGCTTACGCAAGGAACAAACCATCCTCTTCAGACACTTAGTCATGGCAGCCACACAACTCATTCCCAAGTATTGGAAGCAGGCACAAGCACCATCCATTAGAGAGTGGATTCTCAAAGTAGAGGATACCAAACAAATGGAAGGGATGTCATATGCCATATCCAAAAATTATATTTTTTTTCTCCAAAATCTGGGACCCCTGGACCCAATACACAAAAACCGTAACCTCATACTGACTATTGTCACTTCTAGGGCATTTCTTAGAGTTCAACACTATCTAAACAGCTGGTACTCCATTGAAACACTAGAACACCCACACAGAGACAACCCGCTGTAAGCTTTGTTACTAATGTGTCAAATCATAATATACTCACCAAGGAAGCAGGTTTTTTCAATGTTTATATAATCTCGAATTCAAACTGTAACCAGCGATGAATGCCATTCTTCCCTACTTAGCTGTTCACTATCTATGCATCTTGCTGTAACCTTGAACTCTGTTCTTCTATGCTACCGTTTGTTAATATTTCATGATAATACTTTGTATTACTTCAATGATGTGTTGACACCTCACTTTGTTATATGCTATAAACACTGTGTTGTAAATGAGAAAACAATACAAATTTAAATAAAAAAAAAAAAAAAAAAGATTTGTGTAGGTGGGCTTTAAAATGAGGGAGTAGTGGCAGTTTAGAAATCATGTCCTGATTTTTCAGCTTTTGCCAGCTCCCACTCTAGCTTTGCCATTCATTCCTATGGGACAAATTTCGCCACAAGAACGACGATATTCCGTGAACCATTCGGCGAAACGTTCCACGAAGTAATAGCAATCCGATCGGGATCAATCTGCACGTTTTGGTATATTTTTGTCTATGTAGTGTAAAAACTGTGGGAGGAGTTAGGGTGGTAAATTTGGCTATAATAAGAATAATAGTATATATGTGAGATAATAGTAAGTGGTCTTGCTATGCAATTAAGCAATTGTGGAGAGATAGTCTCATTGTTAAAAGGGGTAAAGATTTCAGAGCCCTTAAAAATTCCACAGGACGCAGTTGGTTAACTGAAGGATCATATAAATACAGCCAACAGGTATTTAGATATGTCCATATCAACACCCCTTTACAAAAAGAAAGATCAGAGAGTGCTGAGACATGTACCTCTGAGACGATGTGGCTAAGACCTAGATGAGTCCTAGATTGAAGAACTTAGAACCTCCTTGGTAAAAGGAATTTGAATTATCACCTAATTAAAAATAGACCAGGAAAAAAAGGCATCGCAACTCTGTAAAGGTAGCTGAAGATATATGTTTTCCTTCAGAAGGGTATTAATTGCTGCTCCTGAAAAACCCTTATATTTAAGCCCTTCTTTTCAATTTTGAAATCTTCAGTATGACAGATCCATCTGTATGGACTTATATTGTTGGTTCGTCTGTTTGCCTTAATTTCGCTGGATTTCCTGTCCGTATGCCCCTGTTCGTGTAATAATGAACTACCGAATGAAACTGCCGAACAAACGGCCACCCAGGAGAGGAGTGTGCTGCTGGTTAACCTCTTGGCCCCAATTAGAACGTTCTGGTTAATCGCAGACACCTCTCCATTCCATTCGTACGGGTGATCGTCGTTCGTATGCCGACCACGAGGCGGCCGCCATTTTGGGACACGAGGAGAATCAGCGGTGTTCGGTGCAAATCGTATGGAACTAAAAACAGACACTTTATCTGCCGAACACCGCTGAAAGCTGCCGCCCGCCTTCTATTTCGTCGAGGCGTACAAACACCGGTCAGTTCGGGAGTTTTATAACATTCGTATGGACTTTACCCAGATTACCGCCCATGGAGTCATTCGTATACCGAAGGACTTGTAAAAGACTTTGACTCCATGGCGATTGGGCTAGGTACATCGGATCTGAGCGCTATTCGGTAGGAATATGCACTCAGATCCATGCTATCTGGGGATACGTTACACGAACCATATGCATTCGGTATTTCTGAAGTTATGTATTTTACTGTAATTTTCTTATTGTATTTCAAGATGGCGATTGTCTCTATCCTGGGAGATAATTAGGTTTCTTCCCAATTATCTCCGGGATAGAGAAGAAGGATTTATGGGTAATATGGGAAGAGCTTATGTTGAAGCCACTGCGATTGGCTACTGTCCAATATATTGTACAGTCTTCCAAAAGGTCCCCTAGGGGAGTGTCCACCTTGTGGAGACCCGCATAAATACCGGGCAGGTAGCCCCCATTAAACACATTCCTGTTTGACCTTCAAGATGGAGCTTGGTCTCGTTTGTGGAGGGATTTATTATTGGGACAGCGCTTTCGTTATTTCTAGCTGTGGAAGGAGTTCGACTGAATTGCTGTTCGGGAGTTGCCGCGTTCGTATGCTCCATTCGGGAGTTTGACGATCGGCTGGATTAAAACTGCATTTCTGGAGAAAGGGGATTATTCACTAAACGGCGGCTTCATCACCTGGCGGTGAGTGTCGTAACAATTGGTGGCAAGCGACAGGATGAATCCCACCGCCCAGAAGGCCCTTCCCAGGTTCGAAATGCAGTATGAAGAATTAAGGCGTGCTACCCTTAAAGACACATCCCAGGTTCGAAATGCAGTATGAAGAATTAAGGCGTGCTACCCTTAAAGATATTTTGGAGCGCAGAGGACGATCAGCGAGTAATCTCAAGAAAAGAGAGATTATTTCCATACTATTGGAAATGGATGCAGCACAGGGAATGGAGAGAGCTAATGTGCCTGGCATACTGGATTTAACACCCGAGGAGGTACAATTTAACCGGGCAGTCCAGATAAGGCTGGCACACTTTGGCCCCAACCCTGTGGCAGATATTGTGGTTCAAGTGCAAGCGGCAGTAGCAGCACAACAGGCGCTCCAGAGGAGAGGAGCTGCAGCAGCAGAGGTACCCAATAATAATAATGGGAGGAGAAAGGTACCTTTTTCTGCATTTAGAAATTTTGTAGAAACGGAGGGAGAGATTGATGGGTTCCTGGCTGATTTTGAAAGGCAATGTGCCTTACACCAGGTACCCGCAGAGGAATGGGTCACCATCCTCTCTGGGAAGGTATCCGGCCGGGCCAGTGAGGCTTTTCGGGCCATCCCAGAGGAGGAAATTACCAGTTACCGGGCAGTAAAAGATGCCCTTTTAGCCAGATACGCTGTCACCCCTGAGGCGTACCGGAGGCGATTCCGGGACACGAACAAGCAGGATGGCGATTCCTATGTGGAGTGGGCATGCAGGGTACACCGCACAGCAGCCCACTGGATGGCAGGGTGCCAAGCGGTAACTGGGGAAGAGGTGCTGCAAGTATTTTTGTTGGAGCACTGCTTTGATCGGTTACCTGCAGGAGTCAGAGAGTGGGTTAGGGACCGCAAACCCGCTACCTTACCTGAAGCTGCTCGTCTGGCTGATGAGTACACAGATGCACGGAAGCTGGACCAGACAGCAGCCAAGGCCCCTACCCGAGTGGAGTATAAACCGGCAGCATCTCCGACCACTACTGTGTATCACCCCCCAGCACAACGCACCCCCACAATGCCACCAGCGAACAATTATGTTCAGCCAGCCCGATTCAGCGCCCGGGATTACTCCCAGCCTATCCGGTGCTATGGGTGCAAACAATTGGGGCACAAGAGACCGGAGTGCCCATTGAACAATTCCAGCCAAGCCCAGTCATGGAGAAGACCAGCAGGCGGAAATCAGCAGCCACCCCAGCCTTCCGCTCACTGTCTGGAGCAGGAGGAATTTTGGGGTATATTACACGAGGCGGACCCAGTGCAAGCAGCCCAGCAGGATAACCGCCAACAGCACAGGCAGACAGTTAAACTGAATGGCAAAGTGGTCACTGGTTTGAGAGACACCGGAGCCACTATGACCCTGCTCCAAAAGAACCTGGTTTCGGAACACCAACATACTGGAAATACTGTAGCAGTGAGGGTAGCAGGAGGCGCCGTGTTCCGTCTACCTGTTGCCCGGGTTCATTTGGATTGGGGAGTGGGCTCTGGACATGTGAATGTGGGGGTTATGAAAGACTTGCCTGCCAATGTCTTACTTGGGAATGATTTGGCCCCTTTGGTTTCTGCTTATGCTCCAATGGGACCTGCTGATGCCAACCCAATTACTAGTCGTGCAAAGACCCGTGTTGCAGGAACCAGCCCACCTACTGCTGATGAGACCCAGGTAAGACCCGATTCCCCGACTGGTACCCTAGATCAGACCTTGGTTAGTTGGAATTCCCCAGAGGAGTTTGGGAGGGAAACCCAGGCAGATCCGACCCTCCAAAAGTATAGAGATAAGGCCAATACTGGGGAGAAAGGAGCAGAGGGGGAGCGGTACGAGTGGGTGGGGGAATAGGTTATATAGGATCCCTACACCGTCCCAGAAAAGTGCTGCCCCTCCGCCGAATCGACAGCTGGTGGTGCCCGCAAAATACCGGCAGGAGATTCTGCGGATAGGGCATGATGTTCCATTAGCTGGACATCTAGGTTCCCGCCGCACAGCCTATAGGATCATGCAGAACCTCTTTTTGGCCAAATTTTAATCAGGCTGTGCGGATATATTGTTAATACGTGTGTAACGGACCGTTTCAGCAGAAAAGGGGTAAAAATCCGTTTAGGCGATAATCCCCTTTTCCCAGACAGGCACAGCTACTGTAAAATCACCAAACCTCATGAATTGAATATAGGTGAATGCATCCAACTCCCGAACGCCATACAAGGGAATAAGGTAGCACTCCAAACTGGAACCTCACGAATAGCTGCTAGCAGACAAACAGGAAAAGCAGACATCAGCTTACACTCCTAGCAATCGATCTCCAACAGCATACAGTGAATCCCCCCAAGAACGAGACAAGGCTCCGTGTTGGGGGTCAAGCAGTGGTCTCAGGTCTGGAACACCCAGCCTGCTTTTTATTACAGTTGTGCACATACAGGACATAAAACAACCAATCAAGTAATAGAACAACCCACACATCCCCTCCCCTCAGATAAGCAGTTAACATAATTTATCACATACAGTAAAAATACAGTTTCCACACATACTCTGTAACTTTAAAACCATACATCACATTCACATAAAAATACATATCCACAATCAATCCATTCAGGGGAACAACATATTAAAAAAATGTCATGAATCAGACCAGGGGTTCAAAAGTTAGTAAAAGTATATTTTGTTCCCCCTGGCTGGCAGTATTTTAATCTGGCTCAAACAGTAAAAGTAAAACATCCCCACAATGCATCCTGGCTTCCTCCCTTCTGCCCTGGAGATAATTGGAGAAGTAATCCAATTATCTCCCAGGTCAAAGACAAAACTCCATTACACATGTGGGGACCTAAAGGCATGATTATGTTTTAAAATATATAAAGTTACTTTTCATACATTAAACACAGACATGTAACTTATCCCCAGATAGCTCAGGTCTGCGTGCACATTATTAGGTGAATGGCACGCAGACCACACAAAAACAGTTTAATTGCCATGGAGCCAAAATCTGTCCCATAGTCTTTCATTATATGAATAGGCTCCATGGCATAGATATCTGGGGGATCACTGCTCACACAGGGCAAGTACCGAATGGCCCCACTGTGTTTAAAGGGCCAGAATGAGTGACATGCACTGTTAGGGCCGAATACGTTTTGTAAAAGGGCCCAATCTCCCAGGGCCATAGTCCAAAGGCAAGAGGCGGGCAAGCAGCCCCCTCCAAGGACACGTGGCGAGGTCGGTTTCGCCACAGATACTTTGATTATAAATGTATCAGCTAATTAGGTCATAACCTCTTATAGTAACTGGTAGGTGCAGTCCACAAGTGGCTGAAATGGTAATCTGGTATAGGTGGATGAACCACTGCACTGCAAAAACCAATACGGAAAGGAATCTCTCGAAGGGTTAAAACATAAATATAGTGCAACAGACAGAGTACTATTGAAAATGTATTAGTACATAAAACTGTCGAAAAACGTCTCTCACGTGCCTTTTCGCAAACTCAAAACGTGCCATAAAGCTCAACTCTATGGAGCGTACGACTTATTGTCGTCCTATGTACAGATATTCCAGTCTCTGCTGTGGAACTCTGCAGCTCCTCCAGGGTTACCTTAGGTCTCTGTGCTGCCTCTCTGATTAATGCCCTCCTTGCCCGGATTAATGCCACTCTGCTTTTATGCAATTCTCCCATGCAAGGGAGACACCCACAGAGAATTAAGAATTAACCAATCAATAGTTGCATACAATACACATATTCACATATTCATGAGAGATAACTTAATTATCTTCAAACTTGTAACACACATTTTTCCCCCATTCTTGGGTGTACCCCAAAACAATGACATACACCCATAAATCACATGTCCCCTGATAGCCCCGATTTGGGTGAAGAACATACTGAAAATCACCCAGATTGGTTCAGGGGTTCGCCAATTTCCTGGAAGTCTTAGTTTTACCACCCACACACAAGGTGTATGCCCAAAATAGTTCTTTGTTCAAGTAGCCAAAACATACGGAATCCTAGGCGAGAGCGTTCGTGCCTTAGTTAGGTATAATCCCCTCGTTCATATATTTATTCTCAGAGAATACCGCTCTGTTTGGGTATTTTTTTCACGCACTTCCATGACGTTGGAGGTTTTAGCGGTGTTCGTGCCGTCGAGTGTCCATTTTGGGTTCCAGACACTCGACAACCAAACCCCGCTGATGTAATTCGTATTACAAGATGGCCGCCGCCACGCGTTCGTCTATACGAATGACGGCCATCCTGAAGGTCACACAGAGATTCGTGCATTTGCAGTTAACCAGATATGCAGATGGTTAATAGGGTCAATTGGTGCCACATTCCCCTCCTGGGGGGCGGGGTTGTTTGGTACTTTGTTATTTTACCGAACCATATAATGTAACTTTGAAACTAATAAAATATAACTTTTATTATTACAGAAAAAACTAAACGTAATGTCACAGGAATACAGGGTTGTAACAGAGGGATACGATATAACTGAACAAAATATACACACAACGGTATGGACAGCCTTTAACCCCTTAACGACGGATGACGGACCTCGTCCATCACGCGGTAAAATTAACCCCAGATCGCCGCAATCGCGGCGATCATGGGGTTAATGGTGCTCCGGTCTGCCTCTGTATTAGAGGCAGACCGGGAGCACCGGATCGGGCTGCCCCAGTACATGTGCCCGCTCTGACAGCATATCTGAGCGGGCACATGTGCTCTGCATACTCACCTCCGCCTCCCTGCACTTCCAGGTTCAGTGTGAAGTGCAGGGAGACGGATCTTCAGTGATCCTGCCCCCTGGTGTGTAAAAAAAAAAGTTAAATTAAAATCCCACCCCCTTTACCCCCCCTTTACCCATATTAATAAAAAATTAACCCCTTCCCTGCCAATTGATCACTGACTACAGTGATCAATTGGCAGGGATTACATTTTAATATGATCTGATTTTTTTTTTTTTTTAACCCCTGAGGGTTAATTCTTTTTTTTTTTAACCCTCAGGGGTTAAATTTATTTTATTAATTAATTTAAATATTTTAAAATTATAAATTTAGCTAGCTGGGGAGGGTGGAAGTTAGTGGGGAATTGGGGGAATTAGTGTTAGGCTAACTAGGGGTTAACGTTAAAAAAAAGTTTTAAAATAAGCTTTAAAAAGTAAAAAAATTAAGTTAAAAAAAGTTTTAATAACGTTTAAGTAAAAAATTTAAAAAAATAAACCCTTTACCCAGTCCAAATAAAAATTAACCCCTTCCCTGCCAGTCTATCACTGCCTACAGTGATCAAAATACAGATCACAGTATTATACTGTGATCTATTTTTTTTTTTTAACCCCTGACGATTAACTTTTATTTATTTGTTAACCCTCAGGGGTTAAATTTATTTAATTAACTAATTTAAATATTGTATAATTAAATATTTTGCTAGCTGGGGTGGGTGGGAGTTATGGGAAAATGGGGAATTTACTGTTAGTGCTGCTTACTGCTAGTTAGGGGTTAACGGTAAAAGAAAAAGCTTAGAAAAATGTTAAATCTGTAAAAAAAAGTTTTACGAAAGTTTAGGAAACTTTAAAAAAATTAATAAGCAAAACAAAAGTTTAAAAAATAGTTTTAAAAAGTAAAAAAAGTTTTAAAAAGTTAAATTAATTTAATAACGCTCATTACCACTACACCTGGTACAAGCTAGCGGAAAAATGATCCCACGCTAAGGTTCAAAATATGCCTTTTGAAATACCCTGGGATGTCTTCTTTAAGAAATGGTAGGCCTTTGTGGGGTATTTGGATTATATAGCCTGGTAAAATACTCTAAAATGGGACATGGGCACAGCGTAAAAATGTAAAGTTTGAAAAAAAATGGAATGGCTGTGTCCCAAATGTGCCCCTCCGATGTCCACATATACCTGGCAAAGGTACATACGGGGGTATTTTTGTACTCAGCAGACATAGCTGAGCAACATATGAAGTATTATACAGTGGTAGTAAACATATGGTTTGCAAAATATACTGTGCAAACTCACTTTGTGTGTCAAAAAGGCAGAAAAAACGCTTATTACCACTACACCTGGTACAAGCTAGCGGAAAAATTATCCCATGCTAAGGTTCAAAATATGCCTTTTGAAATACCCTGGGGTGTCTACTTTAAGAAATGGTAGGCCTTTGTGGGGTAGTTTGAATTTAAAACCTCGAAGATGCTTGGAAATTGCACATAGGCCCAGCGTCAAAATTCAAAGTTCTGTAAAAACTGATATGGCTTGGTCTCCAATATGCCACTGTAGCTTCACAAAATAGTGGCAAAGACATTCATTGGGGATGTCTTTTTACTCAGAAGACTTAGCTGAGCATAATTTGGAGGTTTTGAACTTAGTGGCACATATGAAATATACATGTATGTACGTAGTGGGGAATCGCGATGTAGCCTAGACAAACAAAATCAAACCCCATTAAACCCCCCAGTAACGACAGACCACTTAGTATGGATGAAACAGGCCACATCATTTATTATGACAAACTAAATTACTGCATAACACATCCATAACTTTATTTATTAAATCTCTTCTTTTCTGTAACCAAAACATTAGACATAAATAAGCATAAATTAACATATATACATATATAACTCCACCCATAGTGTTATACAGTGACCCAACCGTCCTTGCCAATAAAACCTGGAGTGGTTCCTAATCACCACTCCCTCTCACCTCCCCCCTCGTCATAAAAATCATATATTTCCAATGCCTGCCATCAGCCGACCTTATCCACGCTCGATGGGCACGAGACCTCAGGCAACCTAAAGTTTAACCTTTAGAGCAGGAGGTTTGAGACCTTAAAAAACTTGTTCATCTCATTCCATCTACTTAAACGTAACCTCAAACTCAATTGGCAAGGACATACCCCCGCCACAACCCCGCTGTTTTACGCCTAAAATCAGCGGGGAACCCCACCACAACCAGCCATGGCCTGTTCCACCACTTCACGCAGCGCTAGAGTAACAGAGGTCAAGTCCGACCTCCAGGAAGCGCCCCCTTCCCTCGAGATAACTAGGCCACATCCGGCCAAACCCAAAAGGCGAACTGGAAATGTTAATTTTTTATTTTATTTATTATTATATTTATGGCCATGACAAACCCAGAAACACATCTAGTCCAATGACCGACCACAGCGCACCAGGGCACTCACCTGCGGGGCGCACTGCCAACAGGAAAGGGCGATAACCCCCCCCGAGAACCTTGGGGAAGAAACATAATGCGGAACATGACCATATTGAAGAGCACCCAAGTCCGAAACCGTTACCGACCCATGTCATGCCACCCAGGGCTGACAAAACCCCTGGTACCCCATGAGGCGGGACAGCTGACCTCGTATGAGGAGGAGCCACACCCCCCTCACGTATCCGGTGCCAGACCACCGAACCTCCGCTCCCAAAGGTGGAAGATCCAACCACTCGCCCTCGCCTCCTGGCCTAAATTACACACGAAAATCCCACCCTCCCCAGCCCGGGGTGGAGGGGGGGCCGTACCGCGGAGATAAATCCAGTCAGAGACCAGCAAGGCGAACCCAAGGAACCCACCACCCTGACTCCCACCATTCGAGCCCTCTGAACCATTGGCGCAGGCACGCCCAGCCTGGCGGCGTCCGTAGCTGCCCCCAACCAAATAAATGCCCCTTGAATTCCCCACCATCCTTATCCAGGAATTCGAGCCCCCAAGAGGAACACCCCGACTAAATGGACGCGGGGGTGAAAAACCCATCTCCTAGAACCAAACAAGGTGAGAAGGCTGAATAATCCAGGGGACGGAACAGCACTCCCAATGAAAAACAGGCAAAGGACGGACCCTGCACTGCCCCCGATCGAACGGTATAACTCAGACTATCCTGGAACCCATTAAAGCATGGAAGGAGCCCAACCATAACCCCGTGCATTCCCTCTACCTCATGAGGATGCAGAAAGTCAACCCCGCAACATCTAAGAATTCCACCCACTTGCCGGCGACCGTAACATGAACGGGAAGCCGACCCCAGCCAATCGCAGAAATCGCCCCCAACACCCGTAACCAAACATGTAGATGAGCAGTCCCATCCCGGAACCCACAAAGAAACATTCCCATCCGTCCCAATCACTCCCACCTTACTGGAGCGGGCCACCACGCCGCCGCAGAGATCAACCCACGGACCAGTCTCATCAGACCGGTGGACCAAGCGACCACCCCTCCACCGCCTTATAAATCAACACCGCGCCCTATAATGAACAAGACAGAGCATCGAATAACACAATGGGAATAACCGGCAAAACCCCAGACCAGCCGCCCCTAGCCCAAGCCACTCCGAGCCAGGTGCCGCAACCAGAGTACCACCAGGGAAGCGGTTATCTACACACGATAAAGACAGCCAGCACCTCCCCACGATGGTCCCCAGGGAAAAAAAACCCACCCACTCGTTCGTGAGCTGGGTACCCCATGCCTACCATGCTACTAGGAAGGGGGAGCTCCGAGAACACCAGAGTCCGCCAGAGCCCGCGCAATGGGCAAGAGTCAGCACACCACCGAGAGCCCAAATGGCCCAAAACCCCCAAACCTGCCGCAGCGGCAAACAGTTGGAAGCCAGCGGCAAGGACTTAGAAGGCCAGATTGCACACAGCCAGCGGAAAAGCAGGCCCAGAAGGAACCCCATACAGTCCCAAGGGCAACCCCCACCGGCAAAGCCCAGCATACCCAGGAGAGCCCACGGGTAGCGCAGCCGCAACCCACAACGCCATCAAAACCACCGACGCCTCCTACCTGATGTCCCAAACCGCAATCAGGGGCAACGGACGTCCCCTTTGCAGGAATGGATCCCACTATTCAGGAGACTACAGCACGTACCCACGGGTAAGGCCTAGGCCACGGAACTCCTAAACTCAAAAACACTACTCCAAGAAAACACCGCGGCAGCAGAGAGCGGAAACGCGACACTGACGGCCCCACACAGAAGCGACGTCGGGAGCACTCACGTGGAAGCACAGAGCCACCTTAGCCGGACTGTCAGAAACAACGCCTGGAAACAATAACCCGACGGGCGTACCGGCAGCAGCCGGAAAAAACGATCCCACAGCTGCCTTCATCAGCATGGCCCCGCAGCCCCCACCATCCCAAACCCAGCCCATGGAAGGAAACAACAACTGAGTAAAGAAAGAATCTGGGATATTGACCCCGCTCCCCCCTGGGAACCATATCCCAAGGGGGGGGTGGACCCGCAGAGCGGACTTCAGGCGATGGAGCTACACATGGACTGCGGGCCTTGCACCGAGCCGACAGATAGCAGAGGTCAAAACGCACCGTGCTGAGGCGCCAGGCGAGCCCCAAGTAAAACCAGAGGACGAAGCCCATTCGGTCCCAGGCCAAGAAGGGTCGCACTGCCAACCGCGGATGACAGTGCAAAACGTATCTACCACCAAACCAGTTCCACCCAGGGACGATATGCGTCCCGAGAGCATCCCGATCGCAGAACCACTCACCACTGGCAGGGAGCCCTCTCCCTGACCATGCCAACCAGAACACGCGGTGTACCCGAATATGCGCCATGGGATGTACCCGCCACGACCCTCCCTGAGCCCCTAATGTCCCTCTTAGCCAAGGGACCCCCGTGGCAGGAGGGAACACACCTGTAATAAAGCCCCTTCCCCCATATGCTCCCTAGTAGTGCGTGCAAGCCAAGCGGGCCATAGTAGCTCAGCAACACCCAGAGTCACGTGAACCTGGGAGGCTCCGCTGGCCCTAACAGCTGCGCTAGACGCTGCAGGAAAGCGTCCTTAAACATATGATACGGGAAAGTGTACCTAAACAAATGAGACATACTGAAACGAAGGGGGGGAAAGCGCTGTCCTCGTACCCAAACATTCTTCGTTCATATATATAGATATATATAGATATACATACATACACACACATATATACATATACACATACACATACATACATACACATATATATGCATATATACATACACACATATGCAAATGTTTTGATTTGCTTTTTTTTTTTTTAGTTTAGTATTTTTTTTTTTTTTTGCTTTGAATATTCACCACCTTGTACCGGACAGTTTAATCACGGTTGTGTTCTGTTATGTGTTTGTCGTTTAATTCATTCCACGCGGTAATGGACACAATTCATTTTTGTAGTGCAAATTACTTCTCTTTCGTTTTTTTTTTTTTTTTATGTAGTTGTTGTTTTTTTGTTTATGGTTGTTTGCTTTCTTTTTTTTTTCATTATTTCTGTTATTATTATTATTATTTTTTAATTTTTGTAATTTCTTTTCTTTTTTTTTTTTTTTTTTTCTTATTTTACCGTGCTAGGAGGACCAGACTGAACAAAGAAGGAACAACGCATGCACGCAAAGCGCTAAAAGAGGGGGGGAAAGTACTCACCAGACGCAGAAGGACGAGGCAAAGAAACAGCAGTACCAGCATCCACAGAAGACTACAGCTGTGATCCAGGCGCCACCTGCTGGAGGGATCCATGAACAGCAGCAGAGTCCAGAGGAGAGAGCAGTGGAGAAGAGGAGAGCCCACGCCCCAGAGGAGATGGCCGAGGTAAGTGACCTGCAGGGTGGGGGGGAGAGGGGTCCAGGCTAGAAAGAGGGGGAGGGGGACCAGGCTAGATAGAGGGGGGGGGACCAGGCTAGATAGAGGGGGGGGGGGAGAACATAGAGGGGTAGACAGAAAGGGAAAGGAGACCCAGGGGAGGCGAAAAGAAAACATAGGAGAGGGAAAAAGGAGGGGAGAAGGCAGGCCCACTAGAAGAGGGGGGGGGGAGGAAGCAGAAAACGGGGAAGAAGAGGGGGGACCAGGGGGCCCAAAAAAGGGAAAGCTGGGTCCCCTGGCAAAAGAAGAAGGGGAGACAGCCCTGGGAGCCTTCCTCACCGGCAGAGGAGGCTCCCGACGGGCCAAGAGACCCCCCCCATCCCAAACGGCGGTACTAAGGTACCCCGCGCGGCCCGCGGGGGCCTACTCACCGCCCCAAACCCCCGCCGGCCGCGGGGGGACCTGGACTGGTGCCGGGCGGCCGCCCGCCGCCCGGAGAGCTGAATCCGCCGCCCACCGCCCCCGGGCCGCAATCCAGCGCTGGCGGCCGGGGCGGATGGTGTGGTAGGGGGCCCACGTGTGTGCCGCGCGGCAGACGCCCCAGGAGGCCGCGCGGCAGTATCAGGCCGCCTCCCCGGCCTGGGAGCACCAGGCCGCGCGGCAGTGGCAGGCCGCGCGGCAGTGGCAGGCCTCGTGGCAGAAGGCCGTGCCATGCGCGCGGCCGCAGAAATCCTCAAATCCAGGCCCCTGTTGGTAGGCCGCATGTCTGGAGCCCCCAGACACGCGGTCCTGTTGATGCCTCGGGCCCGGGCTCCACCTCATCAACCGGGCCTGAGGAGTGGGATCAGGGGAGAGCCTGGCAGGCGGGTGGGAACGCCTGCCAGTGCTGGTACGGCCCCCAGGGGCAGGGACCGCATGGGAGGCAGCAGGGGAGACCACAGGGGAGGCAGCAGGGGAGACCACAGAGGGTGCTCCAGGGGGAGGTAGGCCGCGGGGGGGCCCACACCGGTAGCCATACCTCATTAATGCTTGCCAATTGATCCCACAGGTGCCGGCCACCATCCACGCTGCAGCAGCCCTGAGGGAAGCCAGAGAGCCTCAACCATCAAGCTGTGTAAATCTGCAGGCCCAGGCTAACAGGAGCAGGAGGACAGGAAGCTGTTTGCTGGCCCGAATCCCAAGTGGCACTGAGGTAAGACCTCCCCCACACTGTCTTACACAGAACATAATCCCACCCATAGACTCTTTCCCAACCAATGCTATGCATCTATCCCCACACTCCTACATGTGCCCTTGTCCGCTTAGCTGCGCTATCTCCCCAGGGCCTAAATGCCCAGCAAAAATGCAATCCGTATGTCAAAAAATGCACAAAATTATTTTTTACCACATACTTTGGCATATATTGGTGAAAAAATGGGGGCATGCTAAGGCACAATATGCACCTTATGAGATACCCTGGAGTGTCTACTTTTACAAATGGTAGACCTTTGTGTTTTTTTTTTGAACAGTCAAACTGTTATAATACCCCAAATTGAAGCATAGGCTCATTAAATCCGTCTCTCAAAATTCTACTGTGAATACTGAAAAGGACAGGTCTCCTGTATGGCACTGTAGCTTCACGAAATAGTGCCATAGACATACAATGGGGGTGTCCTTTTACTCAGAAGACTTAGCTGAGCATAATTTTGGGGGTTTGAACTTAGTGGCACATATGAAATATACAAAATGCCCAGCAAAAATGCAATCCGTATGTAAAATATGCACAAAATTATTTTTTACCACATACTTTGGCATGTAATGGTAAAAAAATGGGGGCATGTTAAGGCACAATATGCACCTTATGAGATACCCTGGAGTGTCTACTTTTACAAATGGTAGGCCTTTGTGGGGGTTTTTGAACAGTCAAACTGTTATAATACCCCAAATGGAAGCATAGGCTCATTAAATCCCTCTCTCAAAATTCTACTGTGAATACTGAAAAGGACAGGTCTCCTATATGGCACTGTAGCTTCACGAAATAGTGCCAAAGACATACAATGGGGGTACCGTTGTACTCAGCAGAAATAACTGAACACATAATAAAACTTTGTACAGGAATAGCACACACCAACTTTACAAAATACACATGAGAAGTTTTTTGTTATAAATTTGTGTGCCAAAACCCCCAAAAACACAATTTTACTCCAATATTTAGCAGAGGTTGGCGGTAAAATGGCTACGTAGAAAGTGTCAAAACCACCTTAGGTAAATAGCCTGTGGTGTCTACTTTATATAAATATATACTTTTGTGTGGCAATTTTGTTTTCTTTTATGGCTATTAAGCTTACAAGACAAACATACCAAATTCTAAAATCGCTCCACATTAAAAGTTTATTTTACTCCTTGTGCTTTGTGACCTGTAACTACCAAAAACAACTTAAAATCCCAGACACATTATATATTCTGTAAATCAGAACAACTAAATGAATTTATTTTTAATTACTTTCCTTAACCTGCACTAATTATGCACATATTATTATTGCAAAAACTGTAAAAATAAAAACAATATTTTTCTTTTTTTTTGCATTTTTCTGTATTTTTTTTATAATAAGTAAGCATTTATATATATATATGTTATATCAAATTAAAGCCCTTTCTGTCCTTTAAAAAACGGTATATAATATGTGTCGGTGCAATAAATGAGAGAGATGCAAATTGCAGTTGAACGCAAACAGCAAGAAAATGCAAAAATTGCTTGTGTCATTAAGTGTAAGACAAGCTTCTGAAGCTCTGTCCTTAAGGGGTTAATACCAAACCGGGGCACTGAATTACAGCCCATTCCGCTACAGTGTGTATATGTAATGACAGATCATGTGACACTCAGAGTGCACACAGGTGGACATCATTTCACTAATTATTTGACTTCTGAAGGTAATTGGTTGCACCAGAGCTTTTTATGGGCTTCATAACAAAGGGGGTGAATACATACGCACATGCCAATTTTCTGTTTTCTATTTCTAAAAAATAGTTTTTGTATATTTTTTTTCTCATTTCACTTCACCAACTTAGACTATTGTGTTCTGATCCATCACATAAAATTCAGATTAATAAAACATTGAACTTAAGGCTGTGATGTAACAAAATAGGTAAAAAGACAAGGGGGTGAATAGGCACTGTACACCCTGCATTCACACACACTCACACTGCACATACACACTCTCCATTCACACACACTGCACATACACTCTCCATTCACACACACTCACACTGTACATACACACTCTCCATTCACACACACTGCACATACAGTCTCCATTCACACACACTCACACTGTACATACACACTCTCCATTCACACACACTCACACTGCACATACACACTCTCCATTCACACACACTCACACTGTACATACAAACTCTCCATTCACACACACTCACACTGTACATACACACTCTCCATTCACACACACTCACACTGCACATACACACTCTCCATTCACACACACTCACACTGTACATACACACTCTCCATTCATACACACTCCCACTGCACATACACACTCTCAATTCACACACACTCACACTGTACATACACACTCTCCATTCACACACACTCACACTGTACATACACACTCTCCATTCACACACACTCACACTGCACATACACACTCTCCATTCACACACACTCACACTGCACATACAGTCTCAATTCACACACACTCACACTGTACATACCCACTCTCCATTCACACACACACTCACACTGTACATACACACTCTCCATTCACACACACTCACACTGTACATACACACTCTCCATTCACACACACTCACTGTACATACACACTCTCCATTCACACACACTCACACTGCACATACACACTCTCCATTCACACACACTCACACTGTACATACACACTCTCGATTCACACGCACTCACACTGCACATACACACTCTCCATTCATACACACGCACACTGTACATACACACTCTCCATTCACACACACTCACACTGTACATACATGTGACAGAACCATCCGTCTGTATTTCTTTTGTGGATTCGTCTATTTTGTGCCATCCGTCTAAATTACTGTTTCCAGTATCATAACCATCCGAATGACTGTTTTCACGAATAAAACTACCGAACGGATGGCCACCCAGAAGAGAAGTGTGCTGCTGGTTAACCTTTTGATCCCAATTAGAACGTTGTGGTTAACCGCAGACACTTCTCAATTAAACCGACTTCAGGGTGGCCGCCGTTCGTATGTCGACCACGAGGCAGCGGCCATTTTTAACCATACGAAAGCCCAGCGGTGTTCGGCTCTGATTCCATGGAACTAAAAACGGACACCCTTTCTGCCGAACACCGCTGAAACCATGGGTCATTCGGCTGTCTCGACAAAACCATACGAATACCAGCTGTTCGGGAGTTTTACCGTCGACCGAAAGTACTTAACCCAGATAGCCTTCCCATGGAGTCGATCGTCTGCCGAAAGACTATAAGAACTTTGACTCCATGGCGATTGAACTATACGAATGGGATCTGAGCGCTATTCGTCAATAATGTGCCCTCAGATCCCGGCTATCTGGGGATATGTGATATGGATGTGAAATATACAGTTATCATAAAGTTATGTATTTTTATGTATTTTCTGGTTTTATATTTAAAATGGTGATGAGTCTTTGTCCTGGAGATAATTGCATTTCTTCCCAATTATCTCCAGGGCAGGAAGGAGGAAACCCTATTGCATTGTGGGAAAAGTCTATGCCTGTATGTCTGTAATGTCCTACTGTACATCTGTAATTTCAGTCTTCCATTTGGTCCCCTAGGGGAGTGTCCACCAAGTGGGAGACCCGCATAAATACGGGCGGGTAGCCCACAGTAAAGCCAGATTCTGTTTGACCCTCAATACGGAGCTTCTGTCTCGTTATTGGGGGGATTTCTTTATGTTTATGGGAAACTTATGCCGCTTGGTGGATATCGTGATTCGGCTGTTAGCGGCAGATCGTGGAGTTTGGTTCGGGAACCAGAGTACGTTCACGGATCCCGTTCGGGAGATTACCGCTTCCCCTGGTTATGGTTCGTGGATTACAATTATACGAACAGAGACTTGATACGGTGAGAGGGGAACTAAACGGCGATTTACTTATAGACACAAAAGGTGTCTTAACAATTGGTGGCAAGCGACGGGATGAATCCCACAACACAGAAGGTCAGCTACACGGCCCAATTGAAGGAAAGAAATGCGGTATGAAGAGTTAAGACGTGCTACTCTTAAGGACATACTAGAATGCCGAGGACGATCAGCAAGTAATTTAAAGAAACGTGAAATTATTGCTTTGCTAGTGGAAATGGATGCAACACAGGGAACGGAGAAAGCTAATGTGCCCAGCAGTTTGGATTTAACACCCGAGGAAATACAATTTAACCGGGCAGTGCAAATAAGGCTGGCACACTTTGGCTCCAACCCCTCAGCAGACATTGTGGAACGTGTGCAAGCCGCAGTAGCAGCACACCAGGCGCTCCAGGGAAGAGGAGCTGCAGCAGCAGAGGTACCCAATAACAATTTCGGAAGGAAAAAGGTACCCTTTGCTGCATTTAAAATTTTTATTGAAAATGAAGGAGAGATTGATGGGTTCCTGGCCGATTTTGAGAGGCAGTGTGCCCTACACCAGGTACCCACAGATGAATGGGTCACCATTCTCTCTGGGAAATTATCCGGCCGGGCTAGTGAAGCATTTCGGGACATCCCAGAGGAGGAGATCACCAGTGAAGGAGACTGTTACGATTGCCCCCAGTCTAGCAGGAGGGTTGATCGCTTGGATGTCCTGGTTCCCGGCTTGAAGAGTAGAATGGAGCGATACTCGGTAGAGACCTGTAAGTGTAGAATCTCCCCCTAGCTATGGTGCAGCTAGGATATTCTTTCCCCACACAAAACGAGTCAAGGCTGCGAATTGAGGGTCAAAATGAGAACTGAGGACTGGGATGCCCAGCCTGCTTTTTATTGGCAATACATACAAAGAGGACACTCCCAAGGGGAGGCATAAAATACCCAATCATATATTGGGTTCAACCCACATGTCCCCTCCCCTCAGATAACCAAGTAACACAATTATATTACACATACTTTTGTCCATATTCTGGATGTACCCCAAAACCAGGGGGTACACCCATACACCCTGCATCGCTAGATAGATCTTGTTCTGGAGGCCAACATATCCAAAAACTGGTCTGATCGAATGAGCGGTTCGGGAGTTAGGGGCTTCTAAAGTTTAGACCGACCGCACGGACTTTTCAGCCGAAAATAGTTCCATACGTTTAGGCCTTGCGGTCGGTCTTCGTTCGGACGGTAAAAACCCCACAACCCTTTGTCTTCCGTAGTCCTTCCTGGGGTCGCTGTAATCCCCAGGTGCAGGGCAAGTGCTTTACTGAACGGTGAATAGTTCGGTATGTCCAACACTGAGTTCTGTGATCCTGGAGGTCTCAGCGGTGTTCGCCTGGGTGGGTCTCCGTTTTTGGTTCCAGATGATTCTGGGCGACCACCGCTGATTGTAGGTAAGATGGCCGCGACCACGTGCAAAAGTCCCGAAATGGCGGCCACCTCTAGGCGTACATAGCGGGTTCGGGCTGGACCATACGAGGACTGTAAATCCGTCAGAACAGTGTCCAAAGTACCAAAAGTATGGGACCGAATAAATCTTTTATAACAGGGGACAACAGTAATGTAACAGAGACGCTCCTAGCCAGGTATGCGGTGACCCCAATTTTACAGACGGCGCTTCAGGGAAACCAACAAGCAGGTTGGCGATTCTTATGTAGAATGGGCCTGCAGAGTTCACCGTACTGCAACCCACTGGATGGCAGGATGCCAAGCAGTATCTGGGGAGGAGGTGCTGCAGGTATTTTTACTGGAACATTGCTTCGATAGATTGCCTGCCGGGGTTCGGGAATGGGTCAGAGATAGAAAACCCTCTACCCTACCTGAGGCGGCCCGGTTGGCAGACGAATATACCGATGCTCGCAAATTGGACAATACAGTTACCAAAGTCCCGGCCAGAGTGGAATGCCGACCAGCAGCCACTCCGACTCCAACAACCTACCAACCCCCAGTGCATCGCACCCCAGCGGTACCACCGACCAATAATTATGTGCAGCCATCCAAGTTTAATGCCCGGGATTATTCCCAACCCATCCAGTGCTTTCTGTGCAAACAGTTGGGGCACAAACGCCCGGAGTGTCCGCTGAACAACGCCAACCAAGCTCAGTCCTGGAGGAGACCAGCCAAAGGGAATCAGCGGCCACCACAGCCTGCTGCTCACTGTGTAGAGCAGGAGGAATTCTGGGGCATCTTGCACGAAGCCGACCCGGTGCAAGCAGCCCATCAGGACAATCACCAGCAACACCGGCAGACTGTGAAACTGAATGGCCGAGTGGTAAATGGACTTAGAGACACAGGAGCCACAATGACACTGCTCCAAAATAACTTAGTCTCAGAGCACCAGCACACAGGAGACACAGTGGCAGTGAGGTTAGCAGGGGGAGCCGTATTCCGTTTACCTGTTGCCCGTGTTCACCTGGATTGGGGAGTGGGCGCTAGATACGTAGATGTTGGAGTTATGAAAGACTTGCCCGCTGATGTTCTTCTTGGGAATGATTTGGCCCCTTTGGTTTCGGCCTATGCTCCGATGGGCCCCCTGGACGTTAACCCAGTGACTACTCGTTCTCAGACCCGTGCCTCTGGAACCAGCCCACCTGCTGAGGAGACCCAGGTAAGACCCTTTTCCCCGACTGGTACCTTAGATCAGACCCCCTTACGTTGGGATTCCACCGAGGAGTTTGGGAGGGAAACCCGGGCAGATCCGACCCTCCAAAAGTACAGGGATAGAGCAGATGCTGGAGAGGAAGGAATAGACGGGGAACGGTATAAGTGGGTGGGGGACAGGCTATACAGAATCCCGAAACCTTCCCAAAAGAAGATAGCCCCTCCGCCGAATCAACAGCTGGTGGTGCCTGCAAAATACCGGCAGGAGATTCTGCGGATAGGGCACGATGTCCCGTTAGCAGGACATCTAGGGTCCCGCCGCACAGCCTATAGGATCTCACAGAATTTCTTTTGGCCCAACTTCAACCAGGCTGTGCGGATGTATTGCAGTACTTTGTGACACATGTCAACGGGTAGGAAAGCAGGGGGACCACCCTAAGGCTAAGCTATCATCGATGCCTATTATAGAGGAGCCCTTTTCCCGCATAGCTGTTGACATTGCGGGTCCACTGGCCAGGGCTAGTCCATCAGGTAAGAAGTATATTCTTACTGTGGTGGACTATGCCACTCGCTATCCAGAGGCAGTAGCGCTGTCTAATATAGAGGCAGAGACGGTTGCTGATGCCCTGGTTAGGATTTTTACCAGGGTTGGGTTCCCTAAAGAGATTCTCTCCGACCAGGGAACCCAATTTACTGCTGTGCTCACCCAGCAGCTGTGGAAAGTGTGTGGCATTAAACCCTTGCTTAGCTCACCTTACCATCCACAGACTAACGGTCTCTGCGAGCGTTTTAACGGTACCAGATGCTGAGGACCTTTACGGACACTTGCAGGGACTGGGAGAGATTCCTGCCTCACCTGTTGTTTTCGTACCGGGAGGTGCCCCAGGAATCTATTGGGTTCTCCCCCTTTGAGTTACTGTATGGGAGACGGGTCCGCGGACCCCTGGATCTCATCCGGGGCCACCGGGAGGGGGAGACTGAGCAGGAAGGGACCCCCATAGTGCCATATGTTCTGGAACTCCCGGCGGCCCAGGGGAAACAGAAAAGATGGTACGATCAGGGTGCCCGACAGCGAGCCTTCCAGGTGGGGCAAAAGGTATTGGTGCTCAAACCTGTGAAGGCCAACAAGATGCAAGCATCTTGGCAAGGCCCGTACAAGATAGTAGCGCAGATCTGCGACACTACCTATTTGATAGCCAGCTGTTCAGACGAAAGGGTCCAGAGATCCTTTCACGTGAACATGCTGAAAGAGTACCAAGAACGACCTGAGAATATTGCAGCAGTATGTGCCCCAGCTACAGATGACCCTGAGAACTTACCGCTTCCCGATCTGTTAGAGAGGGACCCCCAGACTGACCTCACCTCCCTCGTACAGTTAGGAGACAGGTTAAACCCCACAGAAAGGGTACAAGCGAAACAGTTGTTGTGGGAGAAACAAGCAACCTTCTCTCAGGAGCCAGGTTACACCCACCTCGCTGTACACAAGGTAGAGACCCCTGGACAGACCCCCTTACGACAGCCGCCTTACCGTATCCCTGAAGCAGTCCGAGACGGAATGCGGAAGGAGATACAGGAGATGACCCAGCTCGGGGTCATCGAACCCTCTGACAGCCCTTGGGCTTCGCCTGTAGTCCTGGTACCTAAGAAAGATGGGACCACACGGTTCTGTGTGGACTACAGGCGACTCAACGAGCGGACCATCACTGACGCCTACCCGATGCCCCGGGTAGACGAATTACTAGATCGTATTGCCAGGGGACGTTATCTGACCACCATAGACCTATGTAAGGGCTACTGGCAGATCCCCCTGGCCGAGGATGCTATCCCCAAGTCGGCATTCGTCACCCCATTTGGCCTGTACCAATTTAAGGTCATGCCTTTTGGGATGAAGAATGCCCCGGCTACCTTCCAACGGATGGTGGATAGACTCCTGGATGGCTTCCAAGAATTTGCCTGTGCATACTTGGACGACATAGCGATCTACAGTGGGTCCTGGGAGGAACACCTGGTACACATAGGGGTGGTACTGGATAAAATTCGGGCCGCTGGCCTGACATTGAAGCCAGAGAAGTACCATCTAGGTATGGCAGAAGTACAGTACCTGGGTCACCGAGTGGGATGTGGGAGCCAGAGACCAGAGCCAGCCAAAGTGGAAGCGGTGGCTAACTGGCCCACACCCACTACTAAGACCCAGGTATTGGCCTTCTTTGGGACAGCAGGGTACTACTGACGTTTTGTTCCTGACTACAGCTCTATTGCTAAGCCCCTGACGGACCTGACGAAAAAGAACTTGCCTAAGCAGGTCCTGTGGTCCCCGGCTTGTGAAGCTGCGTTCCAGGCACTGAAACAGGCTCTCGTGAATGCCCCTGTCTTGGCTGCCCCAGTCCCTAACAAACGTTTTCTCGTTCACACAGATGCTTCCATGTATGGACTGGGGGCTGTGTTGAGCCAAGTCGGGGAAGATGGAGGAGAGCATCCTGTCGCATACCTCAGTCGAAAATTACTACCCAGAGAAGTGAGCTATGCGGCAGTTGAGAAAGAATGTTTGGCCCTGGTCTGGGCATTGAAAAAGTTAAGTCCCTACTTGTATGGGCAAGAGTTTTCCCTTGTGACGGATCATAACCCCCTTGTTTGGCTTAACCGGGTCTCAGGAGACAATGGGAGACTGCTAAGATGGAGCTTGGCATTACAACCTTACAACTTTACTATTAGCTACAGACCCGGTAAGCTGAACGGAAATGCGGATGGCTTATCCCGGCAAACAGACATCTCCACCACCTCTTAGTCCGGGCATCCCGAAGTTGACCCGCCACAGGGTCAAGCCGGGTCTGCCGGAGTGTCCCACAAGGGGGGAGCCGTGTGACAGAACCATCCGTCTGTATTTCTTTTGTGGATTCGTCTATTTTGTGCCATCCGTCTAAATGACTGTTTCCAGTATCATAACCATCCGAATGACTGTTTTCACGAATAAAACTACCGAACGGATGGCCACCCAGAAGAGAAGTGTGCTGCTGGTTAACCTTTTGATCCCAATTAGAACGTTGTGGTTAACCGCAGACACTTCTCAATTAAACCGACTTCAGGGTGGCCGCCGTTCGGATGTCGACCACGAGGCAGCGGCCATTTTTAACCATACGAAAGCCCAGCGGTGTTCGGCTCTGATTCCATGGAACTAAAAACGGACACCCTTTCAGCCGAACACTGCTGAAACCATGGGTCATTCGGCTGTCTCGACAAAACCATACGAATACCAGCTGTTCGGGAGTTTTACCGTCGACCGAAAGTACTTAACCCAGATAGCCTTCCCATGGAGTTGATCGTCTGCCGAAAGACTATAAGAACTTTGACTCCATGGCGATTGAACTATACGAATGGGATCTGAGCGCTATTCGTCAATAATGTGCCCTCAGATCCCGGCTGTTAAGACACCTTTTGTCTTAATAAGTAAATCACTGTTTAGTCCACCTTCCCCTCTCACCGTATCAAGTCCTTGTTCGTATACTGTATAATCCACGAACCATAACCAGGGGAAGCAGTAATCTCTCGAATAACGATATCCACCAAACGGCATAAGTTCCCAATAATAGTCCTTAAGCGTAAATAAGAATCCCCCCAATAACGAGACTGAAGCTCCGTGTTGAGGGTCAAAACAAGATCTGAGGACTGGAACATCCAGCCTGCTTTTTATTAGGAAAAGGCGCACACACAGGGCACTCCCAGGGGGAGGATGAAAATAACCAATTATACACAGGGTAACACCCCCACCTCTCCTCCCCTCAGATAACCACATAACACAATTATACTGTACAATAATTTACCCCAGTTATGGATGTACCCCAAAACCAGGGGGTACACCTTTAAGTCCAGCACCGCTTGAAAGGTC
Organism: Pelobates fuscus; assembly: GCF_036172605.1. Classification (NCBI taxonomy): domain Eukaryota; kingdom Metazoa; phylum Chordata; class Amphibia; order Anura; family Pelobatidae; genus Pelobates; species Pelobates fuscus. The sequence goes on from NC_086322.1 coordinate 1,791,192, forward strand.
TTGGTTAGGGGAACACTCTGTCCAAATCCCAGCCCATTCGGTTAAGGGGTTCGGGAGTTATGGATGATTGAAGTTTTGACCGACTGCACGGATCTTCTAGCCGAAAAGAGTTCCATAAGTTTTGGCCCTGCAATCGGTCTCCGTTCGCCGGTTAAAATCATACGAAATCCTCATCATCCACAACTATCTCCGAGTTCGCTGGATTCCCCATAGCCGATTACAAGTAACTACCGAATGGCTCGTCGTTCGGTAGTTCCAACACGAACTTCTGGGTGCATGGAGGTCTCAGCGGTGTTCGCCTGTTTGGGTATCCGTTTTTAGTTCCACGCGTTCACAGGCAAACACCGCTGTTCGCACGCAAGATGGCCGCGAACACGTGCAAAAGTCCCAAAATGGCGGCCACCCATATGTTAGACATGGAGTTCGTGCGAAATGAGGTGAACAGCTGGAAAACAGGCTGGAACGGTAAAAACATGCTTCATAACATCACAAATCAGTCCTTTAGACGGATGGCCTAAAATAGTCGAATCCACTAAAGCACCAGACAGACGGATGGTTCCGTCACACCGGCTATCTGGGGATATGTGATATTTATGTGAAATATACAGTTATCATAAAGTTATGTATTTTTATGTATTTTCTGGTTTTATATTTAAAATGGCGATGGGTCTTTGTCCTGGAGATAATTGCATTTCTTCCCAATTATCTCCAGGGCAGGAAGGAGGAAACCCTATTGCATTGTGGGAAAAGTCTATGCCTGTATGTCTGGAATGTCCTACTGTACATCTGTAATTTCAGTCTTCCATTTGGTCCCCTAGGGGAGTGTCCACCAAGTGGGAGACGCGCATAAATACGGGCGGGTAGCCCACAGTAAAGCCAGATCCTGTTTGACCCTCAATACGGAGCTTCTGTCTCGTTATTGGGGGGATTTCTTACTCACGCTTAGAGACTGTTTATGGGAAACTTATGCCGCTTGGTGGATATCGTGATTCGGCTGTTAGCGGCAGTTCGTGGAGTTTGGTTCGGGAACCAGAGTACGTTCACGGATCCCGTTCGGGAGATTACCGCTTCCCCTGGTTATGGTTCGTGGATTACAATTATACGAACAGAGACTTGATACGGTGAGAGGGGAAGGTGAACTAAACTTATAGACACAAAAGGTGTCTTAACAATACACACTCTCCATTCACACACACTCACACTCTACATACACACTCTCCATTCACACACACTCACACTGCACATACACACTCTCCATTCACACACACTCACACTGTACATACAAACTCTCCATTCACACACACTCACACTGCACATACACACTCTCAATTCACACACACTCACACTGCACATACACACTCTCAATTCACACACACACACTCACACTGAGAGGGGAAGGTGAACTAAACTTATAGACACAAAAGGTGTCTTAACAATACACACTCTCCATTCACACACACTCACACTCTACATACACACTCTCCATTCACACACACTCACACTGCACATACACACTCTCCATTCACACACACTCACACTGTACATACAAACTCTCCATTCACACACACTCACACTGTACATACACACTCTCCATTCACACACACTCACACTGCACATACACACTCTCCATTCACACACACTCACACTGTACATACACACTCTCCATTCACACACACTCACACTGTACATACACACTCTCCATTCACACACACTCACACTGCACATACACACTCTCAATTCACACACACTCACACTGCACATACACACTCTCAATTCACACACACACACTCACACTGCACATACACACTCTCCATTCACACACACTCACACTGTACATACACACTCTCCATTCACACACACTCACACTGCACATACACACTCTCCATTCACACACACTCACACTGCACATACACACTCCATTCACACACACTCACACTGCACATACACGCTCTCTATTCACACACACTCACACTGTACATACACACTCTCCATTCACACACACTCACACTGTACATACACACTCTCCATTCACACACACACTCACACTGTACATACACACTCTCCATTCACACACTCTCACACTGTACATACACACTCTCGATTCACACGCACTCACACTGCACATACACACTCTCCATTCACACACACTCACACTGTACATACACACTCTCCATTCACACGCACTCACACTGTACATACACACTCTCCATTCACACACACTCACACTGTACATACACACTCTCCATTCACACGCACTGACGCAATGCACTGAATATGAGAGTTACCATTGCAGACCAGTTCATTTTCACCAAATTTATACCATCCACACAAAAAATCCTGTGTTTCGTGAAACCTTGAGAAGAATTCCTAGCTGGGGGAAGGCATGGCTCTCTCTCTCCCAATGCAGTGTCACAGAGTAGGTAATGCCAAGCTCGGACAGGTAAGGGTTAAATCTGACCTAATTCAGTGTCTGCGGACTGTGTCCAACATCCAGACAGAGAGCAGGTGTGTGAGTTGGGGTGGAGTCATAGGCACTCACTTATTTTATATCAACCTGTCACTACAGACACAGTCACTTCACCTTCACACAGGAGAGACAAACAGATGGTAAGTATCTAGGTATACTCTCTGCAAGGGACTAGCGGGGACTGGGTTTATATCTAATGTAAAAACTGCACGTTATCAGGACAGGCTCAGACAGCCCTGGGTTTATATCTAATGTAATAACTGCACGTTATCAGGACAGGCTCAGACGGCGCTGGGTTTATATCTAATGTAATGACTGCACATTATCAGGACAGGCTCAGACAGCGCTGGGTTTATATCTAATGTAATGACTGCACGTTATCAGGACAGGCTCAGACAGCGCTGGGTTTATATCTAATGTAATAACTGCACATTATCAGGACAGGCTCAGACGGCGCTGGGTTTATATCTAATGTAATAACTGCACGTTATCAGGACAGGCTCAGACGGCGCTGGGTTTATATCTAATGTAATGACTGCACGTTATCAGGACAGGCTCAGACAGCGCTGGGTTTATATCTAATGTAATAACTGCACGTTATCAGGACAGGCTCAGACGGCGCTGGGTTTATATCTAATGTAATGACAGCACGTTATCAGGACAGGCTCAGACGGCGCTGGGTTTATATCTAATGTAATGACTGCACGCTATCAGGACAGGCTCAGACAGCACTGGGTTTATATCTAATGTAATGACCGCACGTTATCAGAACAGGCTCAGACAGCGCTGGGTTTATATCTAATGTAATGACTGCACGTTATCAGGACAGGCTCAGACAGCGCTGGGTTTATATCTAATGCAATGATCGCACGTTATCAGGACAGGCTCAGACAGCACTGGGTTTATATCTAATGTAATGACTGCACGCTATCAGGACAGGCTCAGACAGTGCTGGGTTTATATCTAATGTAATAACTGCATGTTATCAGGACAGGCTCAGACAGCACTGGGTTTATATCTAATGTAATAACTGCATGTTATCAGGACAGGCTCAGACAGCACTGGGTTTATATCTAATGTAATGACTGCACGTTATCAGGACAGGCTCAGACAGTGCTGGGTTTATATCTAATGTAATGACTGCACGTTATCAGGACAGGCTCAGACAGCGCTGGGTTTATATCTAATGTAATGACCGCACGTTATCAGGACAGGCTCAGACAGTGCTGGGTTTATATCTAATGTAATGACAGCACGTTATCAGGACAGGCTCAGACAGCGCTGGGTTTATATCTAATGTAATGACTGCACGTTATCAGGACAGGCTCAGACTGCGCTGAGTTTATATCTAATGTAATGACCGCACGTTATCAGGACAGGCTCAGACAGCGCTGGGTTTATATCTAATGTAATGACTGTATGTTATCAGGACAGGCTCAGACAGCGCTGGGTTTATATCTAATGTAATGACCGCACGTTATCAGGACAGGCTCAGACAGCGCTGGGATTATATCTAATGTAATGACTGCACGTTATCAGGACAGGCTCAGACAGCGCTGGGTTTAAATCGAATGTAATGACAGCACGCTATCAGGACAGGCTCAGACAGCGCTGGGTTTATATCTAATGTAATGAACGCACGTTATCAGGACAGGCTCAGACAGCGCTGGGATTATATCTAATGTAATGACTGCACGTTATCAGGACAGGCTCAGACAGCACTGGGTTTATATCTAATGTAATGACCGCACGTTATCAGGACAGGCTCAGACAGCGCTGGGATTATATCTAATGTAATGACTGCACGCTATCAGGACAGGCTCAGACATCGCTGGGTTTATATCTAATGTAATGACTGCATGTTATCAGGACAGGCTCAGACAGCGCTGGGTTTATATCTAATGTGACAGCACGTTATCAGGACAGGCTCAGACAGCGCTGGGTTTATATCTAATGTAATGACCGCACGTTATCAGGACAGGCTCAGACAGCGCTGGGTTTATATCTAATGTAATGACTGCACGTTATCAGGACAGGCTCAGACAGCGCTGGGATTATATCTAATGTAATGACTGCACGTTATCAGGACAGGCTCAGACAGTGCTGGGTTTATATCTAATGTAATGACAGCACGTTATCAGGACAGGCTCAGAGAGCGCTGGGTTTATATCTAATGTAATGACCGCACGTTATCAGGACAGGCTCAGACAGCACTGGGTTTATATCTAATGTAATGACCGCACGTTATCAGGACAGGCTCAGACAGCGCTGGGTTTATATCTAATGTAATGACTGCACGCTATCAGGACAGGCTCAGACAGCACTGGGTTTATATCTAATGTAATGACCGCACGTTATCAGGACAGGCTCAGACAGCGCTGGGATTATATCTAATGTAATGACTGCACGCTATCAGGACAGGCTCAGACATCGCTGGGTTTATATCTAATGTAATGACTGCATGTTATCAGGACAGGCTCAGACAGCGCTGGGTTTATATCTAATGTGACAGCACGTTATCAGGACAGGCTCAGACAGCGCTGGGTTTATATCTAATGTAATGACTGTACGTTATCAGGACAGGCTCAGACAGCGCTGGGTTTATATCTAATGTAATGACAGCACGTTATCAGGACAGGCTCAGACAGTGCTGGGTTTATATCTAATGTAATGACCGCACGTTATCAGGACAGGCTCAGACAGCGCTGGGTTTATATCTAATGTGACAGCACGTTATCAGGACAGGCTCAGACAGCGCTGGGTTTATATCCAATGTAATGACTGTACGTTATCAGGACAGGCTCAGACAGCGCTGGGTTTATATCTAATGTAATGACAGCACGTTATCAGGACAGGCTCAGACAGTGCTGGGTTTATATCTAATGTAATGACCGCACGTTATCAGGACAGGCTCAGACAGTGCTGGGTTTATATCTAATGTAATGACTGTACGTTATCAGGACAGGCTCAGACAGTGCTGGGTTTATATCTAATGTAATGACTGTATGTTATCAGGACAGGCTCAGACAGCGCTGGGATTATATCTAATGTAATGACTGTATGTTATCAGGACAGGCTCAGACAGCATTGGGTTTATATCTAATGTAATGACCGCACGTTATCAGGACAGGCTCAGACAGTGCTGGGTTTATATCTAATGTAATGACCGCACGTTATCAGGACAGGCTCAGACAGTGCTGGGTTTATATCTAATGTAATGACTGTACGTTATCAGGACAGGCTCAGACAGTGCTGGGTTTATATCTAATGTAATGACCGCACGTTATCAGGACAGGCTCAGACAGCGCTGGGTTTATATCTAATGTAATGACTGCACGTTATGAGGACAGGCCCAGACAGCGCTGGGTTTATATCTAATGTAATGACAGCACGTTATCAGGACAGGCTCAGACAGCGCTGGGTTTATATCTAATGTAATGACTGCACGTTACCAGGACAGGCTCAGACTGCCCTGGGTTTATATCTAATGTAATGACTGCACGTTATCAGGACAGGCTCAGACAGCACTGGGTTTATATCTGATGTAATGACTGCACGTTATCAGGACAGGCTCAGACAGCGCTGGGTTTATATCTAATGTAATGACTGTATGTTATCAGGACAGCCTCAGACAGCACTGGGTTTATATCTAATGTAATGACTGCACGTTATCAGGACAGGCTCAGACAGCGCTGGGTTTATATCTAATGTAATGACTGCACGTTGTCAGGACAGGCTCAGACAGCGCTGGGTTTATATCTAATGTAATGACTGCACGTTACCAGGACAGGCTCAGACAGCGCTGGGTTTGTACCTAATGTAATGACTGCACGTTATCAGGACAGGCTCAGACAGCGCTGGGATTATATCTAATGTAATGACTGCACGTTGTCAGGACAGGCTCAGACAGCGCTGGGTTTATATCTAATGTAATGAGTGCACATTATCAGGACAGGCTCAGACAGCGCTGGGTTTATATCTAATGTAATGACGGCACGTTATCAGGACAGGCTCAGACTGCCCTGGGTTTATATCTAATGTAATGACTGCACGTTATCAGGACAGGCTCAGACAGCACTGGGTTTATATCTGATGTAATGACTGCACGTTATCAGGACAGGCTCAGACAGCACTGGGTTTATATCTAATGTAATGACTGTACGTTATCAGGACAGGCTCAGACAGCGCTGGGTTTATATCTAATGTAATGACTGCACGTTATCAGGACAGGCTCAGACAGCGCTGGGTTTATATCTAATGTAATGACTGCACGTTATCAGGACAGGCTCAGACAGTGCTGGGTTTATATCTAATGTAATGACTGCACGTTATCAGGACAGGCTCAGACAGTGCTGGGTTTATATCTAATGTAATGACTGCACGTTATCAGGACAGGCTCAGACAGTGCTGGATTTATATCTAATGTAATGACTGCACGTTATCAGGACAGGCTCAGACAGCGCTGGGTTTATATCTAATGTGACAGCACGTTATCAGGACAGACTCAGACAGTGCTGGATTTATATCTAATGTAATGACTGCACGTTATCAGGACAGGCTCAGACAGCGCTGGGTTTATATCTAATGTAATGACCGCACGTTATCAGGACAGGCTCAGACAGCGCTGGGTTTATATCTAATGTAATGACTGCACGTTATCAGGACAGGCTCAGGCAGCGCTGGGTTTATATCTAATGTAATGACCGCACGTTATCAGGACAGGCTCAGACAGCGCTGGGTTTATATCTAATGCAATGATCGCACGTTATCAGGACAGGCTCAGACAGCGCTGGGCAGGACTAACTTTATCAAACAGCCTATTGTATTGTGCCGTCCACTGATCTCCCAATTAGTTTAACGAAATGACTTTGTTTTCCCTCAGTAATTCCGGTTTGTGCTCCTGTTTGAAAGTCCACGGTCCCAGGTAATAATTTGGTCTAATTCTGTATAACATGACGTTGCTGGTCGCGCTATCTTCCCATTGCCTTTCATTGCATCTTTCTGTCTGTCATAATCTAGTTATTCACTAAGCCAGGGATTTACTGGAAAATTAAACATTTTAGGCCAAAAAATAAAATTAAAAAAATCAAATACCCAACACCTGTTTGTTAGTCGGTGAATTCTCTCGCTCTGGGGAAGGTTGGAACCTTGTTTTAGTCGGAGGATTTTCTCATTTCTGCTGCTGGGACCAGTCTTGGTTTTGGAGAGTGGATTGAGGTTTCAGCAGCTGGAATAGACATTATATGATCCACATCCGTGAAATGAAACTGAATTCACCATGAACAATCACAAGTCTATTCTGTTTGTCCTGGATCCATTCTTTGTGATCCGGCTGGCTGGAACCGTGAGAGGGAAACGGGTAGATAAATGGGTAAAGTAACTGTAGCGGACCCTGGGTCACCTGACCGGTTAAGAACCCCTTAGAACATCAAGAGACCCATTTCCCTCCAGTAACTGGACGAGACCCAGCTCTGGGAGTACAACCCTGACAGTGCTTTATTGGTACAGGCTTAATTTATACACAGACCCCCGTAGAGGGTCTCCATACTATTCAGTACAAATTCCTACATCCCAGGCTGGAGGGGGATGGTTTACAAATGACCATCTCCCGCTCTAGGAGATACCAACAGCACAACATATACAGACAATAGGACACATTACATACATGGGGGAAACTCAGGGGGCTTGGTGCCCCGGAAAGGAAAAGGGGTACACATATAAATGGTACCCAAAGAGGATCTCTGCAGATAGCGGGGGCTATCGGATATACAGAGCCCGAGAAATCATTGTATAAAGTCGGGGCTCGAGGCTCTGTACATCCCCGCAATTAGTTCCACAGAGTTGCTTGGTTTAGTCCGGCGAACTCAAACTTCACGCCTAAACCAAGCAAGAGCCAATCCGGAGAAAGGGCACAAACCAAATTGCACCAATTGGTGCTCAGGTAGGGGAGGTGTTTTGCTGGGCAATCAGGAGAAAGGGCGTGAACCAATTTGAATGGTAACCCTTCTCCTATTGGCCGGCACGGACTTCCAGGCGGCCAGCAGGACTCTGCGGCTGCGAGGCCGACTCACAGTTCCAGGGATTCTCTGCTGGCTCTCGTCTCTCTCTCTCTGGTGGACATCTCCACGCAGGTAGTACCGGAGAGAGCGCTCTTTGGGCAGCCACCAGCCCGAATAGTAATTATGCTCCTTTAGGAGTAGGTAGGGCAATCCACCGCCCGAACAACCAGTACCCCAAAAAGTGTCCCCACCAACCTCAGGAACCCGTTTGTGGAGTTATGGTGTGAAGACTCCACAAGGGAAGCATCTCCTTTCGGGATACGAATGCCCCCCGGTTGACGTTCATCTATACGAAATGGTGACCACCCAGGGGAGCCAGGGGGTCCCTGTTTGGGAGACGAGAAATGGAAAACAAGGGGAAACACACGCATAGACCAGACAAAGCCTGGCATTAGGGAGTAGACCTTTGGATTACCCATGTATCCCTGTCTTATTTATGCTATAAAACGATCATTTAATAACGAGACATACATCGATTGTTAATGCTCTCTGTTACAGAATCATGCATATCATCCTGATCCTCCTACATGTGCCCCTTCTGTGGAGCTGCCCCCAGGACAACCCCTCTGGTGAGTAATTGAGAAACCCAGTAAGACAGTGAGATGGGGGCCACGCTGAATGAGAGACCCTATATTACACAGAGACAGGGGCCCCGCTGAATGATAAACCCTGTATTACACAGAGAAAGGGGCCCCGCAGAATGATAAACCCTGTATTACACAGAGACAGGGGCCCCTCTGAATGATAAACCCTGTATTACACAGAGACAGGGCCCCGCTGAATGATAAACCCTGTATTACACAGAGACAGGGGCCCTTCTGAATGATAAACCCTGTATTACACAGAGACAGGGCCCCCGCTGAATGATAAACCCTGTATTACACAGAGACAGGGGCCCTTCTGAATGATAAACCCTGTATTACACAGAGACAGGGCCCCGCTGAATGATAAACCCTGTATTACACAGAGACAGGGCCCCCGCTGAATGATAAACCCTGTATTACACAGAGACAGGGGCCCCACTGAATGATAAACCCTGTATTACACAGAGACAGGGGCCCCGCTGAATGAGAGACCCTATATTACACAGAGACAGGGGCCCCGCTGAATGATAAACCCTGTATTACACAGAGACAGGGGACCCATTGAATGGGGAACCTTTACATTGGATACAGTAGGCACAATGAAGAAGGAACCCGGATATTACACAGCAAATAATTATGGACTCCGCCTAATGAAGCCCTCTTTTATAGAAACAGCAACGTTTTCAGGAAAGAGTTAATAGCACAGGGAGCGATGCACCTGTTAAATTTATTTATAGAAAGTTTTTGAAGTGTGACATGTAATATGAGATGGAGCGTGTAGACGAGTGACGGTGTGTGACAGTGTTTGATGGCGTGTGACCGTGTGCGTGGCTGCAGATACCATGTGATTCTCAATACATTGCCCGCAGCTTTGTTATAGTGTGTGTAGAATTCTGGCAGTCAGGTTTATTCTCTAAACAAAATCCATAGTTTGCCATAGTTTGCCATAATTGCCAAAATGGCAATTCTCATATTTATTATTTTGGTCCGAATTCTGCCAACCAGAGCATGTCTGCAGAATTCGCCTGGATTCCACATTAAATTCAGGGCTTTTGCATCCGAACTCTATACAAAAGTATTCGGTTCCACAGACACCCAAATTGTAACGCATCGGCAGCATGCATGTTTGCAAATGATTATGCACTCGCTTTCTGCAATAATAATATCCAGTGGTTTTGCAGTAGTGAGCGACTAGTAGCATCGAACTACACATTCTAAGCCCTGTTTATTCGTTTAGGAGCTATGCCCCTACCTGCCTCAAGACAGGTTATAGTAATATAGGGATCGTATTTACCACATTGTTCGTATGTTTTATTGGGGGGAGGAGGGGGCTGGCGGGCTTCAGCCGTCTGGCGGTGTATAGGTTCATTTAGAGCTTTGTATGCAAAGACCGGACGTTAAATAGTCTGAACTGTGTGTGTGTAATTACGTCATTGTGACTGTGTGTGTGTAATTATGTCAATGTTATATTGTGACTCTGTGTGTATAATTATGTCAGTGTTATATTGTGGCTGCGTGTGTATAATTACGTCAGTGTGACATTGTGACTGTGTGTGTATAACTGTCAATGTGATATTGTGACTGTGTAATTACGTCAATGTGACATTGTGACTGTGTGTGCAATTACGTCAATGTTATATTGTGACTGTGTGTGTATAACTGTCAATGTGATATTGTGACTGTGTAATTACGTCAATGTGACATTGTGACTGTGTGTGCAATTACGTCAATGTTATATTGTGACTGTGTGTGTATAATTATGTCAATGTGATATCGTGACTGTGTAATTACGTCAATGTGACATTGTGACTGTGTGTGTGTGTATAACTATGTCAATGTGACATTGTGACTCTGTGTGTGTATAACTATGTCAATGTGACATTGTGACTGTGTGTGTGTATAACTATGTCAATGTTATATTGTGACTGTGTGTGTATAATTACGTCAGTGTGACATTGTGACTGTGTGTAATTACGTCAATGTGATATTGTGACTGTGTAATTACGTCAATGTGACATTGTGACATAGAAACATAGAAACATAGAATGTGACGGCAGATAAGAACCATTCGGCCCATCTAGTCTGCCCAGTTTTCTAAATACTTTCATTAGTCCCTGGCCTTATCTTATAGTTAGGATAGCCTTATGCCTATCCCACGCATGCTTAAACTTCTTTACTGTGTTAACCTCTACCACTTCAGCTGGAAGGCTATTCCATGCATCCACTACCCTCTCAGCAGGGGTGTATCCTGGTTTTGTGCTGCCCTAGGCAGGACAAAACTCAGGCGCCCCCCTCACCCCCACCCCCCCCCCCCCCGCCACCCCCACCCAACCCTTCCCCCGCCTTCTAAATACACACACACTGACAGATACGCATCCATTAGCTAACTGTTAGCTAATGGATGCGTATCTGTCAGTGTGTGTGTGTGTGAGTGTATGAGTGTGTCTGTGTGTGAGTGTGTCTGTTAGTGAGTGTGTCTGTTAGTGAGTGTGTCTGTTAGTGAGTGTGTCTGTTAGTGTGTGTGTCTGTTAGTGTGTGTGTCTGTTAGTGTGTGTGTCTGTTAGTGTGTGTATGTCAGTGTGTGTGAGTGTCTGTTAGTGAGTGTGTGAGTGTGTCTGTTAGCTGCTAACAGACACACTCACACACTCACTAACAGACACACTCACACACACTGACATACACACACTAACAGACACACACAGTCAGACACACACACACACACACACTCTAACAGACACACTCTCACACACACACACTCTAACAGACAAACAGACACACTCACACTCACTAACAGACACACACTAACAGACACACTCACACACACTAACAGACACACTCACACACACTAACAGACACACACACACACACACAGTCAGACACACTCACACACACTCTCACACTCACTAACAGACACACACACACACACACACACTAACAGACACACTCACACACACAGTCAGACACACTCACACACACTAACAGACACACACACTAACAGACACACTCACTAACAGACACACTCACTAACAGACACACTCACTCACATTAACTCATTTTTTTTTTTAATTTACCCCCTTTACCTTTGGGAATGCTGGGGGGTTCTCCCTCTCCCTGGGGTCTAGTGGGGCTGCCGGTCGGGCTGCTGGGCTGGTTGCTGGGCGGGCGGGCGGCTGGCGAGGGAGCTCTTCCCCTGAGCTGTCTGCTCAGCTCCCTCGCGCGCCGCAGAGTGAGCCTGGGAGGCGGAGTCGGAATATGACGTCATATTCCGGCTCCCAGCCTCACTCTGCGGCGCGCGAGGGAGCTGAGCAGACAGCTCAGGGGAAGAGCTCCCTCGCCAGCCGCCCGCCCGCCCAGCAACCAGCCCAGCAGCCACCAGCCCAGGATGTCTGTTAGCCGCAAGGCTAACAAGGCATTTGCCCTGGGCGTTTGGGGGCGGCTTTTTTTGCCGCCCCCTGGAAAATGGCGCCCAAGGCAAATGCCTTGTTTGCCTCGCGGCAAATACGCCCCTGCCTCTCAGTAAAGTAATACTTCCTGATATTATTTTTAAACCTTTGTCCCTCTAATTTAAGACTATGTCCTCTTGTTGTGGTAGTTTTTCTTCTTTTAAATATAGTCTCCTCCTTTACTGTGTTGATTCCCTTTATGTATTTAAATGTTTCTATCATATCCCCCCTGTCTCGTCTTTCCTCCAAGCTATACATGTTCAGATCCTTTAACCTTTCCTGGTAAGTTTTATCCTGCAATCCATGAACCAGTTTAGTAGCCCTTCTTTGAACTCTCTCTAAGGTATCAATATCCTTCTGAAGATATGGTCTCCAGTACTGTGTACAGTACTCCAAGTGAGGTCTCACCAGTGTTCTGTACAATGGCATGAGCACTTCCCTCTTTCTACTGCTAATACCTCTCCCTATACAACCAATCATTCTGCTAGCATTTCCTGCTGCTCTATTACATTGTCTGCCTACCTTTAAGTCATCAGAAATAATCACCCCTAAATCCCTTTCCTCAGATGTTGAGGTTAGGACTCTATCAAATATTCTGTACTCTGCCCTTGGGTGTTTACATCCAAGATGCATTATCTTGCACTTATCCACATTAAATGTCAGTTGCCACAACTCTGACCATTTTTCTAGTTTACCTAAATCATTTGCCATTTGGCTTATCCCTCCTGGAACATCAACCCTGTTACATATCTTAGTATCATCCGCAAAAAGACACACCTTACCATCAAGACCTTCTGCAATATCACTAATAAAAATATTAAAGAGAATGGGTCCAAGTTCAGATCCCTGAGGTACCCCACTGGTGACAAGCCCAAGCTTCGAATATACTCCATTGACTACAACCCTCTGTTGCCTGTCACTCAGCCACTGCCTTACCCATTCAACAATATTGGAATCCAAACTCAAAGATTGTAGTTTATTGATAAGCCTTCTATGTGCAACAGTGTCAAAAGCCTTACTGAAATCTAGGTAAGCAATGTCTACTGCACCACCCTGATCTATAATTTTAGTTACCCAATCAAAAAAATCAATAAGATTAGTTTGGCATGATCTCCCTGAAGTAAACCCATGTTGTCTCTGATCTTGAAATCCATGTGTTTTTAGATGTTCAACAATCCTATCCTTTAACATGGTTTCCATCACTTTCCCCACTACTGAAGTAAGGCTTACTGGCCTATAGTTGCCCGACTCCTCCCTATTACCTTTCTTGAGAATGGGCACAACATTCGCTAACTTCCAATCTTCTGGGACTACTCCTGTTATCAATGATTGGTTAAATAAATCTGTTAATGGTTTTGCTAGTACACCACTAAGCTCTTTTAATAGCTTTGGGTGTATTCCATCAGGCCCCATTGACTTATTTGTCTTTACTTTTGACAGTTGAAATAGAACCTCTTCCTCTGTAAACGCACGTGTAATAAATGTCTCATTTATCCTTTTTCTTAACTGAGGTCCCTTTCCTTCATTTTCATCTGTAAATACCGAACAAAAATCGTCATTGAGGCAGTCAGCTAGACCTTTATCCTCATCTACATACCTTCCTTCTTTTGTTTTTAATCTAACTAATCCTTGTTTTACTTTTCTTTTCTCATTTATGTATCTAAAAAATGTTTTGTCCCCCTTTTTTACTGACTGTGCTATTTTCTCTTCTGTGTTTGATTTGGAAGCTCTTATAACTTGCTTAGACTCTTTCTGTGACTGTGTGTGTATAACTATGTCAATGTGACATTGTGACTGTGTGTATAATTACGTCAATGTGACATTGTGACTGTGTGTGTATAATTACGTCAATGTGACATTGTGACTGTGTGTGTATAATTACGTCAGTGTGACATTGTGACTGTGTGTGTAATTACGTCAGTGTGACATTGTGATTGTGTGTGTAATTACGTCAATGTGATATTGTGACTGTGTAATTACGTCAATGTGACATTGTGACTGTGTGTGTAATTACGTCAATGTGATATTGTGACTGTGTAATTACGTCAATGTGATATTGTGACTGTGTAATTACGTCAATGTGATATTGTGACTGTGTGTGTAATTACGTCAATGTGATATTGTGACTGTGTAATTACGTCAATGTGACATTGTGACTGTGTGTGTAATTACGTCAATGTGATATTGTGACTGTAATTACGTCAATGTGACATTGTGACTGTGTGTATAACTATGTCAATGTGATATTGTGACTGTGTAATTACGTCAATGTAACATTCTGACTGTGTGTATAATTATAATAAAGTAGGAATGTGGAACTGCACTCAAACTCATTTGAAATGTATTCGTGTGCACCAGACCAGTCCCAGTACCAGGAACCAAAATAATTGATGAGAAAAAATAGAAGAGAAGTCCAGGCACTCTCCGGATACAAAAAGGCAAATTTATTGAACCCACTGCAATGTTTCGACCTACAGTCTTTGTCAAGCTATTACATGCATGCACAAATCCATTTTTATAAGAATACAAGTGATTAACACAATTAAACAATCAATTTAAATAATTCAAGCAATTACATGTATATACCTCTCGATACGGTTAACTCAATAGTGAATGCTAACAGCTGTGTCACAACTGAGATTCAAATATAATTCAAAGAAGTAATTAGATTCAATTGGAATTCAATACAATGGTTGGTTTTAATTGGAATTCATTCAAAAGCAATAGTTAGAGATAATTAAAATTCACTTGATGTGGTAATTAAGTTTGATTAGTTTATA
This sequence comes from Pelobates fuscus, assembly GCF_036172605.1. Lineage (NCBI taxonomy): Eukaryota > Metazoa > Chordata > Amphibia > Anura > Pelobatidae > Pelobates > Pelobates fuscus. The sequence continues at coordinate 1,806,525 of NC_086322.1, forward strand.
AGAGAAATTACCAAATGAATTGAAGAGATCCCGCCGGGGAGCTTACTTCCTCCTTGGACGTAACGTGAGCGTGATGATGTGCGTGTTCAAGCATTCACCATGGTAACACTAGACGCCCACAGAGACGTTTAGTTATAAACAGTTTTATTTTTTTAGTTTACAACAAGCTTGCGTTGTCTAGGGGATAAGTGGACATGCGCATAGCCGCATGATGACGGCATTGTAAAGACGGGGATGTTTAAATAAATTGGCTATTCAATAAGATACAATTGTCTCAACTTCGATAAGTGAAAACCGCAGTAAAGGTTTTTTAGCGAATGGCCTTCACATCGAGATACAGAGTAATTACTCAAACAGATTAAAATTGATCATAGTATAAAATAAATACAAAGAAGATATATATATATATATATATATATATGAAATAAAATACAACAGGGCTATTCTTCATATCTTCTCAGTACAGTGATGATCATCCATTAACAGTTACATAGTTACATAGTTACATAGCTGAAAAGAGACTTGCGTCCATCAAGTTCAGCCTTCCTCACATTTGTTTTTTGCTGTTGATCCAAAAGAAGGCAAAAAAACCCAGTTTGAAGCACAATTTTGCAACAAGCTAGGAAAAAAATCATTCTTGACCCCAGAATGGCAGTCAGATTTATCCTTGGATCAAGCAGTTATTACCCTACATTGAAAGATTATATCCTTGAATATTCTGTTTTTGCAAGTATGCATCTAGTAGCTGTTTGAACATCTGTATGGACTCTGATAAAACCACTTCTTCAGGCAGAGAATTCCACATCCTGATTGTTCTTACAGTAAAAAAAACCTTTCCTTTGCCTTAGACGAAATCTTCTTTCTTCCAGTCTAAATGCATGACCTCGTGTCCGGTTTGTGAATAGATTTCCACACAATGGTTTGTATTGGCCCCAAATATATTTGTATAATGTTATCATATCCCCTCTCAGGCAACGTTTTTCTAAACTAAATAGGTTTACATTTGTTAACCTTTCTTCATAGCTGATATGTTCCATTCCTTTTATTAATTTTGTAGCCCGCCTCTGCACTTTTTCTAGTGCCATAATATCCTTCTTTAGAACAGGTTCCCAAAATTGCACAGCATATTCAATGTGTGGTCTTACCAGTGATTTATAAAGAGGCAAAATGATATTCTCATCCCGAGAATGAATGCCCTTTTTCATGCATGACAATACCTTACTGGCCTTGGTCACTGCTGATTGACATTGCACATTGTTGCATAGTTTGATGTCTATAACAATTCCCAAGTCCTTTTCGTGTGTTGTTATCCCTAATTCACTACCATTAAGGGTATACGTTGCTTGTGTATTCTTTATGCCGAAGTGCATAACTTTGCAACATTTTCTCTACATTAATTTTCATCTGCCCAGCCCCCCAGTCTATCTAAATCCCTCTGCAGCAAAGTAATATCTTGCTCACATTGTATTACTTTACAGAGTTTTGTGTCATCTGCAAACACTGAAACATGACTTTCAATGCTGTCTTCAAGATCATTTATAAACATGTTAAATAGAAGGGGTCCCAGAACAGACCCCAGAGGGCCACCACTTGCCACCTCTGTCCAGCTTGAAAATTTACCATTAACGACAACTCTTTGTACTCTGTTTTTAAGCCAATGTTCTACCCAAGAACAAGCATTTTCATCTAGACCGATTTCCTTGAGTTTGAACACTAATCTTCTTTGTGGAACTGTATCAAATGCCTTGGCAAAATCCAAATAGATCACATCCACTGCAACACCCTGATCTATACTTCTACTTACTTCTTCGTAGAACGCAATCAAGTTAGTTTGACATGATCTGTGCTGATTTTTGCTGATAACCATGTTCTTCTCAATGAATTCTTGAATATTATCCCTTAATAATCTTTCAAATATTTTACCAGCCACAGAAGTTAAGCTCACAGGTCTATAATTTCCAGGCAAGGATTTTGAACCCTTTTTGAATATAGGAACAACATCTGCCTTCCTCCAATCCTCTGGAACACTTCCTGAACGAAAAGAATCTTGAAAAATTAAATACAGAGGTTCACTTATTTCCCCACTTAGCTCCTTAAGTACTCATGGATGGATACCGTCAGGCCTTGGAGCTTTGTTTATATTAACTGTAACGGACCGTTTCAGCAGACAAGGGGTTAAAATCGTTTAGGCGATAATCCCCTTTTCACAGACAGGCACAGCTACTGTAAAAGCACCAAAACTCACGAATTGGATATAAGTGAATGCACCAAACTCCCAAACTGCATACAAGGGAATAAGGTAGCACTCCAAACTCCCGAACTGAAACCTCACGAATAGCTGCTATCAGACGAACAGGAAAAGCTCCCCAGCGGCTTACACTCCTGGCAGTCAGTCCCTATCAGCATACAGTGAATCCCCCCCAAGAACGAGACAAGGCTCCGTGTTGGGGGTCAAGCAGTGGTCTGTTTATTGAGGGCTACCTGCCCCTGTATTTATGCAGGTCTCCCACCTGGTGGACACTCCCCTAGGGGACCAGATGGAAGACTGTAACAATGGACAGACATTTAGCATTTCAGGACATAAAACATCCCCACAATGCATCCTGGCTTCCTCCCCTCTGTCCTGGAGAAGTAATTCAATTATCTCCCAGGACAAAGGCAAGACTCCATTACACACGTGGGGACACAAAGACAGACTATCACTTTAAAATACATAAAGACACATTTTATACATAAAACACAGACATGTAACATATCCCCAGATAGCTCAGGTCTGGGTGCACATTATTAGGTGAATGGCACTCAGACCACACGAATACAGTTTAATCGCCATGGAGCCAAAGTCTTTAATCACACGAATAGGCTCCATGGCATCGCTATCTGGGTTACCACAAATTCACATAAAAATACCGAATGAACGGCTGTTCGGCTACATCCCCATGAATAGGAACCAGGAGACGGACGGCTCAGCGGTGCCTGCACGTAATAGTGTCCGGGTTTGGTGCAGGAAAGCTGGACAGAAAAGCGCTGGCTGCCCGGGGAGCTCCAGAACACTGCCATCGTGTGGCGGCTAAGTGTAACCGCGACCACCCAGTCACAATCAATTAGGCTGCGGTTAACCGCAGCTACTGGGTGGTCAATTGCCGGCACACACTTGTTAAGCTGCGGTTAACCGCGGCTTCAGAGAGGTCAATAGGAGGCACACGCCAGCTTCTGGGTGGCCCATTAACGGCGCCGGCCGGCTTCCCACGGCTCTGGGGAGGTTGCAAACAGGCTGTTTGTTCGGTAGATAGAATCTACCGAACGGCTGTGCAGAAAGGGAGAAATAAATCCTTCTGCACAGTAAAATTAACCCTTTAGCTGCCGGTCCATAATCCAAAGGCAGCAGGAGGCAACCAGGCTCCGCCAATGCAATGTGGCGAGGTTGGTCTTGTCACATTAACTTTCTTTAGTTGCTGCAGCACCTTGTCTTGAGTTAACCAATTACAATTATTCTGCAAGTTTTTAGTAGCAATCATTTGCACATCTATTGCCATGGGTTCTTCCTTAATATATACAGAGGAGAAATAGTTATTTAGAATTCCTGCCTTTTCCTGGTCTTCATTGACTAACACCCCCGTTTCAGTTTTTAGTGTACCTACACTTTCATTTTTTTTGTTTGTTAGAATTTATGTACTTAAACAGTGACATTATATAATCCCTGATTTACATACAAAATATATCTATAATAACATAATTTTAATAAACATTTCATATATGTGTTTGATAACCGTGAGTATAAAGAACCACACATTAATTATAACTTAATCCCATTATAGCATTTAATAAACTCAAAAAATCAATATGTGATTAAAGTGCATTAGCAAAAATGGAAATTCTAGAGTGCTGATAAGTATGACAAGAGTGAAATCTATTGTATCCATTCTATAATTGTGACTAATAGGTTAGAAAAGCCATTGCAATAAGAATAGAGTGCATACATTGCTTACCATAAGACCAGAATTATACTGTAAGGATTCCTGCATTGGTCTATATTCAGATATTGGAGATTTAAAAAGGATGTATCACAATTCCATACTAAAATACACTGGAATCTAAGGGATAGAGAGATCTGAACAGCCCAATATTGATGTGCATCTAATAGAAGAGATCCCAAGTACCAACACCACAGATTAAAGACAATCTGAAAGAATAAATAAAAATCATTAATACACTAAGATTAAAAACAAATATAACCTATTTCTAAATTACCGGATTGAGGTCATATTCATGATTAAGACCTTTTGGGGCCAATGTATCAAGTTTCTTAATCCAATGGGCTTCTCTAAATAACAACATGTTCTGCCTGTCTCCACGTCTAAGTTTCTCTTCAACATGTTTAATAATTTAAAGTTTTAATTGGGCTATGGTGTGATGTGCCTCTGAGAAATGTGAGGAAATTGGTCATTCTAACATATTTGTTCTAACTGTAGATTTATGTTTAGTGAACCTTTCTTTCATTTTCTGAGTTGTTTGGCCAACATATTTGGCCAATAGTCCACACGGACATTTTAAAATACAAACCACAAATGTGTTTTGTTGTTGTGACAGATCCCTCTGTCTTAGAACTATAGTGCTTTCCCGGTGGATTTGTGTAATTGCCTGTCCGTACTTCCCTGTTCGTTTGTTTGATAATCTACCGAACAAACTGCCGAACGGCCTACCACCCAGAAGAGGAGTGTGCTGCTGGTTAACCTATTGGCCCCAATTTGAACGTTGTGGTTAACCGCAGACACCTCCTAATTGAAACCGTATGCTGGGTGGTCGTCGTTCGTATGCCGACTGTAACGGATCACCTTCCGTTGACGGATGCTCCTAGCGCTTCCTGAGGACTCCCAGCACTGCAGACGACACCACAACCACCGCAGACTCCACAACCGCCGAAGCTTAACTGGAGCCGCGCCGTCTTCCTTCCACCCTGAATGAACCTCCAGCATTCAGGACCGTGTGGGAAAGACCTCTCCTCCAGGAGAGCGTAACAGGAACAAGAGTTAAGTGATTAAACCTCAAGGGAGTATGCAGAGCATAGCCATCCCCAGTGTGATATAGCAGTTCTCTCCAATAACGAGACAAGGCTACGTATTGAGGGTCAAGAAGAACTCTCAAGTTTAATGGCAGGTACTCTGCTTTTATGTAGTGCTCCCCTGCAAGGGAGACGCCCACAGGCAATTAAGCATTAACCAATCAAACAGTGGTTACAACCCACATATTCCCTCCCCTCTGCTTGGGAGATAATGGAGTTTCTTACTGTATCTACTCAATTATCTCCAAGCTAAAACTTATATTTTTTTTATGCATTTTCATAACTTCCCCATTTTACATGGTACATGAATAAAACTTACATTTTTATGAACAACATAAATTGTGGAACAACATATTCAAAATTCGTGAGATTCCGTCCAGTGGTTCCGGAGATATTAAAAAGTATCTTTGCCCTGAAAAGTTACAAAGTCCCGTCCAAAAGCGCCGTTCGAATCGTCTTACTCACTTCGACTTCTGTCGCAGTGTCGAAGTGAAACCGGGGTTGTTTCCGTGGTGTAATATTGTCTACCAGAGGTCTGTTTTACACCCAGAAATGACAAAGTCCCGTTCGAACGTGGGTTCGAATCTTCGAACGGGACTTAGTCTCCAGCCGCAGTGTCGAAAGGTAGGGGAAGGTACAGCTCACCGCGTTCAACTGGATTAAAATGGCCGCCGCCACTTGTTCGACTGTAATGGCGGCCACTTCGACGGCTTCGGCACTTCAACGGCTTCGGCACTTCGACTGCTTCGGCACTTCGACTGCATTCGAAGTGCCAGTTCAAAAGTTGGAACACCGCTCCCAAGTATTTAAAGGGCCAGGAACAGCATACAAACATCCATTGGGCCCAAATACAAGTCTCAAAGGGCAATACCTTCCAGGGCCATAGTTGCAGGGCAGGAGGCTAGCAATAAGTCCTCTCCAATGCCCAGTGGCAAATGGCAGTTTGTCACACCGACCATGAGGCGGCGGCCATCTTAGATGCACAAATACACCGCGTTGTTTGTCGACAAACTTATGGAACTCAAAAAGGACACGTTTTCTCCCGAACACCGCTGAAAACCGCCGACCTCCATTCTTTGTCATCCGGCATACGAACACCGGTCCGTTCAGGACTTTTTATTTCACAAATTGACTTAACCCAGATAGCCATCCCATGGAGCCCTTTGTATACCGAAAGAACAGTGTGAAAGACTTTGGCTCCATGGCGATTGAACTGTGTGTATTGGATCTGAACGCTATTCGGTAATAATGTGCGCTCAGATTTAGGCTATCTGGGGATATGTTATATGGGTGGAATGCATTCGGTAGTTTTGAAGTTAGGGAATTTTATGTATTTTTACTGTATTATTTAAACTGGCGTTTTGCCTCTATCCATGGAGATAATTGGATTTCTTCCCAATTATCTCCAGGATAGAGAGGAGGGGTTGCTCGTACAAAGGGGAGGGTTTATGTCTGAGCCACTGTGATTGGCTAATGTATCATACTTGTCCCAGCCTTCCATCTGGTCCCCTAGGGGAGTGTCCACCAGGTGGGAGACCTGCATAAATACTGGGCAGATTCCTGTTTTACCCTCACAACGGAACAAGGGGAGGAGGAGTTCGGATGATTCTCTGTTCAGGAGTTTGGAGAATTCCCTTATATTCCGTTCGGGAGTTTGGCGGTCTACAGCAACGGTACCTGTGTCTCTAAAGGGAGAAGATCTACTAAGACACTCATTTATGCCGGGAGTGTCTTAACAGTTGTTAACTAAAAAAATAAAACGGTTTATAACTAAACGACTCTGTGGTAGCATCATCACGCTCTCGTTACATAAAAGGAGGAAGTAAGCTCCCCAACGGGATCTCTTCAATTCATTTGGTAATTTCTCTTATGAACTAATCAAACTTAATTACCACATCAAGTGAATTTTAATTATCTCTAACTATTGCTTTTGAATGAATTCCAATTAAAACCAACCATTGTATTGAATTCCAATCGAATCTAATTACTTATTTGAATTATATTTGAATCTCAGTTGTGACACAGCTGTTAGCATTCACTATTGAGTAAACCGTATCGAGAGGTATATACATGTAATTGCTTGAATTATTTAAATTGATTGTTTAATTGTGTTAATCACTTGTATTCTTATAAAAATGGATTTGTGCATGCATGTAATAGCTTGACAAAGACTGTAGGTCGAAACATTGCAGTGGGTTCAATAAATTTTCAATCCAGAGAGTGCCTGGACTTCTCTTCGATGTTTTTTTCTCCTCATGTGTGTAGAAATATGTTGGTGTAATATTGTGACTGTGTATAATTCTGTTGGTGTAATATTGTGACTGTGTATAATTCTGTTGGTGTAATATTGTGACTGTGTATAATTCTGTTGGTGTAATATTGTAACTGTGTGTATAACTGTGTAGCTATGTACTGGTGTACTAGAGGGGTCCGTCAGTAATAAAGATGCACCCTTGGTGTTATTCTTTGTGTTCCTCTGGCTAATCTCTCCCTGTTTTTATAGGAGGTGACACCCCTCTTCTACCGTCTGTTGATTTTCCTGGAGGAGACATAGTAAAGATTCCTTCTCCTGATGAGAGTGCTTGTAGGATTCTCTGCACCCACCACCCTGAATGTGACTTCTTCTCCTACCACTCGAGGAAGCAGACTGATGGGAGCAGGAGGTGAGAGTTACTAAACCACTTTCCCTCTCTAAACGTCTCTGTGGTATGTTGCCCTGTTCTAGGTATGTAAGAGGGTAATTCAGTATGTTGCCCTGTTCTAGGTATGCAAGAGGGTAATTCAGTATGTTGCCCTGTTCTAGGTATGCAAGAGGGTAATTCAGTATGTTGCCCTGTTCTAGGTATGTAAGAGGGTAATTCAGTTTGTTGCCCTGTTCTAGGTATGTAAGAGGGTAATTCAGTATGTTGCCCTGTTCTAGGTATGTAAGAGGGTAATTCAGTATGTTGCCCTGTTCTAGGTATGCAAGAGGGTAATTCAGTATGTTGCCCTGTTCTAGGTATGTAAGAGGGTAATTCAGTATGTTGCCCTGTTCTAGGTATGTAAGAGGGTAATTCAGTTTGTTGCCCTGTTCTAGGTATGTAAGAGGGTAATTCAGTTTGTTGCCCTGTTCTAGGTATGTAAGAGGGTAATTCAGTATGTTGCCCTGTTCTAGGTATGTAAGAGGGTAATTCAGTTTGTTGCCCTGTTCTAGGTATGCAAGAGGGTAATTCAGTATGTTGCCCTGTTCTAGGTATGCAAGAGGGTAATTCAGTATGTTGCCCTGTTCTAGGTATGTAAGAGGGTAATTCAGTTTGTTGCCCTGTTCTAGGTATGCAAGAGGGTAATTCAGTATGTTGCCCTGTTCTAGGTATGTAAGAGGGTAATTCAGTATGTTGCCCTGTTCTAGGTATGTAAGAGGGTAATTCAGTATGTTGCCCTGTTCTAGGTATGTAAGAGGGTAATTCAGTTTGTTGCCCTGTTCTAGGTATGCAAGAGGGTAATTCAGTTTGTTGCCCTGTTCTAGGTATGTAAGAGGGTAATTCAGTATGTTGCCCTGTTCTAGGTATGTAAGAGGGTAATTCAGTTTGTTGCCCTGTTCTAGGTATGCAAGAGGGTAATTCAGTTTGTTGCCCTGTTCTAGGTATGTAAGAGGGTAATTCAGTATGTTGCCCTGTTCTAGGTATGTAAGAGGGTAATTCAGTTTGTTGCCCTGTTCTAGGTATGTAAGAGGGTAATTCAGTATGTTGCCCTGTTCTAGGTATGTAAGAGGGTAATTCAGTTTGTTGCCCTGTTCTAGGTATGTAAGAGGGTAATTCAGTATGTTGCCCTGTTCTAGGTATGTAAGAGGGTAATTCAGTATGTTGCCCTGTTCTAGGTATGTAAGAGGGTAATTCAGTATGTTGCCCTGTTCTAGGTATGTAAGAGGGTAATTCAGTATGCTGCCCTGTTCTAGGTATGTAAGAGGGTAATTCAGTTTGTTACCCTGTTCTAGGTATGTAAGAGGGTAATTCAGTATGTTGCCCTGTTCTAGGTATGCAAGAGGGTAATTCAGTTTGTTGCCCTGTTCTAGGTATGTAAGAGGGTAATTCAGTATGTTGCCCTGTTATAGGTATGTAAGAGGGTAATTCAGTATGTTGCCCTGTTCTAGGTATGTAAGAGGGTAATTCAGTATGTTGCCCTGTTCTAGGTATGTAAGAGGGTAATTCAGTGTGTTGCCCTGTTCTAGGTATGTAAGAGGGTAATTCAGTATGTTGCCCTGTTCTAGGTATGCAAGAGGGTAATTCAGTTTGTTGCCCTGTTCTAGGTATGTAAGAGGGTAATTCAGTATGTTGCCCTGTTCTAGGTATGTAAGAGGGTAATTCAGTATGTTGCCCTGTTCTAGGTATGTAAGAGGGTAATTCAGTATGTTGCCCTGTTCTAGGTATGTAAGAGGGTAATTCAGTATGTTGCCCTGTTCTAGGTATGTAAGAGGGTAATTCAGTATGTTGCCCTGTTCTAGGTATGTAAGAGGGTAATTCAGTATGTTGCCCTGTTCTAGGTATGTAAGAGGGTAATTCAGTATGTTGCCCTGTTCTAGGTATGCAAGAGGGTAATTCAGTTTGTTGCCCTGTTCTAGGTATGCAAGAGGGTAATTCAGTATGTTGCCCTGTTCTAGGTATGTAAGAGGGTAATTCAGTATGTTGCCCTGTTCTAGGTATGCAAGAGGGTAATTCAGTTTGTTGCCCTGTTCTAGGTATGTAAGAGGGTAATTCAGTATGTTGCCCTGTTCTAGGTATGTAAGAGGGTAATTCAGTTTGTTGCCCTGTTCTAGGTATGTAAGAGGGTAATTCAGTATGTTGCCCTGTTCTAGGTATGCAAGAGGGTAATTCAGTTTGTTGCCCTGTTCTAGGTATGTAAGAGGGTAATTCAGTATGTTGCCCTGTTCTAGGTATGCAAGAGGGTAATTCAGTTTGTTGCCCTGTTCTAGGTATGTAAGAGGGTAATTCAGTATGTTGCCCTGTTCTAGGTATGTAAGAGGGTAACTCAGTATGTTGCCCTGTTCTAGGTATGTAAGAGGGTAATTCAGTATGTTGCCCTGTTCTAGGTATGCAAGAGGGTAATTCAGTATGTTGCCCTGTTCTAGGTATGTAAGAGGGTAATTCAGTATGTTGCCCTGTTCTAGGTATGTAAGAGGGTAATTCAGTATGTTGCCCTGTTCTAGGTATGTAAGAGGGTAATTCAGTATGTTGCCCTGTTCTAGGTATGTAAGAGGGTAATTCAGTATGTTGCCCTGTTCTAGGTATGTAAGAGGGTAATTCAGTTTGTTGCCCTGTTCTAGGTATGTAAGAGGGTAATTCAGTATGTTGCCCTGTTCTAGGTATGTAAGAGGGTAATTCAGTTTGTTGCCCTGTTCTAGGTATGTAAGAGGGTAATTCAGTTTGTTGCCCTGTTCTAGGTATGTAAGAGGGTAATTCAGTATGTTGCCCTGTTCTAGGTATGTAAGAGGGTAATTCAGTTTGTTGCCCTGTTCTAGGTATGTAAGAGGGTAATTCAGTATGTTGCCCTGTTCTAGGTATGTAAGAGGGTAATTCAGTATGTTGCCCTGTTCTAGGTATGTAAGAGGGTAATTCAGTATGTTGCCCTGTTCTAGGTATGTAAGAGGGTAATTCAGTTTGTTGCCCTGTTCTAGGTATGTAAGAGGGTAATTCAGTATGTTGCCCTGTTCTAGGTATGTAAGAGGGTAATTCAGTTTGTTGCCCTGTTCTAGGTATGTAAGAGGGTAATTCAGTATGTTGCCCTGTTCTAGGTATGTAAGAGGGTAATTCAGTTTGTTGCCCTGTTCTAGGTATGTAAGAGGGTAATTCAGTTTGTTGCCCTGTTCTAGGTATGTAAGAGGGTAATTCAGTATGTTGCCCTGTTCTAGGTATGTAAGAGGGTAATTCAGTATGTTGCCCTGTTCTAGGTATGTAAGAGGGTAATTCAGTATGTTGCCCTGTTCTAGGTATGTAAGAGGGTAATTCAGTTTGTTGCCCTGTTCTAGGTATGTAAGAGGGTAATTCAGTTTGTTGCCCTGTTCTAGGTATGTAAGAGGGTAATTCAGTATGTTGCCCTGTTCTAGGTATGTAAGAGGGTAATTCAGTTTGTTGCCCTGTTCTAGGTATGTAAGAGGGTAATTCAGTATGTTGCCCTGTTCTAGGTATGTAAGAGGGTAATTCAGTATGTTGCCCTGTTCTAGGTATGTAAGAGGGTAATTCAGTATGTTGCCCTGTTCTAGGTATGCAAGAGGGTAATTCAGTATGTTGCCCTGTTCTAGGTATGTAAGAGGGTAATTCAGTATGTTGCCCTGTTTTAGGCATGTAAGAGGGTGTGACAAACTGAACCTCGTCACAGGTGCTAGGATGGGCCTGCTGGCCAGCCCCTTACTAATAGACTATGGGCCCTTTAAAAACTACGTGAACAGACTTTGTTCGTGGGATTTTATATTTGGTTCAGGAATCAAACAGCCGCATGAACCGGAGACCACCCTGGAGCTTGTTAAGCCTAACTGCTACTTTGTAGCAATTTCCATGTCTGGGTGGCCGCAATTATTATGTAGGACCTCGAGGTGGCGGCCTTCTTGTTCCCGCAAACTCAGGCAGCGGTGTTTGTGCATGAATCTCGTTTTCAAACTACCAAACTAGACCGACCGCAAGCCCTGATTCTCTGGAACTGTTTTGGGCATTGGATGATGCCTGCGGTTGGTAAAATAAATGACTTCCAGGAAATTCCTGAACCCCTGAACTGATCTGGGTAATTTTTGGATATGTTGGTCACCCAAATCAGGGCTATCAAGGGATGTAACATCGTTGGGGTACTTTTGGGGTGTTTGGGGAAAAAGTGTGTTTTTCTGTACTTGGAGAAAATTGAATCAGATTAGTACAGTTCCTGATCCAATTATCTCCCATGCCCAAAGGAGGGATTATCTGTCATGTATTGTAACACTGTTGTCATTGGCCTGTGACTTTGTAATTCAGTCTTCCATCAGGTCCAGTTGGGGATTGTCATAGAAGGTCAAGTGTGGTACCATTAAAGTCAGTCCACTTCATCCTCAACACGAAGCCTCGTCTCGTGATTGTAGGGAACAGCTATGTTAAGATCCCTCTGGCATAAAGGAGTAAAACCGCCGTTTAGTTAAGCTTCCCCTTTCACAATAATGCAAACTCCATTCGTATACTCCAACCGTACGAACTGCAACCAGGGGAATGCACCAATCTCCCGACCGGGACCCATACGGATCCCAAACTCACGAATAACAAATCCACGATCGCGGCTAACAGCCGATCAAATATAACATCCAAGCGATAATCAGTTACCAACCGTGTAGTAAATCTCCCCTCCAATAACAAGACCAAGCTACGCATTGAGGGTAAAATAAGAACTGGCTTTACTGCGGGCTACCTGCCCGTATTTATGCAGGTCTCCCACTTGGTGGACACTCCCCTAGGGGACCAAATGGGAGACTGTAATGACAGACAGACGTATGGCACTTTCAGACATACAGGCACAAAATATTCCCACAATGCATCCCGGTTTCCTCCCCTCTGCCCTGGAGATAATCGAGAAGTAATTCAATTATCTCCAGGACAGGGGCAAATCGCCATTTTTAAATTAAACACAAAAACCATGTAAAATACAACTACCATGTAAGTATACAACTACCGAACATATTACATTTGTGCAACGTATCCCCAGATAGCCTGGATCTGAGTGCATATTCTTAGCGAATAGCGCTCAGATCCCATACTTACAGTTCAATCGCCATGGAGTCAAAGTCTCTTACAGTGTTTCGGTATGCGATTGACTCCATGGGACGGCTATCTGGGTTAAGTCCATTTGTGTAATCCAAACTTCCGTACGGCCGGTGGTCGCATGCCTTGTCGACTGACAAGGGTGGTCGGTGATTTCAGCGGTGTTCGGCAAAAAGAGTGTCAGTTTTTAGTTCCATAGAATCTGCGCCGAACACTGCTGGTCTTTCGCATGGTGTAAAATGGCCGCCGCCTCGTGGTCGGCATACGAACGACGACCACCCTGAATACGAGAGGTGTCTGTGGTAAACCACAATGTTCTCCTCCTCCTCCAGCAGGTCTGGCTGTGTAGCTCTTACAAGAGCTAGTGATTATAGCCAGTATAGTAATCCGAAGCAGGTATAGCTTGTGACAGACCCATCTGTATAGACTAAGACTGCTGGTTCATCTTTTTGCCCCCTTTCGTCTATTTGCCTGTGCCTGGATTACACAGAATCACCTACAACCATATGTGGCTATACTTTGTTCGGTATAAAGATGTACAAGCTTGCATGTGAACGGCTATATTCACCATACAAACTAAAATACTGAATAACCGGACCACCCTGGCTGTAATTCACCTCCCTGATTGCTCGTTACATTCCCTTGGTTTAAAACGCACGAACACTCTGCTGTATCCCCTGGGTGGCCGCTATTTCGAGTGTCTGGAACTCAAAACGGACACTCGACTAACCGAACACCGCTAAGACCTCCAGGGCGTCAAAAAGTGCAGATGGAAACGCACGAACGGCCTGTCGTTCGGTAGGATGAATCCCACGAACTAGGGGATTCATCCGACTACAAACTTAACTATGGATGGCAGAGCCTTTCTGGACTTTTGATGCACAAACAGAGACCGACCGCAGGGCCAGATCTCATGGAACTATTTTCGGCTACTTTACCCATGCGGTCGGTCAAATCTTTGCCTTCTCATAACTCCCGAACCCCTGGTCTGATCTGGGTGATTTTGGGATATGTCCCTCACCCAGATCAGGGCTATTTAAAAGTGTATCTACCATATTTGGGGTACATCCAACATTTGGGGAAAAGTATGCACTGTATAATTATGTTAACTGTTAAGCTAAGGGGAGAAGATGTGTGGGAGGTAACGTCTATGGGATTGGTTACTGTAGTAATTATAATTAATCCCTCCCTTGCATGGGAGAATCTCATAAAAGCAGGAATTGTGCCTGTAACAGATCACCTGGCACCCTGACTGGGTACCTCCGTTGAAGGATGCTCCTAGTGCTTACAGAGTGCTCCAAGCGCTCCGCAGACCCCATGAACCGCCGCAGCTTGGTTGGGGGTCTCCCCATCTCCTACCCACCCTGAACCTACAACCAGGCTCCAGTGGGTGGACCTCTCCTCCAAGAGAGTGAAGCAGGAACAAGCTCTTACAAGAGCTTAGAAGTGATTAGCTAAGGGAGTATGCAGAGCATAGCAATCCCTTGTAGTGATATAGCGATTCCCCCAATAAGAGACAGGACTCTAGATTGAGGGTGAAGTAGAACTGTCTAAAACTTTATTTTCCTTGGGACTAGCCCATATGGTCATTACATTAACATTGCTGTGAAAACTCAATAAAATTACAAACAGTCAAATCATAGCAGGCAACTTACAGTGACTTATTATAACACAATGGCATATTTTTAAAGAGGTGGGGGAGACAATAATTAGGGGAAGGTGATTGGTAAAGGTGATGGGATACTATTGGATTTTATTACTGATTGTGCTGGTTACCCTCTTGGATTTACTACTTGTTCCTGCATCCTTTTAATATACCAGTGGAGTTAAGCTGTGGGAAATCAGCTCTCCGCTACACTGTCCTACCTGTATCTCTGGGTAATGGGGTATGTTATACTGTCCTACCTTTATCTCTGGGTAATGGGGTATGTTATACTGTCCTACCTGTATCTCTGGGTAATGGGGTATGTTATACTGTCCTACCTGTATCTCTGGGTAATGGGGTATGTTACACTGTCCTACCTGTATCTCTGGGTAATGGGGTATGTTATACTGTCCTACCTGTATCTCTGGGTAATGGGGTATTGTAACGGAGCTCCGTAAACTCCGACCGAGTACCCTCCGTTGATGGACGCTTCCTAGCTTGCGCCGAGGACCACAAGCACCGCACTGGACACCACAGCCACCGCAGACTCCACAACCGCTTAACTGGAGCCTTGCCGTCTTCTGTCCACCCTGGATTGGCTTCTGTCCTCCAGGACCGTGTGGGGAAGACCTCTCCTCCAGGAGAGCGTATCCGGAACAAGCTCTTAAAAGAGCTAAGTGATTAAAGCTCAGGAGAATATGCAGAGCATAGCAATCCCCAGTGTGATATAGCAGTTCCCTCCAATAACGAGACAAGGCTACGTATTGAGGGTCAGAAGAGGTCTGAGGTGCTGGAACACCCAGCCTGGTTTTTATTGCAGTTGTTACAAATACAGGTCCGCCCACAGGGAGGTATAAAACAACCACTCACACATCAGTTACATCCCACATATTCCCTCCCCTTATCCTGAGAGGAAACTCAAGTATACATACAGTTAAAACATACTTTCTACCCAACTTTCATAACGCTAAAACTATACATCACATTCACATAAAAATACATATCCACAATGGGGTATGTTATACTGACCTACCTGTATCGCTGGGTAATGGGGTATGTTATAATGTCCTACCTGTATCTCTGGGTAATGGGGCATGTTATACTGTCCTACCTGTATCTCTGGGTAATGGGGTATGTTATAACTGACCTACCTGTATCTCTGGGTAATGGGGTATGTTATACTATCCTACCTGTATCTCTGGGTAATGGGGTATGTTATACTGTCCTACCTGTATCTCTGGGTAATGGGGTATGTTATAACTGACCTACCTGTATCTCTGGGTAATGGGGTATGTTATACTGTCCTACCTGTATCTCTGGGTAATGGGGTATGTTATACTGTCCTACCTGTATCTCTGGGTAATGGGGTATGTTATAACTGACCTACCTGTATCTCTGGGTAATGGGGTATGTTATACTGTCCTACCTGTATCTCTGGGTAATGGGGTATGTTATACTATCCTACCTGTATCTCTGGGTAATGGGGTATGTTACACTGTCCTACCTGTATCTCTGGGTAATGGGGTATGTTATACTGTCCTACCTGTATCTCTGGGTAATGGGGTATGTTATAACTGACCTACCTGTATCTCTGGGTAATGGGGTATGTTATACTGTCCTACCTGTATCTCTGGGTAATGGGGTATGTTACACTGTCCTACCTGTATCTCTGGGTAATGGAGTATGATATACTATTGAATAAGTGCAGTAGAGTAACATGATGTCTTTCCCCAGCTTTACGTGCCACCTGAAAACTTCCGATACTGGAATTCCCAATGAGCAAGTTCCCAACCCCGATGTAACATCAGGATATTCTCTAACAAAGATCCCTGACTCTCTTAACCGTAAGCTTGACATGTAACCATTTATTATGCTAACGTTTGTTAGAGAGAGTGCAAGTGTGTGTGTGTGTGTACATGTGTAGATCATTGTCTGTGTTTGTCTGGGGCTGTGTGTGTGTATGTGGCTGTGTGTATTGCTCCCTGTCAGAAACCACTGTTAATCATTCCTTCGCTTTTCCTTTAAATCCGTATTCAACAGCAAAAAACACAAAGCCAAGTTTACCTTAAGTTACTATAAATATAACATGCAATTAAATAGAAACAATATATTTGTAAACTTTCCCACTTTGCTTTCTGATCTATGGGTGAAGGTGCAGTTAGACAGTTTTTGTATTTTGAGATTGTCATTACTTCCTTGACTTGATTTCAAATTCCAAGTATTCCCTCACTGTTCTACAAAGCAACATTTCCCTGATCCTTCTGCATTATTCTATAATCAGATCCTGCTCATTCTGTATCTGCCCCCCCCCCATTATTCTATAATCAGATCCCACACATTCTGTATCTGATCCCTATCTTGACCCTGTGTTTCATATATTTTGTTTGTAGAGCTATCTGCTCCCTGTTCGGGAGAACCGCCATGAACGGGACTCCATTCACCTCCCGAATGGGGACCACCACGAAATCCCATTTAGAATGTAGTTTTAGAACGTTAGCACCTCAAAATGAGGTGTCAAAACCACAAACTACAAGGGAAGCCTCGGTGAGTGTCTTCCCTGGGTGGCAGCCCGTTCGTCTAGACGAACGCCATCCAGGGGGAGCATTTGCAGATTGCGGAACGAGGACCTCCCCGGCACCCATTGGAATGTTCACACTGATCAATTAGAACGTTGGCAACTCGCAACATAGTGTGAAACCGCAAGAGAAGTAATTAAGGACTGCTTCTCTGGGTGGCCACTGTTCGTATAGGTGAGCGCCGGCCAGGGGGAGCATTAATGTCTGAAAATAAATGCTTCCCTTGCCTAGTTCCACACAGTGACCCTGCAAACGGTGGCTGTTCGAGGCTGTTGCCATTCTGGGGGGTCCCGGAGATTGGTGGGGACATCCTTTGGGGACAATAGCAGAGGTTGGCGGTCTCTCTGTCACTGGGAGGTTAAGAAGTTTGAGGCAGCACTTGGCCTGCTACAATGGGCCTTCCACAGCTAAACTGACTAAGCTCATCTCTGAGACCCAAGCATTCGTCCTGGCTCAGAAGTAGGGGAGGGGGGACTCCCACAACACCTGAGGAACCACAGACAAGAGAGGGGCCGGCCACCCCTGCACCAAACCAAAGTTGCCCCATACTGCCTTCAGGGATGCAGTGGAGGGCATTGAAGACTTCCTGCAGGACTTTGAGCGGCAGTGCCTCCTGCTGGGACGCCATCCTGGGCAGCAAGTTGACAGGAAGGACCGCAGTACCCGGAGACTAGATCTGTGACTACGTAGCCGTGAAAGAGGTCCTACTAGCCCAGTATGCCATACCGGCGGAAGTTCAGAGGGACAAGAAAAGGGAAGAAGGACTCCCATACAGAGTGGGCATGCCGCATCCACAGAGCTGCCCAGAACTGGGTGGACTCGCAACAAGCCAAGTCCTCCGAGGAGGTGTTCCAGTTGTTCATGATGAAGCACTTCTAGAATGGTGAGAGATAAGCAGACCCTCGCCGGGGATGCCAAGCGGGCGGACGAGTACGCTGACACCCGACAGTCCCAACATTCATGTTAA
Organism: Pelobates fuscus; assembly: GCF_036172605.1. Taxonomy (NCBI): domain Eukaryota; kingdom Metazoa; phylum Chordata; class Amphibia; order Anura; family Pelobatidae; genus Pelobates; species Pelobates fuscus. The sequence goes on from NC_086322.1 coordinate 1,824,523, forward strand.
GACACTCCCGGCATAAAGGAGTGAAACCGCCGCTTAGTAGAGCTTTCCCTTTACAGAAATGCAGTCACGGCTGTTTTAGAACTCCAAACTCCCGAACGGAACCAGGGGAATGCGCCTATCTCCCTGACAGCATACTTAATAATAATCCAAACTCCCGAACTGTATTCCCACGAACTGCTGCTAACAGACGAATCAATATAGCATCCAAGCGGCTTACGTTCCCAGCAGTCAGTCTCTATCCGTGTATAATAAATCCATCCAATCACAAGACCAAGCTCCGTAGTTGAGGGTAAAACAAGAACTGATTTAATGAGGGCTACCTGCCCGGTATTTATGCAGGTCTCCCACCTGGTGGACACTCCCCTAGGGGACCAGATGGAAGACTGGGACATATATTGGACAGTAGCCAATCACAGTGGCTCAGGTGTAAACACTCCTCTTTACATGAGTAAATCCCTATCCTGGAGATAATTGGGAAGGAATCTAATTATCTCCAGGGATAGAGGTAAATCACCATTTTATACATGACTATAAAAATACATAAAAATATATAACTTTAGAAATACCGAATACATGGACTTCGTGTAACGTATCCCCAGATGCCTGGATCCGAGTGCATATTTCTACCAAATAGCGCTCAGATCCAATGCGCACAGTTCAATCGCCATGGAGTCATATGGCGTCTTTCATATGTCTTTTGGTATACGATTGACTCCATGGGATGGCTCTCTGGGTTAAGTCCATGCGTATGATTCAAACTCCCGAACGGACCGGTGTTCGTATGCCTCGATGAAAACAAAGGGCGACCGGTAGTTTCAGCGGTGTTCGGTAGAAAAAGGGTCCGTTTATAGTTCCATAGAATCTTCGCCGAACACCGCTGGTCCTTCGCGTGTTTAAAATGGCCGCCGCCTCGTAGTCGGCATACGAACGATGACCACCCTGCATACGGTTAGAATGGAGAGGTGTCTGCGGTTAACCACAACATTCCAATTGGGGCCAAGGGGTTAACCAGCAGCACACTTCTCTCCTGGGTGGCCGTCCGTTCGTTCTGTAGTTTCAATCTGTATATTCTGAAACACACGAACAGGGGCATACGGACAGGTAATTAAATGAAAAAGGGGCAAACAGACGAACCAGCAGTCTCAGATGATACAGATGGATCTGTCACAATTCAGCTCCCCCCCTAGCTACCAACCAGCCCCAAGACTCAGCCTAACCCTTATTGATATGTTCGAATAAGTGATAAATCATCAGATGACAGACCACCCATATGCAGAGTGTGCCACTTGTTGACCCCATTAACCTCTGCTAACACCTCCAGTAATAATACCAACAGTCAGCTGGGTGGTCACTGTTCGTAAATGCGAACATGTGGTGGCGGCCATCTTAAGCCGCGAACACAGACAGCGGTGTTTGGTTGGCTGCGTTCAAGGGATCTGAGCGCTTTTGGGGTATGGTGGGTTCACAGATCCAGGCTATCTGGGGATATAGGACTTGAGGGGGTACTCTGTTATTAAATATATGTTTTGAAGTGTGTTGAAAGTAACCTCAACACTAGTTCCTGGAAGGGCCTGTTTGGCAGCCTGATGACTATGGGCCATGCAAAAAGCTCATAAAAGACTTTTGTGCATGCCTTTTTGCTATCCTGTTCGGAAACCAAACAGATGCACGAACCAGGGACCACCTGGGTGCTTATTAAGCCCCATCATCACCTCTTAACGATTCTAACCGCAGCATTCTAATTGTTCGTGTGATGGCCATAGTTCACATGGTCGACCACGAGGTGGCGAACATCTTCTTCCCGTGAAGGAGGCATCGGTGTTTGATCGTTGAGTACATGGAACTGTTTTCGGACACTGAAACTCCAGAACACCGCTGGACTTCCATCATAGCCTGCGTTTCATACTTTACATCCTTGAAGATCTCTGTCTGGTGGAATAGTTTGTCGGAATGAGGTGAACGGTATAAAGATTGATTACGTGTGTGTATTTTTTTCATTTGGAAACTACCGAACTAGACCAACCGCAAGCCCTGATTCTCTGGAACTGTTTTGGGCACGAACCCCTGAACTGACCTGTGTGAATTTTTGGATATGTTTGTCACCCAGATCAAGGCTATAAGGGGATGTAACATTTGTGGGCATATAAGGTGTTTTGGGGTTTTTGTAAAATGTGTTTTTTTTCTGCCTGGAGATAATTGGGTTAATACAGTAACTGACTCCATTATCTCCCAGGCAGAGGGAAGGGATTGTGTGCTGTGTGTGTGGGAGTGCCTTACATTTTAACTCTGTTATTATTGGTCTGTACGTTTGTCAGTCCCCAACAAGCTCCATGTGGGCGTACCCTTGCCTGGGAACTTGCATAAAAGGTCAGTGTGGCTACCATTAAACCAGTCTTACTTTTACCCTCAACACAGTCTTGTCTCTTGTTGTAGGGAACTGCTATACCAGCTATAATACCTGCTCCTGGCATTGCTCTTTGCATTACTATACTGGCTATAATCACTAGCTCTTTTAAGAGCTACACAGCCAGACCTATATACTCTCTTGGAGGGGAGACCTTCCCACTGGGAGCTGGATCCAGAAGTTTGGTCCAGGGTGGGAAGGGATGGTTAGACCCCAGCCAAGCTGCAGCGGCTATGGTGCTAATGGTCCTCAGCGTCAGCTAGGAAGCATCGATTGGCGGAAGCACTCTCCAGGGTTATAGGGACTTGGCAGCCTCTGGGTAGGTGGGAAAAGACTGGGAACGGTTCACCTGGGATCAGGGGTTATTGTACCGCATCGCGGAGATCAGGAAGCCAGGGACAGTTCCTACCACCACCAAACAGTTGGTGGCTTCCAGGAGATCTGTGATGTCTGCCAGAGGGTAGGGAAGAGGGGTGACCAGCACAAGGCCAAGCTCCATACCCTACCGGTCATTGAGGATCCTTTCGGCAGGGTAGCTGTCGTTAACATAGGTCCCAAAGCCTAGTCCTTCCGGGAAGAGGTACATTTTGACCGTTGTGGACTATGCCACTCTTTACCCTGAGGCAGTCGCCCTGAGCAACATTCAGGCAGAGACTGTTGCCAAAGCCCTGATGCAGGTGTTCTCCCGAATGGGTTTTCCCCGGGAGATCATCTTGGATCAGGTCACGCAATTTACTGCCGAGATAACCAACCAGCTGTGGAGGTAATGCAGCATTAAATCCATCCGAAGCTCCCCCTATCACCCCCAGACCAATGACTTGTGCGAGCGTTTCAATGGTATGTTCAAGCAGATGCTCCGTACCTTTGCAGAGACTCGCAAGGACTGGGAAAGATTCCTGCCGCGTCTTCTGTTCGCATATCGGGATGTGCTACAGGAAGCCACAGGATTCTCTCTGTTTGAACTGGTGTTCGGCCGGCAAATTAGAGAACCCTAGGCCTGGTTAGGTAGCACTGGGACAGAGCCGGGGAACAGGAAGGGACCCCCATCATCCCATATGTGCTGGAGTTCAGGGACCATCTGGAGGAGCTCACCCACCTGGTGCGGGAGAACCTCCAGGCGACCCAGAGGCGCCAGCGCATGTGGTATGATAAAGGGGCCAGGAGCCGTAGCTTTCAAATCGGACAAAGATTTGGTTTTAAAGCCTGTCCGGCATGACCGGCTATAGGCCGCCTGGCAGTGCCCATACCGGGTAGTGGAACAGAGATGTGACACTACCTATGTGAACGGACCAACACCTGTTGCATGTTAACATGCTGGAGCCCTACCACGAGCGGACAGAGGATGCGCCCCAGCCTTGGAAGATTATGAAAATCTTTCCCTGCCCGACCTCCTGGAGGATGGAGCTCAGGCAGGGTCCATAGAGGAGGTCCATTTAGGAGACCGACTAACCCCAGAGGAACGCAGCCAGGTGCAGTGGATGCTGGCTTCCAAGCGGGAGACTATCTCCAATCTCCCTGGGGTGACCACTCTGGCCACCCACAGGGTGGAGACCCCAGACCAGCAACCCCTGCGGCAAAGCCCGTACCAAATCCCAGAGGCCATAAGGGAGAACATGAGAAGGGAGATCCAGGAGATGCTCCACCTAGGGGGTCATTGAACCATCCAAGAGCCCTTGGGCCTCCCCGGTAGTGCTGGTCTCCAAGCGAGACAGGACCACCCAGTTCTGTGTGGACTATCGGAGGCACAATGTGTGGACTACCGGAGGCATGTCTCAGATGCCTACGCCATGCCTCACATTGGTGAGCTGTTAGACAAAATGGCTCGGGGCAGATACCTCCCCACCATAGATCTATGTAAGGGGTATTGGTAGATACCCCTAGCAGCAGAGGCTATTCCCAAGTTGACCTTCGTCACCCCATTTGGCCTGTACCAGTTTTGGGTAATGCCATTCGAGATGAACACCCCAGCCACCTTCCAGAGGATGGTGGACCGACTGCTAGAGGGCCTCCAGGAGTATGCCTGTGCCTACCTTGATGATATCGCCATATTTAGCGATACCTGGGAGGAACATCCAGCCCACGTTGGGGCTGTGCTGGATTGGATCAGGGAGGCAGGGTTAACAGTGAAACAGCAAGTGTCACCTCGGGATGGCCGAGGTGCAGTACCTGGGGCATTGGGTGGAGTGTGGGACACAGAAGCCTGAACCGGCCAAGGGAGAAGCTGTAGCTAGTTAGCTCCATCCATGAACCAAAACCCAGGTGCTGGTCTTCTTAGGAACTGCCGGATATGACAGAAAGTTTGTCCCCAATTACAGTGCCATAGCTAAATCTCTCTGACCTGACCCGCAAAAACCTACCCCAACAGGTAGCCTGGACCCCAGAGTGTGAGTAGGTGTTCCGAGCCCTCAAGGACACCCTGGTAAATACCCCTGTACTGACCGCTCCTAATCACAGGAAACGTTTTCTTGTCCACACATATGCCTCCATGTTCGGATTGGGAGCAGTACTGAGCCAGGTCAGGGACGATGGAGGAGAACACCCTGTAGCTTACCTCAGCAGGAAGCTGTTACCCAGGGAGGTGAGCTACGCCACCATTGAAAGGGAGTGCCTGGCGGTGGTGTGGGCCCTCAAAAAGCTACAACCCTATTTGCATGGACAACAATTTACCTTGATCACAACCCATTGGTATGGCTTAACCGGGTTTCTGGGGACAATGCCAGGCTGTTACGGTGGAGACCGGCCCTACAACCATATGACTTTACCATCCACTACAGACCTGGTACACAAAATGGCAATGCCGACAGGCTGTCCAGGAGACCGCTCTGGACAAGTGATCCATGGGTGCTTCCCCCGGACATCAGCAGGCTGATCCGTTAGGACTTGCCTGCGGATGCCGGCCAGTGGTTAAGGCGGAGCTGTGTAGCGGAACCCCCGCTAAACTGTGAACTGCCTTGGTTACCCTGCAATGTGTGTTACTGTCTTGAACGCCCTTTTGTGTGTTTTCCCTATCTTGACCCTGTGTTTCATTTGTTGTGTTTGTAGAGCTATCTGCTCACCGTTCGGGAGCACCGCCAAGAACGGGACTCCATTCACCTCCCAAATGGGGACCACCTCGAAATCCCATGTAGAATGTAGTTTTAGAACGTTCGCACCTCATATTGAGGTGTCCAAACGAACGCCATCCAGGAGGAGCATTCACGGACTGCTTCCCACCTCTTTCGGTTCCCGAGGAACGATGACCTCCCCGGCACCCATTGGAATGTTCACACCGATCAATTAGAACATTCAACAACTCGCAACATAATGTGAAACCACAAGGGAAGTAATTAATGAGTGCTTCTCTGGGTGACCGCTGTTCATATAGGCGAGCGCTGTCCAGGGGGAGCATTCATCTCTGAAAGGAGACGCTTCCCTTGCCTGGTTCCACACAGGGAACCTGCGAACGGTGGCTGTTCATGGCGGTTACCGTTCTGGGGGTCCCTGAGAGTTGTAGGGACATACTTTGAGGACAATGGCGGGCTCTCTGTCACTGGGAGGTAAAGAGGTGGGAAGATTCCCGTGCTACAACCCCCAGATACAGAGAATTCTCAGTGGGGACCTGGGAGGGGATACTGAGTGGCGGGAACAGGGGACCCCTAGTGGGGGAGTACCCTGGGAGAGGACAATGTCTTCAGGTGTGTTCCACCCCTTACATGGGGAAAGTATAAAGCTGCGTGTGGCCAATAAAGTTGTTGTTGTACCCCTGGAACTGTGTGTCATCCAGGGGAGTGAAATGGGTCTGTCCATTTATTCTCAGGGACCCCCAGAATGGTAACCGCCATGAACAGCCACTGTTCGCGGGTTAATAGCGGAGATAACCAGCCGGGTTACCCAGGGTCCGCTACAATTCTGTATAATCCAATCCCACACATTCTGTATCTGACCCCCCCCCCATTTAATTAAATCCCACACATTCTGTATCTTTGTCGTGTACCCACTAGATTGTTTGTTTGTTTGTTTGTTTGTTTATTGCTGCCTCCCTAATGTGCCCTACCACTAAGAGTGCCACTGGGGCACCTGCTGCTAACTAAACGTGGCAGTGTTGGCATCTGCTTACCCACACCACCCAGTATCCGCATCACTAGAGAGCGCACAAGGGAGAACACAGTGATGAGTGTTTTTGCTTATGAGTGTGTCTTTTTGTGTGACTTTGGACTGTGATTGTGTGTGTCTGTGTGTGTGTATGTGTTTCTGAGTGTGAGTTACCCCATCCCCAGTGTAACTATTAGGGCCCCATAGTTTTGACTGTGGTATCTTACATAATGTTCATAGAGTCACAACTCCTCATGCTGTGTTGCAGATCTGTGTACTCACATACTTTCTAAATCAGAGCCTCAAGGATCAGCACTCTTCCTGACTCTTCAGTGTTTCCTGTCTGTGTTTCCCCTGGGTGTCTCCTCGCTCCCGATTTGGGCTTCATCATATCTCTTCTTTACTTCCAGGATGCCTGGCAGAGTCCTATGAGGACATTGAATTTGTGGGCAATGTGTTGTCCTTTGGTCCAGTTGGCAGTCTGGATGAGTGTCAGTTGGCATGCACACGTAACCCAGGTTGCCAATTCTACACATACTACTCCTCAACCAATACAGAGTCGGGCATACAGTAAGTATCAGTCTGTAAGAGTAATCTTTACTCATTAACGTCTTTGAAAATGCAGGAATATCGCCTTCATGGATGATGCCCAGTGTGTAGCCAGATGTTTGTGTGCATGCAAAATGTCTGCTAATAGACCCAATTTTGGGCTTTTGTCCTGTTATCCTTGGCTTGCTGTCTAGTGCTCGGCATTCAGGAACCCAGGGAAATGAACCAGCCAGCACAATGTGAGAGAGAGTTTCAGCAGCAAAGAGTAAGGCTAGTCAGATAAGCTGTCCCCATCTATCTGATACCGGAGAAACTGACGGAAGCCAAGCACAGAGAGATGGACACAGGTTTCTTCAGGAAGGAAGAGATTCTTTATTCGGTTCACCGATCGGGACTCAGAGGGACTAATGTCACCAAAAACAGCAAAGATCTGAGCACTGAATACATAGAGTACATTCCTTATATAGCACTGTAGCTCCTCCCACAATTAACTACGCCCACACATACCCTTAACCTATTCAATGAATAGAGTCTAAACTCATCCATCCGGTCTAACCACGTGGCTCATCTGAAACAAAGGAGAGAGACGCGTAATTCCAGTTCCTACATTCCTGCACATGCTCAGTACAGTGATGACAGTATCTTAGCTACGTGTAACTAACTAACTAATACTACAAACACATGTACATACATATGCCTTGTGGCAATCTTAGCCTGCTAAACTTTTATTTTACTGGAATTACATCACATATCCAGGCAGGACTTCACATTTTGGGCAGTACTGGCTTTATTGACATGTCTCCATAGAACACCCTCCTGTCCCAGCTATGCTCATTACACCAAGAATGGTATTTCCAGTTCCATCACTGCCAGTATCGTGAGTCTGATATGTGGGTAGAACAGCAGAATTGGCAATCACCTATGCGATTGTTTATCCTGTTTTGTAGTGTTTAGTGAAAAGCTCTGCTTTTTTTCTGTTTGGTGGATTTGTGGACAGAAGTTCCTGGACATGGATGGAGAGGGAAACACATCACCAGGAGGGCAAGGGATGGAGAGGAGGCGGTTATATATAATAGAAAACTTTACCAACCAAATTCTATTGCCCCAAATATTAACAACTACACTATAGGGAGACTGTGAGATCTATAACAGTGGTTATAGTGGCTTGAGTCCATTGGCGCTGTCCCTCCCATCAATGTTTAAACCATCCCATCTCATTGAATTGATTATGGTGCCTGGAGTCTCATATGGCTGTCATTCCATTCAGTATTAAATTATCCCTCTCATTGAAGTGGTTATAGTTCCTGGGTATGGTGTGATATACACCTGTATGGTGGGTGTTGTATAATAGAGGGGAGTGATTTGGAGGAGGAGGACGGTAGGTGTATAATAGAGGGAGGAGGAGGATGGTAGGTATATAATAGAGGGAGGAGGAGGAAGGTAGGTGTAAAATAGAGGGAGGAGGAGGACGGTAGGTGTATAATAGAGGGAGGAGGAGGAAGGTAGGTGTAAAATAGAGGGAGGAGGAGGACGGTAGGTGTATAATAGAGGGAGGAGGAGGACGGTAGGTGTATAATAGAGGGAGGAGGAGGATGGTAGGTGTATAATAGAGGGAGGAGGAGGACGGTAGGTGTATAATAGAGGGAGGAGGAGGATGGTAGGTGTATAATAGAGGGAGGAGGAGGACGGTAGGTGTATAATAGAGGGAGGAGGAGGACGGTAGGTGTATAATAGAGGGAGGAGGAGGACGGTAGGTGTATAATAGAGGGAGGAGGAGGACGGTAGGTATATAATAGAGGGAGGAGGAGGACTGTAGGTGTATAATAGAGGGAGGAGGACGACGGTAGGTATATAATATAGGGAGGAGGAGGACGGTAGGTGTATAATAGAGGGAGGAGGAGGACGGTAGGTGTATAATAGAGGGAGGAGGAGGACGGTAGGTATATAATAGAGGGAGGAGGAGGACGGTAGGTGTATAATAGAGGGAGGAGGAGGACGGTAGGTGTATAATAGAGGGAGGAGGAGGACGGTAGGTGTATAATAGAGGGAGGAGGAGGACGGTAGGTGTATAATAGAGGGAGGAGGAGGACGGTAGGTGTATAATAGAGGGAGGAGGAGGACGGTAGGTGTATAATAGAGGGAGGAGGAGGACGGTAGGTGTATAATAGAGGGAGGAGGAGGACGGTAGGTGTATAATAGAGGGGAGTTATTTGGAGGAGGAGGACGACGGTAGGTGTATAATACAGAGGAGTTATTTGGAGGAGAAGGACAGTAGGTGTATAATAGAGGGGAGTTATTTGGAGGAGGAGGACTGTAACGGACCGTTTCAGCAGACAAGGGGTTAAAATCCGTTTAGGCGATATGCCCCTTTCTGAGAGACAGGCACAGCTACTGTAAAAGCACCAAAACTCACGAATTTGGATATAAATGAATGCACCAAACTCCTGAACGGCATACAAGGGAATAAGGTAGCACTCCAAACTGGAACCTCACGAATAGCTGCTAGCAGACGAACAGGAAAAGCAGACATCAGCTTACACTCCTAGCAATCAATCTCCAACAGCATACAGTGAATCCCCCCAAGGACGAGACAAGGCTCCGTGTTGGGGGTCAAGCAGTGGTCTGTTTATTGAGGGCTACCTGCCCCTGTATTTATGCAAGTCTCCCACCTGGTGGACACTCCCCTAGGGGACCAAATGGAAGACTGTAACAAAAGGCAGACACTTAGCATTTCAGGACAAACAGAAGTAAAACATCCCCACAATGAATCCTGGTTTCCTCCCTTCTGCCCTGGAGATAATTGGAGAAGTAATCCAATTATCTCCCAGGACAAAGGCAAAACTCCATTACACATGTGGGGACCTAAATACAGTATTATGCTTTAAAATATATAAAGTTACTTTTATTACATTAAACACAGACATGTTACATATCCCCAGATAGCTCAGGTCTGGGTGCACATTTTTAGGTGAGTGGCACCCAGACCACACGAATACAGTTTAATCGCCATGGAGCCAAAGTCTTTAATCACACAAATAGGCTCCATGGCATAGCTATCTGGGTTACCACAGTTCACATAAAAATACCGAAGGTACGGCTGTTCAGCTACATCCCCACTAATGGGAACCAGGAGACGGATGGCTCAGCGGTGTTCGTGCAAAGTGTTCGTGTTAAGTGTCCGTTTATAGTTCCATAGTTTAGGTGCCGAACACCGCTGGCCGTACGGGACTTGTAAAATGGCCGCCGCCACGTGTTCAGTCGACGAACAAAGACCACCCTGGCTTCGTCAATTAAGCTGCGGTTAACCGCAACTTCAGGGTGGTCAATTGGTGGCACACTCCCGCTCCTAGGTGGTCGTGCAATCGGTAGTTTGTTCGGTAGATAAAATCCACAGGGAAAATAAGTCTTTTAAAGTCTGGTCCATAGTCCAAGGACAGCAGGCGGGCAACCAGGCTCCTCCAATGCAATGTGGCGAGATTGGTCTCGTCACAAGGACGGTAGGTGTATAATAGAGGGGAGTTATTTTGAGGGGGAGGAGGACGGTAGGTGTATAATAGAGGGGAGTTATTTGGAGGAGGAGGACGGTAGGTGTATAATAGAGGGGAGTTATTTGGAGGAGGAGGACGGTAGGTGTATTATTACCTATATAATAGAGGGGAGTTATTTGGAGGGGAGGGGAGTTATTTATAGGTGTATAATAGAGGGGAGTTATTTGGAGGAGGAGGAGGTGTATAATAGAGGGGAGTTATTTGGAGGAGGAGGACGGTAGGTGTATAATAGAGGGGAGTTATTTGGAGGGGGAGGAGGACGGTAGGTGTATAATAGAGGGGAGTTATTTGGAGGAGGAGGAGGACGGTAGGTGTATTATAGATGGTAGGGTATGTGTGATATTTCAGTGGTGCTGATGTGTTGTATTGAGATTGGTTAATATCACAGTGATGTACCTTAGTAACTTCCCTCTGTATCTCACAGACCTCGCTGTTACCTGCAGTATTTTACAAACCTGCCGTCTCCAGCCATGATTACAGCAACACCTGAAGCACAATCTGGATTCAGTCAGAAAGACTGCTGCACAGGGGGAGCGTGTAAGTCATATGGTGTAATATATGGTGTGCAGCGTGTCATATTGAATATCTAGTGTGTAATATATGGCGTGCAGCGTGTCATATCTAATATCTAGTGTGTAATATATGGCGTGCAGCGTGTCCTATCTAATATCTAATGTGTAATATATGGCGTGCAGCGTGTCATATCGAATATCTAGTGTGTAATATATGGTGTGCAGCGTGTCCTATCTAATATCTAGTGTGTAATATATGGCGTGCAGCGTGTCATATCTAATATCTAGTGTGTAATATATGGTGTGCAGCGTGTCCTATCTAATATCTAATGTGTAATATATGGCGTGCAGCGTGTCATATCGAATATCTAGTGTGTAATATATGGTGTGCAGCGTGTCATATCTAATATCTAGTGTGTAATATATGGTGTGCAGCGTGTCATATTGAATATCTAGTGTGTAATATATGGTGTGCAGCGTGTCATATCGAATATCTAGTGTGTAATATATGGTGTGCAGCGTGTCATATCTAATATCTAGTGTGTAATATATGGCGTGCAGCGTGTCATATCTAATATCTAGTGTGTAATATATGGTGTGCAGCGTGTCATATTGAATATCTAGTGTGTAATATATGGCGTGCAGCGTGTCATATCTAATATCTAGTGTGTACTATATGGTGTGTAGCATGTCCTATCTAATATCTAGTGTGTAATATATGGTGTGCAGCGTGTCATATCGAATATCTAGTGTGTAATATATGGTGTGCAGCGTGTCATATTGAATATCTAGTGTGTAATATATGGTGTGCAGCGTGTCATATTGAATATCTAGTGTGTAATATATGGTGTGCAGCGTGTCATATCTAATATCTAGTGTGTAATATATGGTGTGCAGCGTGTCATATCGAATATCTAGTGTGTAATATATGGTGTGCAGCGTGTCATATCTAATATCTAGTGTGTAATATATGGTGTGCAGCGTGTCATATCGAATATCTAATGTGTAATATATGGCGTGCAGCGTGTCATATCTAATATCTAGTGTGTAATACATCGTGTCATATCTAATATCTAGTGTGTAAATATGGTATGCAGCGTGTCATATCGAATATCTAGTGTGTAATATATGGTGTGCAGCGTGTCATATCTAATATCTAGTGTGTAAATATGGTGTGCAGCGTGTCATATCTAATATCTAGTGTGTAATATATGGTGTGCAGCGTGTCATATCTAATATCTAGTGTGTAATATATGGTGTGCAGCGTGTCATATCTAATATCTAGTGTGTAATATATGGCGTGCAGCGTGTCATATCTAATATCTAGTGTGTAATATATGGTGTGCAGCGTGTCATATCGAATATCTAGTGTGTAATATATGGTGTGCAGCGTGTCATATCGAATATCTAATGTGTAATATATGGCGTGCAGCGTGTCATATCTAATATCTAGTGTGTAATACATCGTGTCATATCTAATATCTAGTGTGTAAATATGGTGTGCAGCGTGTCATATCTAATATCTAGTGTGTAATATATGGTGTGCAGCGTGTCATATCGAATATCTAGTGTGTAATATATGGTGTGCAGCGTGTCATATCGAATATCTAATGTGTAATATATGGCGTGCAGCGTGTCATATCTAATATCTAGTGTGTAATACATCGTGTCATATCTAATATCTAGTGTGTAAATATGGTGTGCAGCGTGTCATATCGAATATCTAGTGTGTAATATATGGTGTGCAGCGTGTCATATCTAATATCTAGTGTGTAATATATGGTGTGCAGCGTGTCATATCTAATATCTAGTGTGTAATATATGGTGTGCAGCGTGTCATATCTAATATCTAGTGTGTAATATATGGTGTGCAGCGTGTCATATCGAATATCTAGTGTGTAATATATGGTGTGCAGCGTGTCCTATCTAATATCTAGTGTGTAATATATGGTGTGCAGCGGGTCATATCTAATATCTAGTGTGTAATAGATGGTGTGCAGCGTGTCATATCTAATATCTAGTGTGTAATATATGGTGTGCAGCGTGTCAGATCTAATATCTAGTGTGTAATATATGGTGTGCAGCGTGTCCTATCGAATATCTAGTGTGTAATATATGGTGTGCAGCGTGTCATATCTAATAACTAGTGTGTAATATATGGTGTGCAGCGTGTCATATCGAATATCTTGTGTGTAATATATGGTGTGCAGCGTGTCATATCTAATATCTAGTGTGTAATATATGGTGTGCAGCGTGTCATATCGAATATCTAGTGTGTAATATATGGTGTGCAGCGTGTCATATCGAATATCTAGTGTGTAATATATGGTGTGCAGCGTGTCATATCTAATATCTAGTGTGTAATATATGGTGTGCAGCGTGTCATATCTAATATCTAGTGTGTAATATATGGTGTGCAGCGTGTCATATCTAATATCTAGTGTGTAATATATGGTGTGCAGCGTGTCATATCTAATATCTAGTGTGTAATATATGGCGTGCAGCGTGTCATATCTAATATCTAGTGTGTAATATATGGTGTGCAGCGTGTCCTATCTAAGAGGTTCCAGTGGGTGAACCTCTCTTCCTCCAAAGAGTTAAGCAGGAATAGCTCTTAAAAGAGCTTAGTGATTATAGCCCAAGGGAGTATACAGAGTATAGCAATCCCCCAGTATAGATGCAGCCTTTTTCCCCCACACATGAGATGAGGCTCTATGTTGAGGGTAAGACAGAAACTCAGCAGATCTGAGGGTTTATTGAATAGCTTGGTCTTTTATACAGTTTTCCCCACAAGGTTACGACCCAGGTGGGCCTTGTGGGGCACAGGGACACAGGAACAACAAGCCAATAAAAACATAGTTTTACATTCAGTCACTCCCATACAGTGTAACAATCCCTCCCCTCTGCCTGTGATATAATTTACGGAGACAATGGACTAACTCAATTAACTCTAAGCAGAAAAACCATACAGTTTTACAAACCCCCAAAAGTACCCCAAAATACAACATCCCCACAAAACAACATATCCAAAAATCACCCAGATTGGTTCAGGAATTTCAGACACAAAACAGTTCCATACACTCGACGACAAAACACTGCTGGACAATTTAAGATGGCCGCTGCTAGATGTTTGAATCTGTTCCAGTTAAAAGTCCAAGGGGCAGAAACAGTATTTTTGAACATGGGTTATCACAGGGCCCATAGTTTCAGGGTAGGAGGCGGGCAAACAGGTTGGATTGTGGGTATTATGTGCTATTGTTGTTGGTTAGATTGTGGGCATTATGTGCTATTGGTGTTGGTTAGATTGTGGGCATTGTGTGCTATTGGTGTTGGTTAGTAAATAATTAGTAAGTCTCTCTAGAGATTTGCCTACCGCCATCAGACTCTCCCCTAGTCTTCAATCATTTAATAAGTGCCTTAAAACCCATCTCTTTAGGAAAGCTTATGGCCTCCTACAGTAACCTCTACCTCACATACCTGTCTCTCGCTCTCTCCTAAAGGGCAACACTTTACTTTCTCCTCCAGCCCTTCTTCACTCCCACCTTGTTTTATTGATATTTCCTGTCCTAATGTGTTTTATACCCCACCTCCTATAGACTGGAAGCTCTTTTGAGCAGGGTCCTCTTTAACCTATTGTTCCTGTAAGTTTTCTTGTAATTGTCCTATTTATAGTTACACCCCCCCTCTCATAATATTGTAAAGCAGAAGGAATCTGTTGGCGCTATATAAATGGCGATGACAATAATAATAATAATGTTATATTGTGGGTATTATGTGCTATTGGTGTTGGTTAGTAAATGATTAGTAAGTCTCTTTGTTCAGCCAGTAATGGCTGAACAAAATGTCCCGAACGTAGAGGAAAGTGAAACCCTACGGATTGTTCGTTCACGTTTGGCGATGTATGGGCTGAAACCCATCGGAAAAACTAATTGCCCAAATGTTCAGCACTGTGGAAGCTGAGGCCCGTGAAAAGAGGCAATACCATTTGCACTTGGTAACAGCACATCGACCTGCAACCCCAGTGGAAGCTAATCCTACACCTGCAGCTGAACGTCGAAAGGTACCATTCGCAGCCTTCAAGTCCTTCCTGGAAGCAGAAGGAGAAATTGACGGCTAGCTCACGGACTTTGAGAGACAATGTGCATTGCATCAAGTACTCTCTGAAGAATAAGTCACCATTTTGTCAGGCAAATTGTCTGGTAAAACATCAGAAGCCTTTCAAGCCATCCCCAACGAGGAAATCAACCAGTACCACTTGATTAAAGAGGCCCTACTCACCCACTATGCTGTCATTCCTGAGGCCTATCGCAGGCGATTTTGGTAGTCTAAAAATAAAGTGGGAGATCCGCATATGGAATGGGCATGCCGTCTACACTGCACCACCTCCCACTGGATTACTGGGTGTCAAGCTAGCACCCAGTAATCTTAGAACACTTCTGTGATCGACCTCTCTGTCCCTGGATTTTATATTTCTCACTATATACCTGGATTTTATATTTCCCATTATATGTTTGTTGGTTTGTTCAGTAAATTTAACTTCTCCTATGCACCTAACAACGACGACCACCCTGCAAGTGGAGTGTGCTGCTCCTTAACCTCCCAGAAGATGTGGTTAACCGCAGCTTATTGACGAACGGCTGGGTGGTAGTTGGAAAGGAAAATTCTATTGGAAAGGATACAGCCGAAGTAGTCGAAGTGGCGGCGGCCATTTTAATTCAGTCGAACGCATTCAGGGGTGTTTGGTCGTCGAGTTCATGGAACTCAAATTGGACACGCGATGGCACGAACACCGCTGAACTTTACCTTCTCCAGATTTCAACATCGAAGGGAATCGAAGTGCGTTCGACAATTCGAACGCCACTTTAACTTTGACTATTTGCACGAATGACCCCCATTCGTGCATTCAAACGGAACTTAGTAATGGAAATAGACCGGCCCACAGCCTAATTCTCTGGAACTGTTTTGGCATGAAAATGTGCGTGCGGTCGGTCAAAACCTTTGAACCCCTGATCTGAGCGGTGTGATTTTTTTTTTTTTTTTTTTGGGGGGATATGTCACTTTGTATGCCACCCGCTTAGCAGACGAGTATGCTGACACCAGGTGAATGGGTCAGACCACCCTGAGACCCCCTCCCCGCCCTGAATTCCGGGCTCCTGTCTTTGCTCACCACCCTTGAATTCTAAACTCCTGTTTCCCCTGGCCCTTCTTGCTACCAAGGGACACCTAAGTATCCGCGGGAACAAGCCAAGATTAAATGCTTCCCGTGCCATGAGTTGGGCCATGTGAGTGCAAATAACAATGGAGATGTCCCCTACCGGTAACCAACCCTACACCACCCCGTACCACAGCAGCTCACTGTGTAGAAACAGAGGCCAGTTCAGAGGAATATTTGGGAGTTCTATATGAGGCAGATCCCATAGAAGCGGCTTCCCCAGACAACCGACAGCAGCAACGACAGGAGGTACAAATAAATGGACTCAAGGATTACGAAACCTTGGTCCAGCGACACCTAGTCAAACCAGAGGAGCGTTCTAAACATACCATTGCGGTACTGGTGGCTGGGAGAGCTGTGTTTCACCGCCCCACTGCCTGTGTACATCTGGATTGGGGAGCCGGATCCGGCATAGTAACCGTAGGAATTATGGAATGTGTGCCCGCTGAGGTCTTGTTGGGGAATGCTCTGGGACGCTTAACCTCTGATTACCCAAAAAGGGTCAAGCTGGGTCTGCTGGAGTGTTCCAAACGCCCTGCTCAGGACATTATTTTTATTCATTTCACCTAGATGGGAATTCACTCAACTGAACAGATTTTGCCCCAGCTGGTTCGTATACTGAACCTTCTACCAAACCCTTGGACCACCCAAAGCAGTCGTGTGCCGCCAATTGACCTTGACACCTACTCTAACCGCAAGTCTGAACGTACTAGGTGGCTCACTGGATGGCTGTCGATACGTATGAATGAACACGTGGCGGCGGCCATCTTCTTTTGTCGTACACGTCCAGCGGTGTTTGGTCGTTGAGTGTATGGAACTATTTTCGGACACTCGATGGCCTGTACACCGCTGAGACTTCCACTTAGTTTCAATCCAATCAATCTGAAAGAGGCAGTGTTCAGTGAAAACCAGCTCCCGAACAAGGGGCACACGGCTAGCTTTCCCACAAACAGCTATTCGAGACATTTTGCTACATTTTGAAGTTCACGAAAGAGACCGGCCACACAGTCTAATTTGATGGTACTATTCTGGGTAGGAACCTCGTGTGCGGTTGGTCAGAAATAAGACTTCCATACAAATCCCGAACCCCTGAACCGATTTGGGTGATTTTTGGATATGTTGCTCATCCAGATCGGGGCTATCAGGGGATATACTTAAATGGGGTTTATGTGTGATTTTGGGGTATTTTCAGAATGTTATTTTTCACCTTGAGATAATTGACCTGGTACAGTAATTGACTCAATTATCTCCTAGGCAGAGGGGAGGGATTGTAGGCCATGTGTGGGAGTGCCTTATATTGTATCACTGTTATTATTGGTGTATAAGTTTGTGTCTCAATCCCCAACAAGGTCCATGTGGGTGTCACCCTTGCATGGGGACTTGCATAAAAGGCCAGTGTAGCTACCATTAAACCATTCCTGCTTAACCCTCAACATGTAGCCTCGTCTCGTAATTGTAGGGAACAGCTATACTGCTATAACTAGCTTTTGGGATTCATAGTCCGCTGGGATATCAACTGGAGAACACTGCAGCGCTGCTCAAGACTAAGGGAAAAGGACATCCCATTTGGGGTAACCGTCACAATTAGTCTCTCTAGAGATATGCTGGTTAGATTGTGGGTACTATGTGCTATTGGTGTTGGTTAGTAAATGATTAGTAAGTCTCTCTAGAGATGAGTTGGTTGCTATGTGGTTATCATGGGATAATACAGACTGTTAGAATTCACTCAATGGCATGGCTGACACATTGCTTCCCTTTTCCAGGCTCCTATGGATGTGATGATCTGATATTTCCAGACATTTTCTTCTCTGGGACAGTAATCTCTAGTTTGAAAGCCTTTGATGTTGCTGTGTGCCAGCAGGCTTGTAACCAGAACTCGGAGTGCCAGTTTTTTACGTACAGCCTTCACCAGAGTTCGTGGTAAGTGACGCAGAATGACATTCATTTTTAAAATTCGTATTTCATCCATGGAGAGGATTCTTTGCACATTTCTCAATTCACTTGCTAAATTAAGAAAGTCCCGTACCTGTTTAACACTTTCTAATTAGTGCACTAGACATGATCAAGACCATGAGGTGTTGAAACGTTGCCAGGTTATGTATGTGGCAGCTGATTTAAGGATCTTGAATGGATGCTGGATTATTCCTTATAATGAAAGGGGGTGCACTGCTTCAAACCAATTCTGAAGTCCGTTTCTGTCTGCTCTGGCTTTATTTGCGCCATAACCGTCATTTTCGAATATTTCATTTTTACAACTTTTTCACTGGTCTCTCCCATCAATAAACATAGATTATGGCTGAGTCAAACAGTAACTACCAAGCGGTATCAAGTCTCCTGTATGGAAAACCAGTCAGGATATTACGTACAGTATATCCATCCGATCACGGAGCGACTGTATCATCAGTCTGCATGAAATGAAGTGTTATGCACTGATTTAGCAGTTTATATCTTTAGTAAAGGGACACTATTGTCACTGGAACAACTTTATATTAATGAAGCAGCTTAAGTGTATAGATCATGCCCCTACAGACTCACTGCTCGATTCTGTTATTAAGGAGTTAAATCACTTTGTTTATGCAGCCCTAGGCACCCCTCTCTGCATGTGATTTGCTCAGATCTCCCAAAACACTTCCTGTAGAGTCATCTAATGTTTACACTTCCTTTATTGCAAATTCTGTTTAGAATGTATTTTGTCCTGCTCTGTTAATAGCTTGCTAGACCCTGTAGGGGCCTCCTGTATGTAATTAAAATTCAATTTACAAAGCAAGTTAACATCTGAAAATTAAGCCATATTTTTCCACGTAGGCTGTATGAGTCACAGCCAGGGGAGGTGTGGTTAGGGGGTACAAAAGCGATTTAACTTCTAAATGACAGAGAATTAATCAGTGAACCTGCAGGGGCATGATCTGTACACCAAAACAACTTCATTAAGATAAAGTTGTTTTGGTGACTATAGTGTCCCTTTAATGTTAAACAGCATCAGCAAAATTGACAGAACTCGGTGCCCAACTGTAATGATCTTACCTTGAGAGTGGAGTCAACACGCAGAGTTAAGGCACCCATTGCAATTTTACACAAGCCAAGGAAGCTCCCTCACAAACCAGACTGTTTCTTTTTGGACTTCTTGAATTTGGAGCTAGCAGCTTGAGTGGATTTGATGGTTTGCAGTGCCCTTTCAAAGTCTTGTAAGTGTTCTGTAACCACTAGAGTCCCATCAGATGCGCAAGTGTAGCCAGGAGGAGGGTTTTTCTCCACAGAACAAGTAGCAGTAGTGGTACTTGCCATTTTAACAGCTGAATCCTCTATTGGTATAGGATTACCAGGTTCCTGCATAATACTAGGGGCAACAGCTGTAACAGGTTGAAGAGTGGTCATACACTGGCAGGTGACATGTTCCTTCTTAGATGCTGATTCTTCCATAGGTATAGGTTTGTCAGGTTTTACTGTGACAGGTTGTTGTGGGGCTTCAGATGCAACAACCGCAGGAGAGTGAGGAATGGTCGGGGTGCCCAAGCACGGACAGGTAACATGACGGCATACAGGCCTCATTGGGTACTACACACTCGTGTCCTTACGGAGAACCTGAGGTTTAAATGGGCGAATAGGACAAAAGGAAATTAAATGTCCCCTCTCCCCACAGTAGAAACACAGTCTGTGAGCCCTCCTTCTTGCCCTTTCCTGGGGTGATTGTTTGACTGAGACCAACCCTCTCTCCATGAGCTCTTCGGTCTCCAAGGCAGGTGCATACGCAGTGTGACGAAGTGCCCTTCGCCAATTGTGCCTGGAGGGGACTACTGGCTAGCCTCCTGCCTTCCAACTATGGCCCGTGTGCTGATAGCTGTATTTTCCCCTGCAGAAAGGTTTATTTGTGTATTTCTGCCAGGGCGTTCGGAACTTTCAGTATGTGAGTAGTGCTACCCCAGTAGCTTTGCCATGGAGCCTATTCGTGTAACGAAAGACTATGGGAAAGACGTTGGCTCCATGGCAATTGAACTGTATGTAGGTGATCTGAGCGCCATTCTGTAATAATGTGCGCTCAGGTCTAAGCTATCTGGGGATATGTTGCATGTATATGTTTTATGTAGTAATTGTAACATTGTGTAATTTATGTATTTTTGTAACCATGTGGTTAATGGAGTCTTGCCTCTGTCCTGGGAGATAATTTGATTACTTCCCAATTATCTCCAGGATAGAGAGGAGGGATTGGGATGTCACTGTGGGAGTTTTTGTTTGTATTGTCTGTGATTGGCTAATATCCCATTGTTCCATCAGGTCCCCTAGGGGAGTGTCCACCTGGTGGACACTTGCATAAATACCGGGCAGGTAGCCCTCAATAAACCAGACCTACTTGCACCTTTCTTGAAGCCTTGGCTCATGCTTTGGGGAAGGGATGCCTACACTGTGGGGATTGCTATGATCACTTACTCCCCAGAGTAAGCTCTTGTAAGAGCTTGATTTGTTCCTGCTACGCTCTCTGGATTTAGGAGAGGTTCACCCACTGGGAGCTAGATTCTGGTCTCGGTTGGAGTGCTCGGAGTCCTCGGCAAGCGCTAGGAGCATCAATTGGCGGAGGTACTCAGAGTGCCAGTGGTCCGTCACACACAGACTCAGGATCTTCATGCAACTTGCAAGTGGTTGAGCTAGCAAAGTTATCAGTTATCAGTCCAAGGGCAGTATAATCCATTTCCAGATTGGGATGCCTTTTCCGTGGAGTAACTGAAGGTGTTCTGGAAACAAAAGGTTTTCGTGCCATATTGCAGTGTACTTCCAGGGACTGAATAAAGGCCTCCAGAAATTCAGGACAGGATCTTTTGGCGAGTAATAATTGATGAGCCCACATCTTAGGATGCCCCGACAGCAGGGTGATGGCAGTCCTCTCCTTAACGAAATCTGTGGCATAGGTGATCAGTTTCAAGGAGAACAGGACCTCACAATCCATTTTGAATGTAGCATACTTGGACCGGATCCCAGAAAACTTCTCAGACAAATTAATCAGCGGTTCCGTGTGTTCAGGTATGCAAGGTACTTTCCCTTTAAGGGAAGTCCGTTCCCGCTGTAAGCCCTGTAAAGCTTGGGTAAGCTGAGAGACCTGCTGGATAAAGGCTGCTAGGGCTTTCTTCAACTCTGCAGACTCCATGGTCAGATCGTAATCTGTGATCTTACCTTGAGAGTGGAGTCAACACGCAGAGTTAAGGCACCCTTTGCAATTTTTACACAAGCCAATGGGACTCAAGGTAGAAACCCCCAAGGCTGTGAAACAGTGCACTGGGGCTGATAATAACCAGTGCTTCCAGGAACGAGGTACAGGCAAGGAATAACCAAAAGCGTAGTCAGGGATGGAATAGTCAGGACACGCAGCAGACAGGCAAAAACGAAGGACGAGCAGAGAGATCGAAAACCAGGAGTCAGATTTAACAGCAAACAGGAACAAAATGATCTGACAATGTGCAGACATCAAGGCGGAGTTTATATAGGAGGGCATCAGCCACATATCCAGTACAGGTGTGCAGAGTCGAGGCATAGAGACAAGGAGAACAGGACACCAGGAACATCTAAAAGTAACAAAAGAAGTGTGGAGCCATAGGTAAGGCTTCTGACAGTACAATATTAGCGTATGGCACGATTACAATCGTGACACCAACAAATAAAGAGAAACATTTCAAAAAATTAAGAGATCACAAATTACAAACCTACTAATTACAAAATAAAATATAAATCTAGGTATACTTAAAATTTAATTCAGTGTCACCTCAATATACATAAGGGTATCATCACAAACAATTACTGTTCAAAATCCACTAAAAGAAAATAAAGTAGAGTTTCTGAACATGCAAATCCATGTGCAGAGCAATATTTACGGAGCTCACTACCATAGGTAGCACAATTGGTTTCCTTGGGCGAGTTGTGGATCCTCCAATTTAATGTAAAAGCTAGTTCCGTTCACAAGATACAGGGTGACATATATCAACATGCAGCTCCCACGTATCGGACGGGCATAGGGTTTGGCTGCCTACTAGGAAAATTCTATGAAATTGGCTCTGTGGTTCAAAGGTCCACTTAAGGTGTGTAGCAGAACCAGCCACCTACTTGGATTATTTACCCTTCTTTTGGATTGTATACTTAGCTGGTTCGGTAATTGCAGTCCACCGAACCGACTATAATTGTGGTGTTCGTATACCGAACAAACTCCAGAACAGTTAGATCACCCAGGGGAAGTCGTGTGTTGCCAATTGACCCTTTTGACCTCCTTAACACTTCGAAACCACAACATTCTAAACGGTCGGCTGGGTGGTCGTTGTTCGTATGGCCGAATACATCGGCGGCCATCTTTAACTGAGCACACGCACAGCGGTATTTGGTCGTCGAGTGTATGGAACTATAATCGGACACTCTATGGCGCAAATACCGCTGAGATTTCCACTTCCACTACGGTTCCAAGAGTGGCGTTCGGTGGGATCTGAGTCCCGAACGAGGACACATAACCAGCTTACATATGAAGAGTTGTATTTGTTATTTTGTCATGTTTTGTACTCCCAAAAGAGACCAACTTCCCAGCTTGAATTCGTGGAACTCTTTTGGGCAGGCGCCTCATGTGCGGTCGGTCTAAACTATTACACGGTGGCATTTCAGCTAGGTTTGTGGGATCTTTCGGGAGTGCTTTCGGGATATGTTGGGCGCTCAGATCCAGGCTATCCAGGGATTTAGGACTTGAGAGGGGACCTAATTGTAAAGTGTGTGTTTTGGGGTGTTTTCGTTATGTATGTCCAGGACCGGAGAGTTGATCTAATTATGGGCGTATTTTGTAACCGTCCCCTCTCGGGTCTAGTGGGGAAATGCCCCTGGAATATGTTACATGAGACCCCTTGCATGAGGTCACACATAAAAGGCAGTGTGTGGCTCCCATTAAAACAGTTGACTCCCAGAACTGTGTGTCTGCCACTTACTGGGGGATTGGGATTATTCTGCTGAACTGTGCTTTCTTCATGCTTTACAGAACACCAGTGGAGATATTGGATTTATTATTGCAGCTCCACTACAAGGTGGTTCGGTGCATTAATCCTGTTTTGTCTGCCCTTGACCTTGCGCAGTCTGAGACTTCCTATTCTTTTCCATTCTCTTTTGTTTACTTGTAATCAATAAACCATTAGGCTATATACCTAAGCCATATCAGTCATTGGTAGACGGTCAGGAAGTGCAGGATGTTATTGATTCCCAAATGTCTTGTGGGAAGTTGTAATATTTAGACCTGAGCAAGGTTCCTGGATAGATGTATCTGACCTCCATTCTCCTCGCCTTGTCAGCACTTGCTTTAGCTAGTCATGATAAAACTGGTAATATGGGGAGCCATAATGTCTGGTTACCTGTGGACACGGTTTCCTCTTTTAACATACTGTGTCCATCTGATATTGACGCTGTGTCATTCTGGCATCAAACTTGATGCATGATACTGCTCGTCCACGCCCACTCATGCTAGTAGTACAGGAGTGACACTGGCCAATCGCGTTGAATGTTTACCTATGTATTCCTTCTTCTGTTCTGCTTTACCTGGTTCCTGTCTGAGTTTCTCTTACCGAGAGTGTGTTGTATTCTTGGCGTTTATATCTGTTCCGATACCCTTTGACCTTGGCTTGTCTTATCGTTTTATCTCTATTCTGTACTCCTTGACCTCTGGCTTTGCCTCACCTGTCTGAGAGGATTATGTAGGGACAATTTAATTGGGAGCGTTAGGGGCTACCTTGGGAAGAATGTTAATTTAAGGGGATGTCCACCCCTTTTATTGTATTAATACCCCACACCTGATGCCCATGGGTAGGGTGGTAGCAACTTTCCATGTCCACCCCTATTCTACTACATTCATCCTATGGGTGGGTGTGGGCTATTTATGACAAAAACAAGGTCTTTTATTTGCCCAGTTACTTTCCTGGTGTTTGGTAGATGGATCTTGGCTCATGAACTTCAAATAATTCACAAAGTTAAAGGGACACTATAGTCACCAGAACAACTACAGCTTATTGAATTTGTTCTGGTGAGTAGAATCATTACCTTCAGGCTTTTTGCTGCAAATCCCGTCTTTTCAGAGAAAATGCAGTGTTTACATTACAGCCTAGTGATAACTTCACTGGCCACTCCTCAGATGGCTGTTAGAGATCCTTCCTGGGTCATGGCTGCCTAAAATGCATCCAAACATTCAGTATCTCCTCCCTCTGCATGCAGACACTGAACTTTCCTCATAGAGATTCATTGATTCAGTTCATCTCTATGAGGAGATGCTGATTGGCCAGGGCTGTGTTTGAATCATGCTGGCTCTGGCCCTGATCTGCCTCCTTGTCAGTCTCAGCTCAGGCTACTACCTCTGCTAATGTCAGCAGGCAGTGGGCAGGTGAAATGTAAACAGGGACAAAGCCAGCAGCTTCAGGCTTGAATAAAAGTACGATTTTACTATATTTAGGGAGGCAAGAGGGGGCCAGGGTGGCTTGATGGTGGTTTTAACCCTATAGGGTCATGAATACATGTTTGTGTACCTGACTCTACAGTGCTCTGATTTTTTTTTTTTAAGAATACAAAAAAGAAAAGAAAACAAAATAGCAAGGGCTGATGAGAGATTGAGGAGGGACAAAGCAGCCAGTTTCAACTGGTCTGGCAGTGTCCCTGGGACAACGCCCTGCTGGAGAACAATGGACAGGAAAAAGGGGGAGGGGAAGAGGCACATGTTCCCATGGATTTAAAGGGGCAGAAAAATTGTTTTAAAATCCAATAAGTCACAGGGGCCATAATCACAGGGCAAAAGGCTAGCCATTAGTCCTCTCCAAGAACAAGTGTCGAAGGGAACTTCGTCACATGCTTCTTTAAGTGCGCTCTCTGTGTGGCCACAGTTCGTATAACCAAATGACACGTGCCATCTTGTGGCACGAACGCAGGCAGCGGGACTTGGTCATCGAGTGTCTGGAACTATAAGTCAGCCACTCGACCTCGCAAACACCTGCGATTTTATGCGAATGCCTGCTTCTTTCCACAACAAGACAGAAGAGCGCTATTCGGTAGGATTGTTCGCACGAACAATTGCTTACTATGAGCCAGGGGAACTGTTCGTCTGTTTGTTCGCATGGAACTCCCTAAAGTGACTGACACTTCCACTTTTTTTTCTGGAACTAATTTGGGCAGACACCACGTGTGCGGTCGGTCAAAACTTTACCCTGGTGACGATTCGGCTGTATTTGTGTAATCTGAGTGCTGTATGGACAACTTGGGTGCTCAGCTCTAGGCTATGCGGGCATTTAATATTTGTGGAGGTTCCTGTTGTGTTATATGTATTTCGGAGTATTTTATGTTTTATGACTTGTACCTCTAGTGCCTGGGAGATAATTAGTTTAAGTAAATTACACTAAATTATCTCCCTGACACAGACGCCTGGTAGTGTCTTGGGCGTGTTCTTCTATGTCTTTGCTTGAGACCCCATGCTGAGGGTCTGTATATATAAGTGGGCCTCCTGGCCATAATAAAACATTCCTGTTGTACCCTTCATCAAGTCTCGACTGATGTTTGGGTATGTGAATGACCAATCGCTTGATCTATTCTCACAAACAGCTTGGATTTCGGGAACATACGAATCAGCGTACTATGCGAACGGGCTATAATCACTAAGTCCCTAGCATTTCGGGAGTGTGTGAGCAAACATACTTCATGAAGTACCTGAGGTTTGTAACATTATTCTACTATATTAAGCCTGCGGGAGGGGCTATTCTACTATATTCATAGAAATATAGAATGTGACGGCAGATAAGAACCATTCGGCCCATCTAGTCTGCCCAGTTTTCTAAATACTTTCATTAGTCCCTGGCCTTATCTTATAGTTAGGATAGCCTTATGCCTATCCCACGCATGCTTAAACTCCTTTACTGTGTTAACCTCTACCACTTCAGATGGAAGGCTATTCCATGCATCCACTACCCTCTCAGTAAAGTAATACTTGCTGGTATTATTTTTAAACCTTTGTCCCTCTAATTTAAGACTATATCCTCTTGTTGTGGTAGTTTTTCTTCTTTTAAATATAGTCTCCTCCTTTACTGTGTTGATTCCCTTTATGTATTTAAATGTTTCTATCATATCTCCCCTGTCTCGTCTTTCCTCCAAGCTATACATGTTAAGATCCTTTAACCTTTCCTGGTAAGTTTTATCCTGCAATCCATGAACCAGTTTAGTAGCCCTTCTCTGAACTCTCTCTAAGGTATCAATATCCTTCTGAAGATAGGGTCTCCAGTACTGTGTACAGTACTCCAAGTGAGGTCTCACCAGTGTTCTGTACAATGGCATGAGCACTTCCCTCTTTCTACTGCTAATACCTCTCCCTATACAACCAATCATTCTGCTAGCATTCCCTGCTGCTCTATTACAATGTCTGCCTACCTTTATTCACACTATGGGTGAGTGTGGGGGGCTATTCTACTATATTTAGCCTACAGATAGGCATGTTGGGCTAATCTACTATACTTAGCCTACGGATGGGTGTGGGGGCTATTTTACTATATTTAGGTTATGGGTGGGGAGGGGATTGGCAATGGGACATATTATTTATTAAATAGCTCACAATGACCACTAATGGGTGGGCACACTAGCATGTTCCCTCCGTATTAGTATGCTGCCCCATGTCACTGTCTACCCGCCATTATTGCAATGTAGCCTAACCCAATGTCCATGGGAGAGGGCAGAAGGCCAGTACTTGTTAAAACTAGTGACTAGGCCGCTTAAGAAAGATGTCCCCTGTTATGGCAAATCATTGGCCTCATTGGTAGGTTTCTCTGTTGGTTTCAGTTTGTTTTTTCTCCTGTAGGTGTATGTGTTACCTCAAACAATCTGACTCTGGACTCCCGGATAATGTGACATCAGTTATTAGTCAATACTCTGGATTCAACAATCAGTCTTCCGAAAAAGGTAATGGTGAAGGGTGAATCAGTGTCAGCAAAGGAAAAACCAGAGAAGGTCTAATTTAAAAATTTGTAAATAGTTTGCAGTCATATATACCCTCTTCCATGTTGATTATAAACTGAAAATTACAAACATATGGAATTAATCTTAAGTAACAAATCTTGATACAATGTTTATAGTAATGATATATTATAAATAATAATGGTAATCTAGAGTTTAAAGTACTGGTTTTAGCGGAACCCCCGCTAAACTGTGAATTGCCCCGCTTACCCTGCAATGTGTGTTACTGTACTGACATCCCTTTTGTGTGTTTCCCCTAGCTTGACCCTGTGTTTTGTTCCTTGTGTTTTGTAGAACTGTAGAATTGCCTGCTCCCTGTTTGGGAGTACCGCCACGAACAAGACTCCATTCACCTCCCGAACGGGGACCACCACGAAATCTCATTTAGAATGTGGTTTTAGAATGTTCACACCTCGTAATGAGGTGTCAAAACCTCAAACCGCAAGGGAAGCTTTGGCATGTGCCGACCCTGGGTAGCTGCCCGTTCGTTAGACTAACGCCATCCAGGGGGAGCATTCGCGGACTGCTTCCCACCTCGTTCGGCTCCCGAGCGAGGACCTCCCCAGCACCCATTAGAATGTTCACACCAATCAATTGAAACGTTGGCATCTCGCAACATAGTGTGAAACTGCAAGGGAAGTAATTAATGAGTGCTGCTCTGGGTGGCCGCCATTCATACAGATGAACGGGCTTCACACAGGGACCCCGTGAACAAAGACTGTTCATAGCGATTACTGTTCTGGGGGTCCCTGAGATTGGTGGGAACATCCTGTGGGGACAATAACAGAGGTTAGCGGGCTCTCTGTCGCTGTAAGGTAAAGAGGCGGGAAGTTTCTCGCGCTACGACCCCCCAGAAACCGAGACTTCTGGGAAGAAGAACCCTGGGAGAGGGAGGGCCCTGGGAGGGGACACTGAGTGGCGAGAACAGGGGACAACGGGACTTGGGTTCCAGTTCCGTTATAAGACCCCCTGGCAGGGGAGGACCCTGGGAGGGGACATTGTCTTCCTGTGTGTTCCGCCCCTTGCATGGGGAAAGTATAAAGCCGCATGTGGCCAATAAAGTTGTTGTTATACCCCTGGAACTATATGTCGTCCAGATACTGGGAGTGAAATGGGTCTGTTCATTTATTAATAGCGGAGGTGACCAGCCGGGTTACCCAGGGTCCGCCACACTGATAAACCGTTTATTGTTTGATTTTGAGCTCCTATGAGTCAGTCATTCGCGAACATTTATTCACTAACAGGCAGACGCTGACAGTAACAGTCAGTCAGATATCAACCATCAGACGATGACAGTCATATGAAAACAAAAGGGCTGCACTCACCTGAACATGGATACATTATAGGGTGCTGTTGGGGCCAATTTTACAACATACAAGATCCAGCGCATGCGCTCATTCACTAAACAGTGATTTCAAGTTTCACAGAATGTAATAGTTTTTTACACCTTGTAACAGATCCTTACAAGTCCCTGGTGGCTGTGAAGCAAGCAAGGGAATTACAGTTTAATCCTCTATTCGTTTCATTTTCCTCCGTTCGCATGGTTTACGTGAAACCACTGTGTAAAGTATAGATGGCCGCCATTTCGGGACTTTTACACGTGTTTGCGGCCATCTTGTACACGAACAGCGGTGTTTGCCAGCAACCGTCTGGAACTAAAATCGGCTACG
Source organism: Pelobates fuscus (assembly GCF_036172605.1). Taxonomy (NCBI): domain Eukaryota; kingdom Metazoa; phylum Chordata; class Amphibia; order Anura; family Pelobatidae; genus Pelobates; species Pelobates fuscus. The sequence continues at coordinate 1,853,472 of NC_086322.1, forward strand.
CTACCAGGCGAACACCGCTGGGACCTCCATAACATCAGGGATTCATGCCAGAACTACCGAACGCCTTGCCGTTCGGTAGAAAGACTTAATCAAGTATGGGGATTCTAGCGACCACCAAGATTCGACTGGATGGCACGAATTTCATCCCTTTTCGTCGTACGAACGAGGGCCGAACTTTCAAAGACTCATAACTCCCGAACCATTTGTCCGAATTGACTGATTTTTGGATATATTGTTCCCCTGAATGAGAGCTATCAAGCGATAGTTTTGGGGGTACATCCAGAACTGGGATAAAATAATATATGTTTTAATTATGTTAACTGGTTATCTGAGGGGAGGGGATGTGTGGGTGGTACCCTGTACAGGATTGGTGATTTTATGCCTCCCCCTGGGTGTGTTCTTTCTGTACTGAATCCTAATAAAAAGCAGGCTGGGTATTCCAGTCCTCAGTTCTTCTTGACCCTTCAAAACGTAGCCTTGTCTCGTTCTTGGTAGGGGATTATTTGGGAATATTACTCTGCTCTTTTTCAGCTGAACCTGACTCTCTCTCTCTGGATATCGTGGATGGGATTACACCAGCTTTACTTCTCCACAGCAGCTTGCAGGGAAAAGGACGTCTCCAACGGCAGATACCCTCTCTCTACCTGGGTAGCCGTTACACACCTCAAAACACAACACTTCACCTAGGCAATAAATAATGAGGGTTTAATTACAGTATATAGTTGTGCTCAAATTCTGCATACCCTTGGAGAATTGGTAATATACGAACCATTTTTTAAAGAAAACACGAGTGAGCAGGCAAAACACATTTCTTCTATTTCTTATGGGAATTATATTCAACTGTAGGTTATAACAGAATGGCACACTCATAAAACATAACATGGCAACAAAGAAAACAATTTAACGACCCCTGTTCAAAAGTCTACCTACCCTTAGTTCGTAATACTGTGTATTGCCCCCTTTAACTACTTAAGGACACAACTTCTGGAATAAAAGGGAATCATGACGGAATATATCCGTCATGTGTCCTTAAAGGAACACTATAGTCACCTAAATTACTTTAGCTAAATAAAGCAGTTTTAGTGTATAGATCATTCCCCTGCAATTTCACTGCTCAATTCACTGTCATTTAGGAGTTAAATCACTTTGTTTCTGTTTATGCAGCCCTAGCCACACCTCCCCTGGCTATGATTGACAGAGTCTGCATGAAAAAAAAAACTGGTTTCACTTTCAAACAGATGTAATTTACCTTAAATAATTGTATCTCAATCTCTAAATTGAACTTTAATCACATACAGGAGGCTCTTACAGGGTCTAGCAAGCTATTAACATAGCAGGGGATAAGAAAATGTCAATTAAACAGAACTTGCAATAAAGAAAGCCTAAATAGGGCTCTCTTTACAGGAAGTGTTTATGGAAGGCTGTGCAAGTCACATGCAGGGAGGTGTGACTAGGGTTCATAAACAAAGGGATTAAACTCCTAAATGGCAGAGGATTGAGCAGTGAGGCTGCAGGGGCATGTTCTATACACCAAAACTGCTTCATTAAGCTAAAGTTGTTCAGGTGACTATAGTGTCCCTTTAAAGGGTTAACATCAATAACAGTGTGCAGTCTTTTGTAATAGTTGTCTATGAGGACATTAATGCTTGGTGCCCATTCGTCATGCAAAGTCTCTGGTTGTCTTGCATGTCCCCAGAGTGACTCGATGATATTAAGGTCAGGAGACTGTGATGGCCACTCCAGAACCTTCACCTTTTTCTGCTGTAACCATTGGAGAGTCAACTTGGCCTTGTGCTTAGGGTCATTGTCATGCTGGAAAGTCTAAGAGTGTACCATGTGCAGCCTTCGTGCAGAAGAATGCAAATAGTTTGCTAGTATTTTCTTATAACATGCTGCATTCAACTTGCCATCAATTTTCACAAGATTCCCAGTGCCTTTAGAGCTCCCACACCCCCAAAACATCAGTGAGCTACCACCATGCTTCACAGTGGGGATGGTATTCTTTTTACTATATGCCTTGTTGACCCCTCTCCAAACATAACACTTATGGTTGTGACCATAAAGCTCTATTTTGGTCTCGTCACTCCAAATTACAGTGTGCCAGAAGCTGTAAGTCACAGGGAATCTTGTGAAAATTGATGGCTGATGACTGTAGCTTGGACTTTGCAGCATGACAATGACATTAAGCACAAGGCCAAGTTGACCTTTCAGTGGTTACAGCAGAAAAAGGTGAATGTTCTGGAGTGTTGTGTCAAGGTGTTGTCGGGCAAATTGTAACTTGGCTTTTTTGTGGCATTGGCACAGTAAAGGCTTCTTTCTGGCAACTCGACCATGCAGCTCTTTTTCAAGTATCTTTGTATTCAAGTCTTTTTCCAGAGCAGTCCTTATTCCTCCTGAGGTTACCTGTTGAATTTTCTTTGTATCCCAAACAATTCTCCTGGCAGTTGTGGCTGAAATCTTTATTGTTCTAAGTGAACTTGGCAAGAGATCCCCAAATTTTCCACTCCTTAATAGATGACTGAACAATACTGACTGGTTATCTCAAGGCTTTGGATAGCTTTTTATATTCTTTTCCATCTTTATAAAGTTCAATCGCCTTGTTACGCAGGTCTTTGACAGTTCTTTTTTGCTCCACATGGCTCAGTATCTAGCCTGCTCAGTGCATCCACGTGAGAGCTTACAAACTAATTTGACTATTTATACACAGACACTAATTTCAATTTAAAAAGCTACAGGTGTGGGAAATTAACCTTTAATTGCCATTTTAACCTGTGTATGTCACCTTGTGTGTCTGTAACAAGGCCAAACATTCAAGGGTATCTACACTTGTGATCAAGGCCATTTGGGAGATTTGTTATGATTAAAAAAAAAAAAAAAAAAAAGCCAAAAGACTATGATCACTTTTTTTTTTTTGCATGATCAGTCATATTTTCAAAATATCACAATTTCTGCCAGGGTGTGCAAACTTTTGAGCACAACTGTATGATCATCCATTGCATAAGCCTGCCACCATGTCAATGTGCACCATTCTAGCAGTCAGACAGCCAGGGAGGTTTCTCCACAGAGCTAATGGAACTGACATTAGGCTAGAGGCAGACGCGTAACTAGAAACCAACGGGCCCTGGTGTGAAAATTAGGGATAAGGAATTTCGCCGCCCAATCAGAAAAAAGGGTGCGAAACCCCGTTTGAACAAGCGCTTCTTCTCTGATTGGTTGCCCGCTCCCTGCGGTGACCAATCAGCGCTTACTCGTGCCGACCAAACAGGAGAATGGCGCAAACCCAGTTTGAATGGGCGCTCCTTCTCCCATTGGTCGAAAGTGACTTCCATGCGGCCATGAGACCGACTCAAAGCCTCAGCTTGCGCACGTCCCTCTCTCCGGTGGATATCCCGAAGTAGGTATCCACCGGAGAGAGTGCTCTTCTGAGCAGCCACGAGCCTAGCCTCATAGCTCACATGTAGGGGAAAGGGACTAGGGACACCCATGCAAGGTTTTTTTTTTTTAAATTAACAGCAGGGGCATCTCTCAATCAGACCTGAGAGGGCACTGATACAACACAGCCATTAATTACATTATCTTACAGTACAGTAACCTCTTGATATAACTATACCCCAAAAGTACACGGAAACCCCACAATAGTCATATCCTCAGATAGCCTGTATCTGGACGAGCAATACATTTAAAAAAATCACCCAGATCCGTTCGGAAGTTTGGATCGCAATGGCTGGGAAAGTCTGATTGGTCTGCCTAGAGGTAGAGGCCCACAGTTAGTTCCAGGGAAGTTGTGGCAAGATCCAGTCTCAGTTCATGGGGTTTTGTATGAAAACGACATAAGGTAGAGGAAAGCTGGTTTGTGTAGAATGCTCCCTGTGAGTTAATTACTGTATCAACTCCATTATCTCCAAACAGAACACTTTTCATACTTTTCTAGAAATACCCCAAAAACATGTCATACATTCCCTGATAGCCTCGATGTGGGGGAGCAACATACTGAAAAATCATCCAGATCGGTTCAGGGGTTCGACAGTTTTATGGAGGTCTTAGTTTTACTGACCGCACACGAGGTGAAAGCCGAGAATAGTTCCATGAGTTTGGGCTGTGTGGTCGGTCTTTGTTCAGGAGTCTGAAATGCTTGAAAATACATAGAAACCTGGTTTATGCCTTAGTTCGTTCAACTCCTCTCGTTAGTGTGATTATTTTCACCGAATGCCACTCTGTTCCCCTGAGTTTGCACAAACTTACACGGAAATGGAAGTCTCTGTGGTGTTCGTGCCGTTGAGTGTCTGATTTGGGTTCCAGACACTCGAACACCAAACACAGCTGGTGTAATTTGTATGCTAAGATGGCTGCCGCCACGTGTTCCTATCACGACTGGCGGCCACCCAGAGGAACACCCAGTCATTTCGTGTGTTGGCAATTGAGAGAGTGTGAACCAGGTTAGAAGGTCAGTTGGTGCCTCTTCTGGGTGGCTTAGTTGTCCGGTAGTTCGTTCTTTTTGTCGAACCATATGGTGGAAAATAGCTAGCTGAACAGGGGTTTTTACCGAACAACCAGACTAACGATATCCGATACTATTTTGTTACTTGTTTCTACAAGTAACCAACCAGTACAATATTAAGAAATAAAGCAACAAAAGGGTGGGTGGACAGCCCTTAGTAAAAATAAGGTACTGGGACAAAGCACATTCCGCTACACTCTGTTATACACTCAGACACATTACTGGGAGTATTATTGCAGTGGAGCTCTGTGATACACTCAGACACTCTAACAATATGGAGCTCTTAGAAAATATGGACATTAGGATGGAAAAGTGGGACAGAGGGATTTAGGCCAGAAATAGGGACTCTCCCTCCTATGGTTTAGAGTCATGGTTTAGAGTTGTGTTCCGCATTTTATGATTTACTGGTTTTCTCTGTACTAGAAGGTTTAGGATATTTGTCTGTTTGATTTTCCTCTGTCTTCCTTTGATTCTCATTAGATTTCTCGTCCGTTATTAGCGGCATTCCCTGCGTGGTTTACCCTGATTATTTGTGTTTCTGTACAGGGCTCCTCAGCTGTGCGGACCTCCTGGTGTCCGACCTGGAGTATGAAGGGGTTTCTGTGTTAGAGGAAGAGGTTCAAAGCAGCCATGAATGCCAACAGCTCTGCACCAACCATGCCCTCTGCCAGTTCTTCACAGTCCTGCCAACTGACACTGGAAATGGAAAGTAGGTGTGCCCACTGCTCCCACTGTGTGCCCACTGCTTGCACTGTGTGCCCACTGTACCCAGAGTGTACCCACTGTATCAAGAGTGTACCCACTGCTCCCACTGTGTGCCCACTGTACCCAGAGTGCACCCACTGCTCCCACTGTGTGCCCAGAGTGCTCCCACTGTGTGCCCACTGTACCCAGAGTGCTCCCACTGTACAGAATGTACCCACTGCTCCCACTGGGTGCCCACTGTACCAAGAGGGTTCCCACTGTGTGCCCACTGTACCCAGAGTGTACCCACTGCTCCCACTGTTTGACCAGTGTACCAAGAGGGTTCCCACTGTGTGCCCACTGTGTGCCCACTGTACCCAGAGTGTACCCACTGCTCCCACTGTTTGACCACTGTACCCAGAGTATACCCACTGCTCCCATAGTATACCCATGACTCCCACAGGCGATTGCATTTACTAGCCTCCATAAATTATAATGGCTGGTACTTTTTACCAACTCCAGAACCGCATGAACAGCAAACTCTTTGTCAGTAAAGAGACAATCCACTCACACACAGCCTGATGTCTGTTTTAAAACTTTGAAAAATAAATTACATAAAAAACACAGTTCCCTGGACTGCAATAATATCAGATCACAATACAACAAGGGCCCTTACTCAATCTTTCACCCCATGTGCAGCAGTTAGAAATATAATAATTAGTCCTGCAATGTGAGACCGCAAGACGGCATGCATCGAGAGACTGACTGCAATGTGAGACCGCAAGACTACATGCATCGAGAGACTGACTGCAATGTGAGACCGCAAGACTACATGCATGGAGAGACTGACTGCAATGTGAGACCGCAAGACTGCATGCATCGAGAGACTGACTGCAATGTGAGACCGCAAGACTGCATGCATTGAGAGATTGACTGCAATGTGAGACCGCGAGACTGCATGCATGGAGAGACTGACTGCAATGTGAGACCGCAAGACTACATGCATGGAGAGACTGACTGCAATGTGAGACCACAAGACTGCATGCATCGAGAGACTGACTGCAATGTGAGACCGCAAGACTGCATGCATTGAGAGATTGACTGCAATGTGAGACCGCGAGACTGCATGCATGGAGAGACTGACTGCAATGTGAGACCGCAAGACTACATGCATGGAGAGACTGACTGCAATGTGAGACCACAAGACTTCATGCATGGTGAGACTGACTGCAATGTGAGACCGCAAGACTACATGCATTGAGAGACCGCAAGACTACATGCATTGAGAGACCGCAAGACTACATGCATTGAGAGACCGCAAGACTACATGCATTGAGAGACCACAAGACTGCATGCATGGAGAGACTGACTGACTGCAATGTGAGACCGCAAGACTACATGCATCGAGTGACTGTAATGTCAGACCGCAAGACTACATGCATCGAGAGACTGACTGCAATGTGAGAGTGCAAGACTGCATGCATTGAGAGACTGACTGCAATGTGAGAGTGTAAGACTGCATGCATCGAGAGACTAACTGCAATGTGAGAGTGCAAGACTGCATGCATCGAGAGACTGACTGCAATGTGAGACCGCAAGACTGCATGCATCGAGAGACTGACTGCAATGTGAGATCGCAAGACTGCATGCATTGAGAGACTGACTGCAATGTGTGACCACAAGACTGCATGCATGGAGAGACTGACTGCAATGTGTGACCACAAGGCTTTATAAATGAATGCATCATCCTGCTGCTTTCCAATGTGACACAGAAAGGGACAATTTGTCCTGTTTTTCTCATATAGTGAGACCTGACACCTAAAAAATAACTTTTTTTTTTTTTTTTTTTAAAAGCAAAGTCAAATTGCTTTCCAGCAAAGCTATACCAGACAGTGAGTTGCAATTTAATTAAAACTTTGCAACAACAGCAAAATAAAAATTGTTGGACTGACTTGAGTAAAAGGCTGGAAATGAACGCCCGTGCTGATTTTTCCCTGGCACAGCCGATCACGTGTATTCACATATTATATATCATCAATATATCATCAATATAGCGGCATTCCAGGTCAGAGGAACATGGTTGTATGAAAGATAAAACTCCATCCAGAAAAGTAGACAGCGAGCGTGGTTCTGTCCAAACAAGCTTGCTATTAAGCCCATCTTAGCCTTAAACATACACACATGTATTCTCTTTGTTCTTCTGGCAGGAGTATTTGCTATCTGAAGAATGCCCCTGGAAATATTCCCACCATGGTGACAGCTCGCCCCACCGCCGTGTCCGGTTTCTCCATGGATTATAACTCAATGAAGAAAGGTGTGTGTGATAAAAAAAAAATCACGTAGACATGACATAAACATTGGTAATTTAAAACTTAACCTTTACTACATCATCCAAAAAAAACTAACCTCTGCTACATCATCCAAAAAATACAACCTCTACTACATCATCCACTAAAACCTAACCTCTACTACATACTCAACTAAAACCTGACCTCTACTACATCATACACTAAAACCTAACCTCTACTACATCCCCCACTAAAACCTGACCTCTACTACATCCTCCACTAAAACCTGACCTCTACTACATTCTCCACTAAAACCTGACCTCTACTAAATCCTCCACTAAAACCTGACCTCTACTAAATCCTCCACTAAAACCTGACCTCTACTACATCCTCCACTAAAACCTGACCTCTACTACATCCTCCACTAAAACCTGACCTCTACTACATCCTCCACTAAAACCTGACCTCTACTACATCCTCCACTAAAACCTGACCTCTACTACATCCTCCACTAAAACCTGACCTCTACTACATCATCCACTAAAACCTGACCTCTACTACATCCTCCACTGAAACCTAACCTTTGCTACATCATCCACTTAAACCTAACCTCTACTACATCCTCCACTAAAACCTAACCTCTACTACATTCGCCACTAAAACCTGACCTCTACTACATTCGCCACTAAAACCTGACCTCTACTACATCATCCACTAAAACCTGACCTCTACTACATCATCCACTAAAACCTAACCTCTACTACATCCTCCACTAAAACCTGACCTCTACTACATCCTCAACTAAAACCTAACCTCTACTACATCCCCCACTAAAACCTAACCTCTACTACATCCTCCACTAAAACCTGACCTACTACATCATCCACTAAAACCTAACCTCTACTACATCCTCCACTAAAACCTAACCTCTACTACATCCCCCACTAAAACCTAACCTCTACTACATCATTCACTAAAACCTGACCTCTACTACATCCTCCACTAAAACCTGACCTCTACTACATCCCAAACTAAAACCTGACCTCTACTATATCATCCACTGAAACCTAACCTCTACTACATCATCCACTGAAACCTAACCTCTACTACATCATCCACTGAAACCTAACCTCTACTATATCATCCACTAAAACCTAATTTAGCAAACTCACTGTAGAATATTGCATATTATATGTTTCTATTGATTATGTATGGATGTGTGGATTGACATAAGTAACAGATGGTATAAGTCACAAGTCTTTCATTGTTTATTGGATGAACATTTGTAAATATTTTATTGTATTCATTTATTATTGTTATATATATGTATATATTATGTTCAAGTAGTTATGATGTAACATGGATATGGATATCAATACATAGCTGAAACAGAGGGAGTTTGAAGTAAAGTAAGCAGTATAAGGGATAGAAACTCGACCTTCTAAGAACTCTCATATAATAGAAAGTTGTGACTACATCTTGTTCTATGTTCAATGACTGTGATACGAGTGATGTATGAATGGACAGGTTAGTGACATTGTGTTATGGTTTTAAGACAAACCATAAACAGAGGGAATGTAGAATATTGCATATTCTGTGTTTCTATTGATTATATATGGATGTGTGGATTGACATAAGTAACAGATGGTATAAGTCACATGGCTTTCTTTGTTTCAGAGCTCTGGAATGTAAGTTAGGGCTTTTGTCCTTATATGGCTAGAGTTATAGTCTGACATCATTATCTATATAGTAACAGAGGGACACGAGGTCTCTCTCTCTCTTGGCTCTCTTTCCTGTACAAGATGTAACTCTCCCTTCAGGAGTCCAGCAATTACCATCTGCTGTTGAAATCCATTATCCTGTAACATCCTTTGTTGTTTTATTATGTATCCGTAAGAATAAACCTGAAGAAACTGTAAGTCAGATTGTGTATTAGTACTTTTCATTAATATAGACCTATATTAATGTGGCGATCAAATTTGGCCCAAGACTATATATACAAAATACGTATATATATCAATCAACTGAAGAGAAGAAGAAATTAAGAACATTTAACAGTGACGACCGATGCCAACCAGATTTTACACTCACCCCTTTAAGAGAGTTAGCCATGAGCTTTTGGAGGGGCTTGCTTGCCCGCATCCTGCCATGTGACTATGGCCCTGGGGGGTATTGCCCTTTAAAATTTGGGCATAGTGTTTCTGGCCCTTTAAAGTACTTTGGGAAAAGACCTGCAGCTTTGTTATGGCACTTCATTATACATTATACAAATATATACGGGGCCAATACAAACCATTGTGTGGAAATCTATTCACAAACCCGACTTTACATAGGACACGAGGTCATGCGTTTAGACTGGAAGAAAGAAGATTTCGTCTAAGGCAAAGGAAAGGTTTTTTTTTACTGTAAGAACAATCAGGATGTGGAATTCTCTGCCTGAACAAGTGGTTTTATCAGAGTCCATACTGATGTTCAAACAGCTACTAGATGCATACTTGCAAAAACAGAATATTCAAGGATGTAATCTTTCAATGTAGGGTAATAGCTGCTTGATCCAAGGATAAATCTGACTGCAATTCTGGGGTCAAGAAGGAATTTTTTTGTCCTAGCTTGTTGCAAAATTGTGCTTCAAACTGGGTTTTTTTGCCTTCTTTTGGATCAACAACAAAAAAAACAAATGTGAGGAAGGCTGAACTTGATGGACGCAAGTCTCTTTTCAGCTATGTAACTATGTAACTTCGGATGTAGCCGAAGTAATCGAAGTGGCCGCCATTCGACAGCCGAACACGTGGCGGCGGCCATTTTAGTTCATTTGCACGTGGTCAGCGGTGTTTTGCCGTCGATTTCATGGAACTGAAATCGGCTACTTGATGGCATGAACACCGCTGAAGTTCACCGCTAAAGTCGAAGTGCATTCGACAATTCGAACGCTAGGTGATGCTGTGCCATTTGCACGAATGGGCCCATTCGTACATTCGAATGAGACTTAGACATTTTTCTTGTGTGAAATTGACAGACCGCACAGCCCAAATCTATGGAACTATTTTGGGCAGGAAAATGTGCTTGCAGTTGGTCAGAAAAGGACTCTGACTAACTTTTGAACTAATGGAGGGATTTGCATGATTTTTGAGTGTGTATATTTCAAGTGTGCTGATTCTGAAAATGCATGTTTTATGTGAATGGCATTGTGAAGGAAAAGGTTCAGTAACCTTAAAACTCAAGATACAGGGGATTGGGAAACAATATATAAAGGATAAATACAAGCAAGAGATAGTGCAGACTGGTGAATGCCTTAAACAAAGCTAATAAGACTGATAGATATTAAGTGACTGAAAGTAGTAACTATCTGAAAGTATCTAATATAGTTGTAACAACATGCTGGGGCTCTGTGCATAAAAGGCTGAGTGTGGCATAATAAACCTCAGTTGACTCCCAGAATTATGTGTCGTCTAGTTACTGGGGGTTATAATCACACTGCAGCACTTCTTACAGCTTCGAGGAATTAGTGGAGATACCTAGTTGGGGTATCGGAGCTCCGCTACAGCCCTTAACATAGTCCCAATCCCGGTACCCTCTATCTGGGGTCTGGATTGCATCACTCCCAGCTAACAGACTCCCTGCTGGCAATATGTACAAAAAGTCCTTTTTGTAATTTCTGACCATGTGGTGATAGGGTGAAACAGAAGATATAAAATATGGCGTATACTGCGCCCAAATATTATACGTACATACACCTCTGCGAGGAAAAGTTGGTAAAATACCTCGAAATAATAAAACAGAAAAAAATAATAGTGCAATACAGTATATAACAGTGCAAATATTTGTGATAGGTAACTGTAAGAAAAACACTCACATACGGTAGAGCTATATAAGAGCTCTACTTTTTTCAGCGTGGACGGTATAATCCCCGTCTAAGGATACAGGATGGTAAAGATGGTATTGGTCCTCCAAATGCACAATGGGGATAAAAGAGAAAAAAGAATGCTCTGATGGTGTAGTAAGTACTATAAAATCAGGGTAATAGGATAAAGTAATGTACTTACAATTTGTAGAGCAAGGACCTGCTCTAGTTTTCACAGCATGGGTGGTACTATCCCCACCTAAGGATATGCTGGCACCAGGTAGTTAACAGGACATAAAAAAGTTATAGTATAAAATAATAAAAGATAAAAGTCTAAATGTATTAAAATAGACTATTTATTATAAAATATAACATTTATATATATATAGGCACAAATGTCCAAAAGAAGGGGGTCCCACTTGACGCGTTTCGCCTCTCCAGAGGCTTTACCACTTTTGATAAAGCCTCTGGAGAGGCGAAACGCGTCAAGTGGGACCCCCTTCTTTTGGACATTTGTGCCTATATATATATATATGTTATATTTTATAATAAATAGTCTATTTTAATACATTTAGACTTTTATTATTTTATACTATTACTTTTTTATGTCCTGTTAACTACCTGGTGCCAGCATATCCTTAGGTGGGGATAGTACCACCCATGCTGTGAAAACTAGAGCAGGTCCTTGCTCTACAAATTGTAAGTACATTACTTTATCCTATTACCCTGATTTTATAGTACTTACTACACCATCAGAGCGTTCTTTTTTCTCTTTTATCCCCATTGTGCATTTGGAGGACCAATACCATCTTTACCATCCTGTATCCTTAGACGGGGATTATACCGTTCACGCTGAAAAAAGTAGAGCTCTTATATAGCTCTACCGTATGTGAGTGTTTTTCTTACAGTTACCTAGCACAAATATTTGCACTGTTATATACTGTATTGCACTATTATTTTTTTCTGTTTTATTATTTCGAGGTATTTTACCAACTTTTCCTCACAGAGGTGTATGTACGTATAATATTTGGGCGCAGTATACGCCATATTTTATATCTTCTGTTTCACCATAACACAAGGTTTGGGAATCCTTGTATTGTATACAGCAGCCCCTATTGTTATTTTATGTTATAGTGAGAGCCTATATACCCTGTTTTTTTCTTCACATGTGGTGATAGGGGTCTGTGACCGTGATATAAGTCACACCATGTGTCGTTGTGGCCTGATGGGTAATACGTGGATTGACCTATAGCAGATAATGATATGTAAAGGACAAATGGTGCTACAGGATTAAATGTGAGATGGGTGACATTATGTGATGGACATATAGCATAGGTAAGAAATGGGTGGAGCTATCTGTGTTATGTGTAAGACTGTGTGAGTACCATGGACATGGAGGTCATGGGAAGCAAGATGTATAGCAGACATTGATAGCAAGAGGTGTTCAATTTTAATGACTGATGGGTGAGACAATCTAGGTGACCATTGCAGGATTGGTTATAAATATATATATATATTTTTTTTTTAATCATCTTAGGTGTTCAGAGCTGCACATCCCTTCTCTATCCAAACATGGGATTTTCTGGCACAGATGTTGGGCAGGTATTGGTCTCCGATGCTGAGAGTTGCCGTATTTCTTGTACTCAGAGTCCAGATTGCAAATACTTCACCTTCTATGGTGGTGACTGGAATGTCATAGAAGACAGGTAATTAAAATTATTTCTTGGATACAGCCTGCATAAATTTCACATTTACTGTGCTGCCATACACTGTCCCCATTAGTGATGTCGCGAACACAAAATTTTCGGTTCGCGAACGGCGGACGCGAACTTCCACAAACGTTCGCGAACCGGCGAACCGCCATAGACTTCAATGGGCAGGCGAATTTTAAAACCCTCTTTAAACAAACCCTATTCTGCTCTGTGTCAGTGTGTATCAGGGATCCTTAGGATAGATGTCAATCCATATCTGCCAAGTGACCCTATGTAGGGGGAACAGTCCCTATTCTGCTCTGTGTCAGTGTGTATCAGGGATCATTAGGATAGGTGTCAATCCATATCTGCCAAGTGACCCTATGTAGGGGGAACAGTCCCTATTCTGCTCTGTGTCAGTGTGTATCAGGGATCCTTAGGATAGGTGTCAATCCATATCTGCCAAGTGACCCTATGTAGGGGGAACAGTCCCTATTCTGCTCTGTGTCAGTGTCTGGAGGGAGTATCTGCAGTAACACCGGGTGTCTGGAGGGAGTATCTGCAGTAACACCGGGTGTCTGGAGGGAGTATCTGCAGTAACACCGGGTGTCTGGAGGGAGTATCTGCAGTAACACCGGGTGTCTGGAGGGAGTATCTGCAGTAACACAGAGTGTCTGGAGGGAGTATCTGCAGTAACACCGGGTGTCTGGAGGGAGTATCTGCAGTAACACAGAGTGTCTGGAGGGAGTATCTGCAGTAACACAGAGTGTCTGGAGGGAGTATCTGCAGTAACACAGAGTGTCTGGAGGGAGTATCTGCAGTAACACAGAGTGTCTGGAGGGAGTATCTGCAGTAACACAGTGTCTGGAGGGAGTATCTGCAGTAACACAGAGTGTCTGGAGGGAGTATCTGCAGTAACACAGAGTGTCTGGAGGGAGTATCTGCAGTAACACAGAGTGTCTGGAGGGAGTATCTGCAGTAATACAGAGTGTCTGGAGGAAGTATCTGCTTGTAACATTTATATGCACTGAAAAAAAATAATAATACATTGAAAAAATAAAATAAAAATGGTTGCAGCTTCCGAATGAATCTAAAATGGATGCTGTCCAGTAGGTGGGAGGGTCTGCTAGGGAGGGTGTGCTTCTGATTGGCTGGAATGTGTCTGCTGACTGTGAGGTACACGGTCAAAGTTTACTCAGTGATAAAGAATAGGGGGCGGACCGAACATTGCATGTGTTCGCCCGCAGTGGCATGCTATGTTCGCCAGGAACTATTCGCCAGTGAACCGTTCGGGACATCACTAGTCCCCATGCTGCAGGAAAACTCTTACAGTCATTAAAAGTCACAAACAAAATTCCTAGTGACATTTTGTTCATTCCTCAGGTACACATGTCATATGAAATCGAGTTTAACTGGATCACCAGACTTCATATCTTTGGCTCCTAATGCAACATCTGGCTTTCCTATTAATGCAACAAGTGAGTAGCAGGTGCACGGTAAGACTATGACTGCCAGTTATAAAAGCCTATGACCAACTGCACTATAGGACTACAAGCATTGAGACTACGACCAGGTGCACTGTAAAAGTACAACTACAAGCACTGAGAGACTGACTGGATGCACTGTAAGAAAAGGACTATGAGCATTGAGGGACTATGACAGAGTGCATTGTAAGACTATGACTACAAGCACTGAGAGACTGACTGGATGCGCTGTAAGAAAAGGACTATGAGCATTGAGGGACTATGACAGAGTGCATTGTAAGACTATGACTACAAGCACTGGGAGACTGACTGGATGCACTGTAAGAAAAGGACTATGAGCATTGAGGGACTATGACAGAGTGCATTGTAAGACTATGACTACAAGCACTGAGAGACTGACTGGATGCGCTGTAAGAAAAGGACTATGAGCATTGAGGGACTATGACAGAGTGCATTGTAAGACTATGACTACAAGCACTGAGAGACTGACTGGATGCACTGTAAGAAAATGACTATGAGCATTGAGGGACTATGACAGAGTGCATTGTAAGACTATGACTACAAGCACTGAGAGACTGACTGGATGCACTGTAAGAAAAGGACTATGAGCATTGAGGGACTATGACAGAGTGCATTGTAAGACTATGACTACAAGCACTGAGAGACTGACTGGATGCACTGTAAGAAAAGGACTATGAGCATTGAGGGACTATGACAGAGTGCATTGTAAGACTATGACTACAAGCACTGAGAGACTGACTGGATGCACTGTAAGAAAAGGACTATGTGCATTGAGGGACTATGACAGAGTGCATTGTAAGACTATGACTACAAGCATTGAGAGACTGACTGGATGCACTGTAAGAAAAGGACTATGAGCATTGAGGGACTATGACCGAGTGCATTGTAAGACTATGACTACAAGCACTGAGAGACTGACTGGATGCACTGTAAGAAAAGGACTATGAACATTGAGGGACTATGACAGAGTGCATTGTAAGACTATGACTACAAGCACTGAGAGACTGACTGGATGCACTGTAAGAAAAGCACTATTAGCATTGAGGGACTATGACAGAGTGCATTGTAAGACTATGACTACAAGCACTGAGAGACTGACTGGATGCGCTGTAAGAAAAGCACTATGAGCATTGAGGGACTATGACAGAGTGCATTGTACGACTATGACTACAAGCATTGAGACATGTGGACTGCGAGCATTGAGAGATGTGGGCTCCGTGCACTGCTAGCACTGAGAGCATTGGTAGACTATGACCTGGCGCATTATGACACTAGAACTGAATGCAATGTGAAACTGCATGAATGAATGATGTAAATGGGGTAATTCTCCCTCATCTCTTCTTTCTCAGCTTACGTGGACTGCTCAACGCTTCTCCTGAAGGATTCCATGTTTACCGGTACTCTAATTGGATATATGATGGCCCCCGATGCTTTACAGTGCCAGCATCTGTGTACCCAGACTCCTCTCTGCCAGTTTTTCACACATTTTAGCATTGACTGGATGCTGGATGAGAGGAGGTGAGACTTATCTGTTCATTATGTTACTAATCAATGGCTGTCTCTAGAAATGTAGCAGACCATACTGTGAAATGTAACACTGAGCACTATCTGCTGAGAATGGGCTCATTCAGACTGTAATGCAGAGAGCAGTACAAGAATACAGAGACACAGGTTGTGTGTAATATGTAGGAAGCCGTACCAGAATGAACCCTGCTTGCTTATCGCTGAAAATATTGGGATTATCACGAGTGCATGAGACATCCTTGGTCAAAGAAGAACTCGCTGAAGAATGTGCATCAAATGCAGGGCCTTCGAATGTGACTGTATCTGTAATGCTCCAGGCTTTATCAAGATGATAAAAATTCAGATTTCTGTTTTTATTCCAGTAAAATGTTTGTTTGTATTTTCAGATTTTATTGTTTCCTGCAGCGAGGGGATGGAGGAAATCCCAGCTCCATAATTAGCCTTCTTAATGCAACATCTGGGTTCTCAGAATCACTGTCTGGTCTTCAAAGAGGTGAGAAAGCTCAGTTAAAATGTTATATGTAAACAGATCTAAATGACACAATGGACTTTGTATTTGAATTGTGACACACGTCACGGAACTGCCCCACCACAGTCCCCATGTACACACATCATTTCATTGTGTAGATTGGCTGTACATGCAAATCCTGGCATAACGTATGCAGCATTTATATGTTGTAGGCATTCTGATTAACTTCTACCTGGTTTACTGCCTGCAGCATATGATTGCTATATACTGCATGACAGCACTTTGGTGCCAATCGACTTCTACACATGGTATGTGTTCTGGAAACCATGGCATCCTTACACGCCACACGTACAGGATCCCCTAAACTCCGACTGAGTAAATCTCTCCCTAGTTCCGCAGAGTGAAAGGGTTATATAGCTCTTGTATCCCCAAGCATCAGCCAAGACTTTGATGAAGAGTAAATAAGAATGTTTTATAAGGGCCAAGGTGCCAGGTTATATACACAGACCCCCAGCATGGGGTCTCCATTCAGTTTTACAGTAAGCCTGCCCACGCGTCTCTGTGTCTGGGAGATAAGAGAGCTGGCTTTTACTTTAGGCTATTTCTCAGGCACTCAAGGTACCCCACAAAAAACCCCAAAATACATACAAAATGAATAGGAACCCTTACAAGTGTTATATCCCTGGATATCCCGGATCCGCGCACCCAAGTTGTCCAAATAGCATTCGAATCTGTAAAGTATAGCCGAACCGCCACCGGGGTAAAGTTTTGACCGGCCGGTCAACTTTCGGGAGTTCCTATATAAACATAAATTAAGTTTCCCCCTGGCTCATACATAGAGAATGTTCTCCTCGTTAGGGGGAATGTTTTCCCTGAAAAGCGCTCCTCTGGCTTGTCTGGACACGGAGCAGGCAACAATATGATTTTACTGGTGTTTGCGAGGCATAGTGTCCGACAGAGTTCCAGGCACTCAACGACATAGTCCTGCTGCTTGCTTTCAGGAGACAAAACGTCTGCCATTTGTTAGAGCACGTGTTGTTTGGGTACACTAATGGCATAGAAGAAAAAATGTAAATCATAAATCATAACAAACTCCCATGCCTAAGTAAGTGAGGAAATGAAGTGCTAAACACCAAATCTGTTCGTAAATCTCCCCTTAATTCCTGAACACCGGTAAAAATGCTAAAGGGAGAAAGGATACTGTCTAGAGGATCAGCAGCGCTAATAATAAAAGTAGGACAGATAATGTAAAGTAAAGTAGAGAAAGCCTCTTTCCCTGGTAAACTTACTAAATAGGCATAGAAGACATAAATTGAAAGGAAAAACTTAAATCATAACAGATTGTGTATCACACAGTGCAGTGAAGTGCCCATGTGTTTGCAAGTTAAAATTGACCCATAGGAAAGAACCTGACGTGCGTTTCGGTGCAGTATATATGCTCCTTCGCCAGAGGCAAAAGATCTACTGAACGTGGACTCCCTTATATCAGAGTACTGCACCCAAAGGTAATTAGCAACAGCCAATCAGTTCCCTCAACATCTTGAGGGGGTGTGTGAGGGGGCGTGACCATCAAATGACTGATGTCATACTTGAAATGACTGATGTCATACCTGAAGTATACCTTATAATATATAATAGACGCTCCTCACAGGGCTATCAAATAAACTTTTTAGTGCATTTTTATATTATTGTTTTGTTTTTAACGTATTCATCCTCGTATAGCCTGTTATTAAGAGTTACAGAAGGTGCTTGAAGGTTTCAATGACTGTCTTTGGTCAGGTTAATCTTTAGATGGACACTATAACCACCATGAACAGTTCATCTCACTGAAGTGGTTTAGGTACAATGTCCCCATCCTAACCAGTCATGCAGTGCAAATCAACACATGTTAGAAAGTATCTAACAATGATATATACAGCCCCTGTCAACTTTAACTTCGAACTATTCCTCAAGCAGACCGAGGATAATGTCAATATAAATAAACAGTTAACAGTTTCCACATCTGCCAAACATCATTGAACCATTCCGGCTATGCAGCAAATTATCTAGCCTACCAATACATGGAGCCAAAGGTGCACTTCAGGTCTTAATAAATCTTACATGGTATATGGTAAATGTAAATATCGACCCCCTATGAACAAAGGGCAAAAACTAAATAAATAGATAAAAATGCCAACTAAGGAGATAATAGTTAATGGTCACCATAGTAAACCTAGACTTAAATTGCCCTAATATGGGGGCCAGCCCACCAAGCTGTGAGCAGTGATTCTCAATGACCCAGTATAGGATACCCAAGTAGTGGCCAGAAAGATATGGTATAGGGTTCAATGGCCACAAAAATGTAAATCAAATTATACTGAGCGAAAGTACAGCCATATTTCCAAGTAAGTTTCAAAGTGCCCCATTATGGCTGCATATAAAAGGCCAGGTAGATGCACGTATAACTTCTATCATATAGCTGAGCAGGACAGTCTCTTTGTATATAGAATTAGGATCCTAAGAACCATAAAGAGGCAGTGCCATCAAAGACATCATACAGGGTCAAGAGGCCTAAGGAGCCTTACATTGTCCATTCCACTGGATGCTTTGATGCCTACATCTTTATCTCCTGTCAGCATTATATTCAGTTTGTGAATTTTTACTTTTTTGTTTCTATGGTTATGACCAACACACTTTGCGTTCTCTATAATTGCAGAGTGCATCACAGAGATGTATGATGGGGTGGACTTTCCAGGCTCCGACGAGAGAAGTCTAAATGCAAAATCATTCGAAGAATGCCGCTCTCTCTGCACTGCAGATCCAATCTGCCAGTTCTTCACCTTCTTCAACCAAACATTTCTCACACCGGATCAAACGTGAGTACAGAACTCAATGTCGGCACAAAACACAGCCAGTAACACTAGCATGCAGAGCATGTGTCCTAGCACCAGGTTTTAGAGATCTATACAGTGATTAGAAAGCTGGTTCCAGGGATCTATGCAGTGATTAGAGAGCAGGCTCTATTGAGCTATATAGCAGTTAGAAAACAGGTCCCAAGTGTGGCAGAAATGCCTCTGCCACGTGTTCTTGGATGGGCTTGCTTGCCAGCCTCCTGCCAAAAGACTATGGGCCCTTTAAAAACGATATGAACAGACCTGGTTCGTGGGATTTTATATTGGTTCGGGAACCGAACAGGCGCACATATCTAAGACCACCCGGGAGCTTGTTAATGCCTAATTGACAGTTTGTAATCTTGACTCAAGGATCTCCCAGACACAGAAGAGGGATTATCTTGTTTTCTATGGGAGTGTCCTGGACCTGAGAGCCAATGTAATTGTGTGTATGTTTTTACTGTAGTCTACTCTCAGGTCCACAGGGGGGGTGCCCCTTGCATGGGGAACTGCATATAAGGCCAGTTGTGGCTGCAAATAAATGAGTTCCAGTTTACCCTCAACAGAGAGAGCCTCATCTCGTGCTTGTAGGGGAAAGCTATACCAGCTATAGTCCCTGCTTTTGGGATTGTTCTTTGGATTGCTATAATCACTAGCTCTTGTAGGAGCTACACTGCTATACTCTCTTGGAGAGGTCTTTTCACTGGGAGCTGGATCCAGGAGTTTGGTCCAGGATGAGAAGGGACGGCGAGACCTTAGCCAAGCAGTGGCGTCTAAGGGACTATGGTGATTGTGGTGTCCTGTGCAGTGCTTATGGTACTCATCGACAGCTAGGAAGCAGCTATTGGCGGAGGCACTAAGTCGGGGAGCCAGGCTGTCCGTCACATCTGGTGGCAGTGGTGGGGTGGCTTCCTAGTGAATATAGAAGCATCCTGGGGACACCGCAATTGTTATGGATTTATAATTGAGGGCGACGCTAGTATTCGTACAGAGCTAGTGTCTACAGCAGTATGGAATCATCTAGCCCCCGGGCAGCATTCGCATATGAGGAGGAGTTTCGCTGGAGGTTGCAGCACCACTTGGGCCAACGATATGGGCCTGTATCAGAGGAGAACATACTGGACTACAGGGAGGCCACTAGAAAGGAGCTTTGGGACGAAGCCCTGGAGGGTGTACAGTGTTGGCAGGGTGAGAGTCAGCGAGAAGCAGTGGCTACAGGTACAAGTGGCACTGCGGATGCATCTCCTGGGAGAGCAGCCCCTGGATGAGTGGGTGACTAAGCTCGAGAGACTGGTATGGAAGGAATTGTGGCTTGACGACATGTACCAGGTGATATGGTGGTACACAATTCAGTATGTTCCCTGTATGGCTGAGCACGACAGGCCTGAGGGCAAGGATTACAATGGCCCTGGCCTGTAATGGTAGGCCTATGCCGAACCGGAGTTCGGGAGTGCTGGAGGGTACCGATTTTGGGGGAAAAAGACCACAGGGAAGCCCGGCTGGATCTTCCTATAGCTGGCTGTGGGGACTACGGTGGTTATGGTGTCCGGTGTGGTGCTTATGGTTCTCGAGGATTACTAGGAAGCTGCGATTGGTGGAGGCACGCAGTCGGGGTGCCAGGCGGTCCGTCACACCAGTGACCTATGCAGTGATCAGAAAGGGCTTCAAATAATCCAGTGATCTATGCAGTGATTAGAAAGCAGGTTCCAGTAATCTGTGCAGTGACTAGAAAGCAGGTTCCAGGGATCTGTGCACCGGGAGTGCTGGAGGGTACCGATTTTGGGGAAAAAACGACAATAGGGAAGCCCGGCTGGATCTTCCTATAGCTGGCTGTGGGGACTTCAGTGTTTATGGTGTCCAGTGCGGTGCTTATGGTTCTCAAGGATTACTAGGGAGCCGCGTTTGGTGGAGGCACCCAGTCGAGGTGCCAGGCGGCCAGGCACACCAGGGACCTATGCAGTGATCAGAAAGGGCCTTCAAATGTTCCAGTGATCTATGCAGTGATTAGAAAGTAGGTTCCAGTAATCTGTGCAGTGATTGGAATGCAGGTTCCAGGGATATGTGCAGTAATTAGAAAGCAGGTTCCAGGGTTCTATGCAGTGATTGGCATGCAGGTTCCAGGGATCTATGCAGTGATTGGAATGCAGGTTCCAGGGATCTATGCAGTGATTGGAATGCAGGTTCCAGGGATCTATGCAGTGATTGGAATGCAGGTTCCAGGGTTCTATGCAGTGATTGGAATGCAGGTTCCAGGGATCTATGCAGTGATTGGAATGCAGGTTCCAGGGTTCTATGCAGTGATTGGAATGCAGGTTCCAGGGATCTATACAGTGATTGGAATGCAGGTTCCAGGGATCTATGCAGTGATTGGAATGCAGGTTCCAGGGATCTATGCAGTGATTGGAATGCAGGTTCCAGGGTTCTATGCAGTGATTGGAATGCAGGTTCCAGGGATCTGTGCAGTGATTGGAATGCAGGTTCCAGGGTTCTATGCAGTGATTGGAATGCAGGTTCCAGGGATCTATGCAGTGATTGGAATGCAGGTTCCAGAGATCTATGCAGTGATTGGAATGCAGGTTCCAGGGTTCTATGCAGTGATTGGAATGCAGGTTCCAGGGATCTATACAGTGATTGGAATGCAGGTTCCAGGGATCTATGCAGTGATTGGAATGCAGGTTCCAGGGATCTATGCAGTGATTGGAATGCAGGGTACAGGGATCTATACAGTGATTGGAATGCAGGTTCAAGGGATCTATGCAGTGATTGGAAAGCAGGTTCCAGGGTTCTATGCAGTGATTGGAATGCAGGTTCCAGGGTTCTATGCAGTGATTGGAATGCAGGTTCCAGGGATCTATACAGTGATTGGAATGCAGGTTCCAGGGATCTATGCAGTGATTGGAATGCAGGTTGCAGGGATCTATACAGTGATTGGAATGCAGGTTCCAGGGATCTATGCAGTGATTGGAATGCAGGTTCCAGGGATCTATACAGTGATTGGAATGCAGGTTGCAGGGATCTATGCAGTGATTGGAATGCAGGTTCCATGGATCTATGCAGTGATTGGAATGCAGGTTCCAGGGATCTATGCAGTGATTGGAATGCAGCTTCCAGGGATCTATGCAGTGATTGGAATGCAGGTTCCAGGGATCTATGCAGTGATTGGAATGCAGGTTCCAGGGATCTATACAGTGATTGGAATGCAGGTTCCAGGGTTCTATGCAGTGATTGGAATGCAGGTTCCAGGGATCTATGCAGTGATTGGAATGCAGGTTCCAGGGATCTATGCAGTGATTGGAATGCAGGTTCCAGGGATCTACGCAGTGATTGGAATGCAGCTTCCAGAGATCTATGCAGTGATTGGAATGCAGGTTCCAGGGATCTATACAGTGATTGGAAAGCAGGTTCCAGGGATCTATACAGTGATTGGAAAGGAGGTTCCAGGGATCTATGCAGTGATTGGAATGCAGGTTCCAGGGTTCTATACAGTGATTGGAATGCAGGTTCCAGGGATATATACAGTGATTGGAAAGCAGGTTCCAGGGATCTATGCAGTGATTGGAAAGCAGGTTCCAGGGATCTATGCAGTGATTGGAAAGCAGGTTCCAGGGATCTATGCAGTGATTGGAATGCAGGTTCCAGGGATCTATGCAGTGATTGGAAAGCAGGTTCCAGGGATCTATGCAGTGATTGGAAAGCAGGTTCCAGGGTTCTATGCAGTGATTGGAATGCAGGTTCCAGGGATCTATACAGTGATTGGAAAGGAGGTTCCAGGGATCTATGCAGTGATTGGAATGCAGGTTCCAGGGATCTATGCAGTGATTGGAAAGCAGGTTCCAGGGATCTATGCAGTGATTGGAATGCAGTTTCCAGGGATCTATGCAGTGATTGGAAAGCAGGTTCCAGGGATCTATGCAGTGATTGGAAAGCAGGTTCCAGGGATCTATGCAGTGATTGGAAAGCAGGTTCCAGGGTTATATGCAGTGATTGGAATGCAGGTTCCAGGGATCTATGCAGTGATTGGAAAGGAGGTTCCAGGGATCTATGCAGTGATTGGAATGCAGGTTCCAGGGATCTATGCAGTGATTGGAATGCAGGTTCCAGGGATCTATGCAGTGATTGGAATGCAGGTTCCAGGGATCTATGCAGTGATTGGAATGCAGGTTCCAGGGTTCTATGCTGTGATTGGAATGCAGGTTCCAGGGATCTATGCAGTGATTGGAATGCAGGTTCCAGGGATCGATACAGTGATTGGAATGCAGGTTCCAGGGATCTACGCAGTGATTGGAATGCAGGTTCCAGGGATCGATACAGTGATTGGAATGCAGGTTCCAGGGATCTATGCAGTGATTGGAATGCAGGTTCCAGGGATCTATGCAGTGATTGGAATGCAGGTTACAGGGATCTATACAGTGATTGGAAAGGAGGTTCCAGGGATCTATGCAGTGATTGGAATGCAGGTTCCAGGGATCTATGCAGTGATTGGAATGCAGGTTGCAGGGATCTATGCAGTGATTGGAAAGCAGGTTCCAGGGATCTATGCAGTGATTGGAATGCAGGTTCCAGGGATCTATGCAGTGATTGGAATGCAGGTTCCAGGGATCTATGCAGTGATTGGAAAGCAGGTTCCAGGGATCTATGCAGTGATTGGAAAGCAGGTTCCAGGGATCTATGCAGTGATTGGAAAGCAGGTTCCAGGGTTATATGCAGTGATTGGAATGCAGGTTCCAGGGATCTATACAGTGATTGGAAAGGAGGTTCCAGGGATCTATGCAGTGATTGGAATGCAGGTTCGAGGGATCTATGCAGTGATTGGAATGCAGGTTCCAGGGATCTATGCAGTGATTGGAATGCAGGTTCCAGGGATCTATGCAGTGATTGGAATGCAGGTTCCAGGGATCTATGCAGTGATTGGAATGCAGGTTCCAGGGATCTATGCAGTGATTGGAATGCAGGTTCCAGGGATCTATGCAGTTATTGGAATGCAGGTTCCAGGGATCGATACAGTGATTGGAATGCAGGTTCCAGGGATCTATGCTGTGATTGGAATGCAGGTTCCAGGGATCTATGCAGTGATTGGAATGCAGGTTCCAGGGATCTATGCAGTGATTGGAATGCAGCTTCCAGGGATCTATGCAGTGATTGGAATGCAGGTTCCAGGGATCTATGCAGTGATTGGAATGCAGGTTCCAGGGATCTATGCAGTGATTGGAAAGGAGGTTACAGGGATCTATGCAGTGATTGGAATACAGGTTCCAGGGATCTATGCAGTGATTGGAATGCAGGTTCCAGGGATCTATGCAGTGATTGGAATGCAGGTTGCAGGGATCTACGCAGTGATTGGAATGCAGGTTCCAGGGTTCTATGCAGTGATTGGAAAGCAGGTTCCAGGGTTCTATGAAGTGATTGGAATGCAGGTTCCAGGGATCTATGCAGTGATTGGAATGCAGGTTCCAGGGATCTATGCAGTGATTGGAAAGCAGGTTCCAGGGATCTATGAAGTGATTGGAAAGCAGGTTCCAGGGTTCTATGCAGTGATTGGAATGCAGTTTCCAGGGATCTATGCAGTGATTGGAAAGAAGGTTCCAGGGATCTATGCAGTGATTGGAATGCAGGTTCCAGGGATCTATGCAGTGATTGGAATGCAGGTTCCAGGGATCTATGCAGTGATTGGAATGCAGGTTCCAGGGATCTATGCAGTGATTGGAATGCAGGTTCCAGGGATCTATGCAGTGATTGGAATGCAGGTTCCAGGGATCTATGCAGTGATTGGAATGCAGGTTCCAGGGATCTATGCAGTGATTGGAATGCAGGTTCCAGGGATCTATGCAGTGATTGGAATGCAGGTTCCAGGGATCGATACAGTGATTGGAATGCAGGTTCCAGGGATCTATGCAGTGATTGGAATGCAGGTTCCAGGGATCGATACAGTGATTGGAATGCAGGTTCCAGGGATCTATGCAGTGATTGGAATGCAGGTTCCAGGGATCGATACAGTGATTGGAATGCAGGTTCCAGGGATCTATGCAGTGATTGGAATGCAGGTTCCAGGGATCTATGCAGTGATTGGGATGCAGGTTCCAGGGATCTATGCAGTGATTGGAATGCAGGTTCCAGGGATATATACAGTGATTGGAAAGCAGGTTCCAGGGATCTATGCAGTGATTGGAAAGCAGGTTCCAGGGATCTATGCAGTGATTGGAAAGCAGGTTCCAGGGATCTATGCAGTGATTGGAATGCAGGTTCCAGGGATCTATGCAGTGATTGGAAAGCAGGTTCCAGGGATCTATGCAGTGATTGGAAAGCAGGTTCCAGGGTTCTATGCAGTGATTGGAATGCAGGTTCCAGGGATCTATACAGTGATTGGAAAGGAGGTTCCAGGGATCTATGCAGTGATTGGAATGCAGGTTCCAGGGATATATACAGTGATTGGAAAGCAGGTTCCAGGGATCTATGCAGTGATTGGAAAGCAGGTTCCAGGGATCTATGCAGTGATTGGAATGCAGGTTCCAGGGATCTATGCAGTGATTGGAAAGGAGGTTCCAGGGATCTATGCAGTGATTGGAATGCAGGTTCCAGGGATCTATGCAGTGATTGGAATGCAGGTTCCAGGGATCTATGCAGTGATTGGAATGCAGGTTCCAGGGATCTATGCAGTGATTGGAATGCAGGTTCCAGGGTTCTATGCTGTGATTGGAATGCAGGTTCCAGGGATCTATGCAGTGATTGGAATGCAGGTTCCAGGGATCGATACAGTGATTGGAATGCAGGTTCCAGGGATCTACGCAGTGATTGGAATGCAGGTTCCAGGGATCGATACAGTGATTGGAATGCAGGTTCCAGGGATCTATGCAGTGATTGGAATGCAGGTTCCAGGGATCTATGCAGTGATTGGAATGCAGGTTACAGGGATCTATACAGTGATTGGAAAGGAGGTTCCAGGGATCTATGCAGTGATTGGAATGCAGGTTCCAGGGATCTATGCAGTGATTGGAATGCAGGTTGCAGGGATCTATGCAGTGATTGGAAAGCAGGTTCCAGGGATCTATGCAGTGATTGGAATGCAGGTTCCAGGGATCTATGCAGTGATTGGAATGCAGGTTCCAGGGATCTATGCAGTGATTGGAAAGCAGGTTCCAGGGATCTATGCAGTGATTGGAAAGCAGGTTCCAGGGATCTATGCAGTGATTGGAAAGCAGGTTCCAGGGTTATATGCAGTGATTGGAATGCAGGTTCCAGGGATCTATACAGTGATTGGAATGCAGGTTCCAGGGATCTATACAGTGATTGGAAAGGAGGTTCCAGGGATCTATGCAGTGATTGGAATGCAGGTTCGAGGGATCTATGCAGTGATTGGAATGCAGGTTCCAGGGATCTATGCAGTGATTGGAATGCAGGTTCCAGGGATCTATGCAGTGATTGGAATGCAGGTTCCAGGGATCTATGCAGTGATTGGAATGCAGGTTCCAGGGATCTATGCAGTGATTGGAATGCAGGTTCCAGGGATCTATGCAGTTATTGGAATGCAGGTTCCAGGGATCGATACAGTGATTGGAATGCAGGTTCCAGGGATCTATGCAGTGATTGGAATGCAGGTTCCAGGGATCTATGCAGTGATTGGAATGCAGGTTCCAGGGATCTATGCAGTGATTGGAATGCAGCTTCCAGGGA
The DNA here is from genome assembly GCF_036172605.1 of Pelobates fuscus. Taxonomy (NCBI): domain Eukaryota; kingdom Metazoa; phylum Chordata; class Amphibia; order Anura; family Pelobatidae; genus Pelobates; species Pelobates fuscus. Next base: position 1,880,510 of record NC_086322.1, read on the forward strand.
TCTATGCAGTGATTGGAATGCAGGTTCCAGGGATCTATGCAGTGATTGGAATGCAGCTTCCAGGGATCTATGCAGTGATTGGAATGCAGGTTCCAGGGATCTATGCAGTGATTGGAATGCAGGTTCCAGGGATCTATGCAGTGATTGGAAAGGAGGTTACAGGGATCTATGCAGTGATTGGAATACAGGTTCCAGGGATCTATGCAGTGATTGGAATGCAGGTTCCAGGGATCTATGCAGTGATTGGAATGCAGGTTGCAGGGATCTACGCAGTGATTGGAATGCAGGTTCCAGGGTTCTATGCAGTGATTGGAAAGCAGGTTCCAGGGTTCTATGAAGTGATTGGAATGCAGGTTCCAGGGATCTATGCAGTGATTGGAATGCAGGTTCCAGGGATCTATGCAGTGATTGGAAAGCAGGTTCCAGGGATCTATGAAGTGATTGGAAAGCAGGTTCCAGGGTTCTATGCAGTGATTGGAATGCAGTTTCCAGGGATCTATGCAGTGATTGGAAAGAAGGTTCCAGGGATCTATGCAGTGATTGGAATGCAGGTTCCAGGGATCTATGCAGTGATTGGAATGCAGGTTCCAGGGATCTATGCAGTGATTGGAATGCAGGTTCCAGGGATCTATGCAGTGATTGGAATGCAGGTTCCAGGGATCTATGCAGTGATTGGAATGCAGGTTCCAGGGATCTATGCAGTGATTGGAATGCAGGTTCCAGGGATCTATGCAGTGATTGGAATGCAGGTTCCAGGGATCTATGCAGTGATTGGAATGCAGGTTCCAGGGATCGATACAGTGATTGGAATGCAGGTTCCAGGGATCTATGCAGTGATTGGAATGCAGGTTCCAGGGATCGATACAGTGATTGGAATGCAGGTTCCAGGGATCTATGCAGTGATTGGAATGCAGGTTCCAGGGATCGATACAGTGATTGGAATGCAGGTTCCAGGGATCTATGCAGTGATTGGAATGCAGGTTCCAGGGATCTATGCAGTGATTGGGATGCAGGTTCCAGGGATCTATGCAGTGATTGGAATGCAGGTTCCAGGGATCTATACAGTGATTGGAAAGGAGGTTCCAGGGATCTATGCAGTGATTGGAATGCAGGTTCCAGGGATCTATGCAGTGATTGGAATGCAGGTTCCAGGGATCTATGCAGTGATTGGAATGCAGGTTGCAGGGATCTACGCAGTGATTGGAATGCAGGTTCCAGGGTTCTATGCAGTGATTGGAATGCAGGTTCCAGGGTTCTATGCAGTGATTGGAATGCAGGTTCCAGTGATCTATGCAGTGATTGGAATGCAGGTTCCAGGGATCTATGCAGTGATTGGAAAGGAGGTTACAGGGATCTATGCAGTGATTGGAATGCAGGTTCCAGGGATCTATGCAGTGATTGGAATGCAGGTTCCAGGGATCTATGCAGTGATTGGAAAGGAGGTTACAGGGATCTATGCAGTGATTGGAATGCAGGTTCCAGGGATCTATGCAGTGATTGGAATGCAGGTTCCAGGGATCTATGCAGTGATTGGAATGCAGGTTGCAGGGATCTACGCAGTGATTGGAATGCAGGTTCCAGGGTTCTATGCAGTGATTTGAAATCAGGTTCCAGGGTTCTATGAAGTGATTGGAATGCAGGTTCCAGGGATATATGCAGTGATTGGAATGCAGGTTCCAGGGATCTATGCAGTGATTGGAATGCAGGTTGCAGGGATCTACGCAGTGATTGGAATGCAGGTTCCAGGGTTCTATGCAGTGATTTGAAATCAGGTTCCAGGGTTCTATGAAGTGATTGGAATGCAGGTTCCAGGGATCTATGCAGTGATTGGAATGCAGGTTCCAGGGATCTATGCAGTGATTGGAAAGCAGGTTCCAGGGATCTATGAAGTGATTGGAAAGCAGGTTCCAGGGTTCTATGCAGTGATTGGAATGCAGTTTCCAGGGATCTATACAGTGATTGGAATGCAGGTTGCAGGGATCTACGCAGTGATTGGAATGCAGGTTCCAGGGTTCTATGCAGTGATTGGAATGCAGGTTCCAGGGTTCTATGCAGTGATTGGAATGCAGGTTCCAGTGATCTATGCAGTGATTGGAATGCAGGTTCCAGGGTTCTATGCAGTGATTGGAATGCAGGTTCCAGTGATCTATGCAGTGATTGGAATGCAGGTTCCAGGGTTCTATGCAGTGATTGGAATGCAGGTTCCAGGGTTCTATGCAGTGATTGGAATGCAGGGTACAGGGATCTATACAGTGATTGGAATGCAGGTTCAAGGGATCTATGCAGTGATTGGAAAGCAGGTTCCAGGGTTCTATGCAGTGATTGGAATGCAGGTTCCAGGGTTCTATGCAGTGATTGGAAGCAGGTTCCAGGGATCTATGCAGTGATTGGAATGCAGCTTCCAGGGATCTATGCAGTGATTGGAATGCAGGTTCCAGGGATCTATGCAGTGATTGGAAAGGAGGTTCCAGGGATCTATGCAGTGATTGGAATGCAGGTTCCAGGGTTCTATGCAGTGATTGCAATGCAGGTTCCAGGGATCTATGCAGTGATTGGAATGCAGGTTCCAGGGATCTACGCAGTGATTGGAATGCAGGTTCCAGGGATCTACGCAGTGATTGGAATGCAGCTTCCAGAGATCTATGCAGTGATTGGAATGCAGGTTCCAGGGATCTATACAGTGATTGGAATGCAGGTTCCAGGGTTCTATGCAGTGATTGGAATGCAGGTTCCAGGGATCTATGCCGTGATTGGAAAGGAGGTTCCAGGGATCTATGCAGTGATTGGAATGCAGGTTCCAGGGATCTATACATTGATTGGAAAGGAGGTTCCAGGGATCTATGCAGTGATTGGAATGCAGGTTCCAGGGATCTATGCAGTGATTGGAATGCAGGTTGCAGGGATCTACGCAGTGATTGGAATGCAGGTTCCAGGGTTCTATGCAGTGATTGGAATGCAGGTTCCAGTGATCTATGCAGTGATTGGAATGCAGGTTCCAGGGTTCTATGCAGTAATTGGAATGCAGGTTCCAGGGATCTATGCAGTGATTGGAATGCAGGTTCCAGGGATCTATACAGTGATTGGAATGCAGGTTCCAGGGATCTATGCAGTGATTGGAATGCAGGTTCCAGGGATCTATGCAGTGATTGGAATGCAGGTTCCAGGGATCTATGCAGTGATTGGAATGCAGGTTCCAGGGATCTATGCAGTGATTGGAATGCAGGTTCCAGGGATCTATGCAGTGATTGGAATGCAGGTTCCAGGGATCTATGCAGTGATTGGAATGCAGGTTCCAGGGATCTATGCAGTGATTGGAATGCAGGTTCCAGGGATCTATGCAGTGATTGGAATGCAGGTTCCAGGGATCTATGCAGTGATTGGAATGCAGGTTCCAGGGATCTATGCAGTGATTGGAATGCAGGTTCCAGGGTTCTATGCAGTGATTGGAATGCAGGTTCCAGGGATCTATGCAGTGATTGGAATGCAGGTTCCAGTGATCTACGCAGTGATTGGAATGCAGGTTCCAGGGTTCTATGCAGTGATTGGAATGCAGGTTCCAGGGATCTATGCAGTGATTGGAATGCAGGTTCCAGGGATCTATACAGTGATTGGAAAGCAGGTTCCAGGGTTCTATGCAGTGTTTGGAATGCAGGTTCCAGGGATCTATACAGTGATTGGAAAGCAGGTTCCAGGGATCTATGCAGTGATTGGAATGCAAGTTCCAGGGATCTATGCAGTGATTGGAAAGGAGGTTACAGGGATCTATGCAGTGATTGGAATGCAGGTTCCAGGGATCTATGCAGTGATTGGAATGCAGGTTCCAGGGATCTATGCAGTGATTGGAAAGGAGGTTACAGGGATCTATGCAGTGATTGGAATGCAGGTTCCAGGGATCTATGCAGTGATTGGAATGCAGGTTCCAGGGATCTATGCAGTGATTGGAATGCAGGTTCCAGGGATCTATGCAGTGATTGGAATGCAGGTTCCAGGGATCTATACAGTGATTGGAAAGGAGGTTCCAGGGATCTATGCAGTGATTGGAATGCAGGTTCCAGGGATCTATGCAGTGATTGGAATGCAGGTTCCAGGGATCTATGCAGTGATTGGAATGCAGGTTGCAGGGATCTACGCAGTGATTGGAATGCAGGTTCCAGGGTTCTATGCAGTGATTGGAATGCAGGTTCCAGGGTTCTATGCAGTGATTGGAATGCAGGTTCCAGTGATCTATGCAGTGATTGGAATGCAGGTTCCAGGGATCTATGCAGTGATTGGAAAGGAGGTTACAGGGATCTATGCAGTGATTGGAATGCAGGTTCCAGGGATCTATGCAGTGATTGGAATGCAGGTTCCAGGGATCTATGCAGTGATTGGAAAGGAGGTTACAGGGATCTATGCAGTGATTGGAATGCAGGTTCCAGGGATCTATGCAGTGATTGGAATGCAGGTTCCAGGGATCTATGCAGTGATTGGAATGCAGGTTGCAGGGATCTACGCAGTGATTGGAATGCAGGTTCCAGGGTTCTATGCAGTGATTTGAAATCAGGTTCCAGGGTTCTATGAAGTGATTGGAATGCAGGTTCCAGGGATATATGCAGTGATTGGAATGCAGGTTCCAGGGATCTATGCAGTGATTGGAATGCAGGTTGCAGGGATCTACGCAGTGATTGGAATGCAGGTTCCAGGGTTCTATGCAGTGATTTGAAATCAGGTTCCAGGGTTCTATGAAGTGATTGGAATGCAGGTTCCAGGGATCTATGCAGTGATTGGAATGCAGGTTCCAGGGATCTATGCAGTGATTGGAAAGCAGGTTCCAGGGATCTATGAAGTGATTGGAAAGCAGGTTCCAGGGTTCTATGCAGTGATTGGAATGCAGTTTCCAGGGATCTATACAGTGATTGGAATGCAGGTTGCAGGGATCTACGCAGTGATTGGAATGCAGGTTCCAGGGTTCTATGCAGTGATTGGAATGCAGGTTCCAGGGTTCTATGCAGTGATTGGAATGCAGGTTCCAGTGATCTATGCAGTGATTGGAAAGGAGGTTCCAGGGATCTATGCAGTGATTGGAATGCAGGTTCCAGGGATCTATGCAGTGATTGGAATGCAGGTTCCAGGGATCTATGCAGTGATTGGAATGCAGGTTGCAGGGATCTACGCAGTGATTGGAATGCAGGTTCCAGGGTTCTATGCAGTGATTGGAATGCAGGTTCCAGGGTTCTATGCAGTGATTGGAATGCAGGTTCCAGTGATCTATGCAGTGATTGGAATGCAGGTTCCAGGGATCTATGCAGTGATTGGAAAGGAGGTTACAGGGATCTATGCAGTGATTGGAATGCAGGTTCCAGGGATCTATGCAGTGATTGGAATGCAGGTTCCAGGGATCTATGCAGTGATTGGAAAGGAGGTTACAGGGATCTATGCAGTGATTGGAATGCAGGTTCCAGGGATCTATGCAGTGATTGGAATGCAGGTTCCAGGGATCTATGCAGTGATTGGAATGCAGGTTGCAGGGATCTACGCAGTGATTGGAATGCAGGTTCCAGGGTTCTATGCAGTGATTTGAAATCAGGTTCCAGGGTTCTATGAAGTGATTGGAATGCAGGTTCCAGGGATATATGCAGTGATTGGAATGCAGGTTCCAGGGATCTATGCAGTGATTGGAATGCAGGTTGCAGGGATCTACGCAGTGATTGGAATGCAGGTTCCAGGGTTCTATGCAGTGATTTGAAATCAGGTTCCAGGGTTCTATGAAGTGATTGGAATGCAGGTTCCAGGGATCTATGCAGTGATTGGAATGCAGGTTCCAGGGATCTATGCAGTGATTGGAAAGCAGGTTCCAGGGATCTATGAAGTGATTGGAAAGCAGGTTCCAGGGTTCTATGCAGTGATTGGAATGCAGTTTCCAGGGATCTATACAGTGATTGGAATGCAGGTTGCAGGGATCTACGCAGTGATTGGAATGCAGGTTCCAGGGTTCTATGCAGTGATTGGAATGCAGGTTCCAGGGTTCTATGCAGTGATTGGAATGCAGGTTCCAGTGATCTATGCAGTGATTGGAATGCAGGTTCCAGGGTTCTATGCAGTGATTGGAATGCAGGTTCCAGTGATCTATGCAGTGATTGGAATGCAGGTTCCAGGGTTCTATGCAGTGATTGGAATGCAGGTTCCAGGGTTCTATGCAGTGATTGGAATGCAGGGTACAGGGATCTATACAGTGATTGGAATGCAGGTTCAAGGGATCTATGCAGTGATTGGAAAGCAGGTTCCAGGGTTCTATGCAGTGATTGGAATGCAGGTTCCAGGGTTCTATGCAGTGATTGGAAGCAGGTTCCAGGGATCTATGCAGTGATTGGAATGCAGCTTCCAGGGATCTATGCAGTGATTGGAATGCAGGTTCCAGGGATCTATGCAGTGATTGGAAAGGAGGTTCCAGGGATCTATGCAGTGATTGGAATGCAGGTTCCAGGGTTCTATGCAGTGATTGCAATGCAGGTTCCAGGGATCTATGCAGTGATTGGAATGCAGGTTCCAGGGATCTACGCAGTGATTGGAATGCAGGTTCCAGGGATCTACGCAGTGATTGGAATGCAGCTTCCAGAGATCTATGCAGTGATTGGAATGCAGGTTCCAGGGATCTATACAGTGATTGGAATGCAGGTTCCAGGGTTCTATGCAGTGATTGGAATGCAGGTTCCAGGGATCTATGCCGTGATTGGAAAGGAGGTTCCAGGGATCTATGCAGTGATTGGAATGCAGGTTCCAGGGATCTATACATTGATTGGAAAGGAGGTTCCAGGGATCTATGCAGTGATTGGAATGCAGGTTCCAGGGATCTATGCAGTGATTGGAATGCAGGTTGCAGGGATCTACGCAGTGATTGGAATGCAGGTTCCAGGGTTCTATGCAGTGATTGGAATGCAGGTTCCAGTGATCTATGCAGTGATTGGAATGCAGGTTCCAGGGTTCTATGCAGTAATTGGAATGCAGGTTCCAGGGATCTATGCAGTGATTGGAATGCAGGTTCCAGGGATCTATACAGTGATTGGAATGCAGGTTCCAGGGATCTATGCAGTGATTGGAATGCAGGTTCCAGGGATCTATGCAGTGATTGGAATGCAGGTTCCAGGGATCTATGCAGTGATTGGAATGCAGGTTCCAGGGATCTATGCAGTGATTGGAATGCAGGTTCCAGGGATCTATGCAGTGATTGGAATGCAGGTTCCAGGGATCTATGCAGTGATTGGAATGCAGGTTCCAGGGATCTATGCAGTGATTGGAATGCAGGTTCCAGGGATCTATGCAGTGATTGGAATGCAGGTTCCAGGGATCTATGCAGTGATTGGAATGCAGGTTCCAGGGATCTATGCAGTGATTGGAATGCAGGTTCCAGGGATCTATGCAGTGATTGGAATGCAGGTTCCAGGGTTCTATGCAGTGATTGGAATGCAGGTTCCAGGGATCTATGCAGTGATTGGAATGCAGGTTCCAGTGATCTACGCAGTGATTGGAATGCAGGTTCCAGGGTTCTATGCAGTGATTGGAATGCAGGTTCCAGGGATCTATGCAGTGATTGGAATGCAGGTTCCAGTGATCTATACAGTGATTGGAAAGCAGGTTCCAGGGTTCTATGCAGTGTTTGGAATGCAGGTTCCAGGGATCTATACAGTGATTGGAAAGCAGGTTCCAGGGATCTATGCAGTGATTGGAATGCAAGTTCCAGGGATCTATGCAGTGATTGGAATGCAGGTTCCAGGGATCTATGCAGTGATTGGAATGCAAGTTCCAGGGATATATGCAGTGATTGGAATGCAGGTTCCAGGGATCTATGCAGTGATTGGAATGCAGGTTCCAGGGATCTATGCAGTGATTGGAATGCAGGTTCCAGGGATCTATGCAGTGATTGGAATGCAGGTTCCAGGGATCTATGCAGTGATTGGAATGCAGGTTCCAGGGTTCTATGCAGTGATTGGCATGCAGGTTCCAGGGTTATGTGCAGTGATTGGAAAAGAAGGTTCCAGGGTTCTATGCAGTGATTGGAATGCAGCTTCCAGGGATCTATGCAGTGATTGGAATGCAGGTTCCAGGGATCTATGCAGTGATTGGAATGCAGCTCCCAGGGATCTATGCAGTGATTGGAATGCAGCTTCCAGGGATCTATGCAGTGATTGGAATGCAGGTTCCAGGGATCTATGCAGTGATTGGAATGCAGCTTCCAGGGATCTATGCAGTGATTGGAAAGGAGGTTACAGGGATCTATGCAGTGATTGGAATGCAGGTCCCAGGGATCTATGCAGTGATTGGAATGCAGGTTCCAGGGATCTATGCAGTGATTGGAATGCAGGTTCCAGGGATCTATGCAGTGATTGGAATGCAGGTTCCAGGGTTCTATGCAGTGATTGGAATGCAGGTTCCAGGGTTATATGCAGTGATTGGAAAAGAAGGTTCCAGGGATCTATGCAGTGATTGGAATGCAGGTTCCAGGGATCTATGCAGTGATTGGAATGCAGGTTCCAGGGATCTATGCAGTGATTGGAATGCAGGTTCCAGGGATCTATACAGTGATTGGAATGCAGGTTCCAGGGTTCTATGCAGTGATTGGAAAGGAGGTTCCAGGGTTCTATGCAGTGATTGGAAAGGAGGTTCCAGTGATCCATGCAGTGATTGGAATGCAGGTTCCAGGGATCTATGCAGTGATTGGAATGCAGGTTCCAGGGATCTATGCAGTGATTGGAATGCAGGTTCCAGGGATTTATACAGTGATTGGAATGCAGGTTCCAGGGATCGATACAGTGATTGGAATGCAGGTTCCAGGGATCTATGCAGTGATTGGAAAGCAGGTTCCAGGGATCTATGCAGTGATTGGAATGCAGGTTCCAGGGATCTATACAGTGATTGGAAAGGAGGTTCCAGGGATCTATGCAGTGATTGGAATGCAGGTTCCAGGGATCTATGCAGTGATTGGAATGCAGGTTGCAGGGATCTACGCAGTGATTGGAAAGCAGGTTCCAGGGATCTATGCAGTGATTGGAATGCAGGTTCCAGGGATCTATGCAGTGATTGGAAAGCAGGTTCCAGGGTTCTATGCAGTGATTGGAATGCAGGTTCCAGGGATCTATACAGTGATTGGAAAGGAGGTTCCAGGGATCTATGCAGTGATTGGAATGCAGGTTCCAGGGATCTATACAGTGATTGGAAAGCAGGTTCCAGGGATCTATGCAGTGATTGGAATGCAGGTTCCAGGGATCTATGCAGTGATTGGAAAGCAGGTTCCAGGGATCTATGCAGTGATTGGAAAGCAGATTCCAGGGATCTATGCAGTGATTGGAAAGCAGGTTCCAGGGTTATATGCAGTGATTGAAATGCATGTTCCAGGGATCTATACAGTGATTGGAAAGGAGGTTCCAGGGATCTATGCAGTGATTGGAATGCAGGTTCCAGGGATCTATGCAGTGATTGGAATGCAGGTTCCAGGGATCTATGCAGTGATTGGAATGCAGGTTCCAGGGATCTATGCAGTGATTGGAATGCAGGTTCCAGGGATCTATGCAGTGATTGGAATGCAGGTTCCAGGGTTATATGCAGTGATTGGAAAAGAAGGATCCAGGGTTCTATGCAGTGATTGGAATGCAGCTTCCAGGGATCTATGCAGTGATTGGAATGCAGGTTCCAGGGTTCTATGCAGTAATTGGAATGCAGGTTCCAGGGATCTATGCAGTGATTGGAATGCAGGTTCCAGGGATCTATACAGTGATTGGAAAGCAGGTTCCAGGGTTCTATGCAGTGATTGGAATGCAGGTTCCAGGGATCTATGCAGTGATTGGAATGCAGGTTCCAGGGATCTATGCAGTGATTGGAATGCAGGTTCCAGGGATCTATGCAGTGATTGGAATGCAGGTTCCAGGGATCTATGCAGTGATTGGAATGCAGGTTCCAGGGATCTATGCAGTGATTGGAATGCAGGTTCCAGGGATCTATGCAGTGATTGGAATGCAGGTTCCAGGGTTCTATGCAGTGATTGGAATGCAGGTTCCAGTGATATATGCAGTGATTGGAATGCAGGTTCCAGGGATCTATACAGTGATTGGAAAGGAGGTTCCAGGGATCTATGCAGTGATTGGAATGCAGGTTCCAGGGATCTATGCAGTGATTGGAATGCAGGTTGCAGGGATCTACGCAGTGATTGGAATGCAGGTTCCAGGGTTCTATGCAGTGTTTGGAATGCAGGTTCCAGGGTTCTATGCAGTGATTGGAATGCAGGTTCCAGTGATCTATGCAGTGATTGGAATGCAGGTTCCAGGGTTCTATGCAGTGATTGGAATGCAGGTTCCAGTGATCTATGCAGTGATTGAAATGCAGGTTCCAGGGTTCTATGCAGTGATTGGAATGCAGGTTCCAGGGTTCTATGCAGTGATTGGAATGCAGGGTACAGGGATCTATACAGTGATTGGAATGCAGGTTCAAGGGATCTATGCAGTGATTGGAAAGCAGGTTCCAGGGTTCTATGCAGTGATTGGAATGCAGGTTCCAGGGTTCTATGCAGTGATTGGAAGCAGGTTCAAGGGATCTATGCAGTGATTGGAAAGCAGGTTCCAGGGTTCTATGCAGTGATTGGAATGCAGGTTCCAGGGTTCTATGCAGTGATTGGAAGCAGGTTCCAGGGATCTATGCAGTGATTGGAATGCAGCTTCCAGGGATCTATGCAGTGATTGGAATGCAGGTTCCAGGGATCTATGCAGTGATTGGAAAGGAGGTTCCAGGGATCTATGCAGTGATTGGAATGCAGGTTCCAGGGTTCTATGCAGTGATTGGAATGCAGGTTCTAGGGATCTATGCAGTGATTGGAATGCAGGTTCCAGGGATCTATGCAGTGATTGGAATGCAGGTTCCAGGGATCTACGCAGTGATTGGAATGCGGCTTCCAGAGATCTATGCAGTGATTGGAATGCAGGTTCCAGGGATCTATACAGTGATTGAAATGCAGGTTCCAGGGTTCTATGCAGTGATTGGAATGCAGGTTCAAGGGATCTATGCAGTGATTGGAAAGGAGGTTCCAGGGATCTATGCAGTGATTGGAATGCAGGTTCCAGGGATCTATACAGTGATTGGAAAGGAGGTTCCAGGGATCTATGCAGTGATTGGAATGCAGGTTCCAGGGATCTATGCAGTGATTGGAATGCAGGTTGCAGGGATCTACGCAGTGATTGGAATGCAGGTTCCAGGGTTCTATGCAGTGATTGGAATGCAGGTTCCAGTGATCTATGCAGTGATTGGAATGCAGGTTCCAGGGTTCTATGCAGTAATTGGAATGCAGGTTCCAGGGATCTATGCAGTGATTGGAATGCAGGTTCCAGGGATCTATACAGTGATTGGAAAGCAGGTTCCAGGGTTCTATGCAGTGATTGGAATGCAGGTTCCAGGGATCTATGCAGTGATTGGAATGCAGGTTCCAGGGATCTATGCAGTGATTGGAATGCAGGTTCCAGGGATCTATGCAGTGATTGGAATGCAGGTTCCAGGGATCTATGCAGTGATTGGAATGCAGGTTCCAGGGATCTATGCAGTGATTGGAATGCAGGTTCCAGGGATCTATGCAGTGATTGGAATGCAGGTTCCAGGGTTCTATGCAGTGATTGGAATGCAGGTTCCAGTGATATATGCAGTGATTGGAATGCAGGTTCCAGGGATCTATGCAGTGATTGGAATGCAGGTTCCAGGGATCTATGCAGTGATTGGAATGCAGGTTCCAGGGATCTATGCAGTGATTGGAATGCAGGTTGCAGGGATCTACGCAGTGATTGGAATGCAGGTTCCAGGGTTCTATGCAGTGATTGGAATGCAGGTTCCAGGGTTCTATGCAGTGATTGGAATGCAGGTTCCAGTGATCTATGCAGTGATTGGAATGCAGGTTCCAGGGTTCTATGCAGTGATTGGAATGCAGGTTCCAGTGATCTATGCAGTGATTGGAATGCAGGTTCCAGGGTTCTATGCAGTGATTGGAATGCAGGTTCCAGGGTTCTATGCAGTGATTGGAATGCAGGGTACAGGGTTCTATACAGTGATTGGAATGCAGGTTCAAGGGATCTATGCAGTGATTGGAAAGCAGGTTCCAGGGTTCTATGCAGTGATTGGAATGCAGGTTCCAGGGTTCTATGCAGTGATTGGAAGCAGGTTCCAGGGATCTATGCAGTGATTGGAATGCAGCTTCCAGGGATCTATGCAGTGATTGGAATGCAGGTTCCAGGGATCTATGCAGTGATAGGAAAGGAGGTTCCAGGGATCTATGCAGTGATTGGAATGCAGGTTCCAGGGTTCTATGCAGTGATTGGAATGCAAGTTCCAGGGATCTATGCAGTGATTGGAATGCAGGTTCCAGGGATCTATGCAGTGATTGGAATGCAGGTTCCAGGGATCTACGCAGTGATTGGAATGCAGCTTCCAGAGATCTATGCAGTGATTGGAATGCAGGTTCCAGGGATCTATACAGTGATTGGAATGCAGGTTCCAGGGTTCTATGCAGTGATTGGAATGCAGGTTCAAGGGATCTATGCAGTGATTGGAAAGGAGGTTCCAGGGATCTATGCAGTGATTGGAATGCAGGTTCCAGGGATCTATACAGTGATTGGAAAGGAGGTTCCAGGGATCTATGCAGTGATTGGAATGCAGGTTCCAGGGATCTATGCAGTGATTGGAATGCAGGTTGCAGGGATCTACGCAGTGATTGGAATGCAGGTTCCAGGGTTCTATGCAGTGATTGGAATGCAGGTTCCAGTGATCTATGCAGTGATTGGAATGCAGGTTCCAGGGTTCTATGCAGTAATTGGAATGCAGGTTCCAGGGATCTATGCAGTGATTGGAATGCAGGTTCCAGGGATCTATACAGTGATTGGAAAGCAGGTTCCAGGGTTCTATGCAATGATTGGAATGCAGGTTCCAGGGATCTATGCAGTGATTGGAATGCAGGTTCCAGGGATCTATGCAGTGATTGGAATGCAGGTTCCAGGTATCTATGCAGTGATTGGAATGCAGGTTCCAGGGATCTATGCAGTGATTGGAATGCAGGTTCCAGGGATCTATGCAGTGATTGGAATGCAGGTTCCAGGGATCTATGCAGTGATTGGAATGCAGGTTCCAGGGATCTATGCAGTGATTGGAATGCAGGTTCCAGGGTTCTATGCCGTGATTGGAATGCAGGTTCCAGGGTTCTATGCAGTGATTGGCATGCAGGTTCCAGGGTTATGTGCAGTGATTGGAAAAGAAGGTTCCAGGGTTCTATGCAGTGATTGGAATGCAGCTTCCAGGGATCTATGCAGTGATTGGAATGCAGGTTCCAGGGATCTATGCAGTGATTGGAATGCAGCTTCCAGGGATCTATGCAGTGATTGGAATGCAGGTTCCAGGGATCTATGCAGTGATTGGAATGCAGGTTCCAGGGATCTATGCAGTGATTGGAATGCAGGTTCCAGGGATCTATGCAGTGATTGGAATGCAGGTTCCAGGGATCTATGCAGTGATTGGAAAGGAGGTTACAGGGATCTATGCAGTGATTGGAATGCAGGTTCCAGGGATCTATGCAGTGATTGGAATGCAGGTTCCAGGGATCTATGCAGTGATTGGAATGCAGGTTCCAGGGATCTATGCCGTGATTGGAATGCAGGTTCCAGGGTTCTATGCAGTGATTGGAATGCAGGTTCCAGGGTTATATGCAGTGATTGGAAAAGAAGGTTCCAGGGATCTATGCAGTGATTGGAATGCATGTTCCAGGGATCTATGCAGTGATTGGAAAGCAGGTTCCAGGGATCTATGCAGTGATTGGAATGCAGGTTCCAGGGTTCTAAGCAGTGATGGGAATGCAGGTTCCAGTGATCTACGCAGTGATTGGAATGCAGGTTCCAGGGTTCTATGCAGTGATTGGAATGCAGGTTCCAGGGATCTATGCAGTGATTGGAATGCAGGTTCCAGGGATCTATACAGTGATTGGAAAGCAGGTTCCAGGGTTCTATGCAGTGATTGGAATGCAGGTTCCAGGGATCTATGCAGTGATTGGAATGCAGGTTCCAGGGATCTATGCAGTGATTGGAATGCAGGTTCCAGGGATCTATGCAGTGATTGGAAAGGAGGTTCCAGGGATCTATACAGTGATTGGAATGCAGGTTCCAGGGATCTATGCAGTGATTGGAAAGGAGGTTCCAGGGTTCTATGCAGTGATTGGAAAGGAGGTTCCAGGGTTCTATGCAGTGATTGGAAAGGAGGTTCCAGGGATCTATGCAGTGATTGGAATGCAGGTTCCAGGGATCTATGCAGTGATTGGAATGCAGGTTCCAGGGATCTATGCAGTGATTGGAATGCAGGTTCCAGGGATCTATGCAGTGATTGGAAAGGAGGTTCCAGGGATCTATACAGTGATTGGAATGCAGGTTCCAGGGATCTATACAGTGATTGGAATGCAGGTTCTATGGTTCTATGCAGTGATTGAAAAGCAGGTTCCAGGGATCTATACAGTGATTGGAATGCAGGTTCCAGGGATCTATACAGTGATTGGAATGCAGGTTCCATGGTTCTATGCAGTGATTGGAAAGCAGGTTCCAGGGATCTATACAGTGATTGGAATGCAGGTTCCAGGGATCTATGCAGTGATTGGAATGCAGGTTCCAGGGATCTATGCAGTGATTGGAAAGGAGGTTCCATGGTTCTATGCAGTGATTGGAATGCAGGTTCCATGGTTCTATGCAGTGATTGGAATGCAGGTTCCAGGGATCTATGCAGTGATTGGAAAGGAGGTTCCAGGGATCTATACAGTGATTGGAATGCAGGTTCCAGGGATCTATACAGTGATTGGAATGCAGGTTCCAGGGATCTATGCAGTGATTGGAATGCAGGTTCCAGGGATCTATGCAGTGATTGGAATGCAAGTTCCAGGGATCTATGCAGTGATTGGAATGCAGGTTCCAGGGATCTATGCAGTGATTGGAATGCAGGTTCCAGGGTTCTATGCAGTGATTGGAATGCAGGTTCCAGGGTTATATGCAGTGATTGGAAAAGAAGGATCCAGGGTTCTATGCAGTGATTGGAATGCAGCTTCCAGGGATCTATGCAGTGATTGGAATGCAGGTTCCAGGGATCTATGCAGTGATTGGAAAGCAGGTTCCAGGGATCTATGCAGTGATTGGAATGCAGGTTCCAGGGATCTATGCAGTGATTGGAATGCAGGTTCCAGGGTTCTATGCAGTGATTGGAAAGGAGGTTCCAGGGTTCTATGCAGTGATTGGAAAGGAGGTTCCAGGGATCTATGCAGTGATTGGAATGCAGGTTCCAGGGATCTATGCAGTGATTGGAATGCAGGTTCCAGGGATCTATGCAGTGATTGGAATGCAAGTTCCAGGGATCTATGCAGTGATTGGAATGCAGGTTCCAGGGATCTATGCAGTGATTGGAAAGCAGGTTCCAGGGATCTATGCAGTGATTGGAAAGGAGGTTCCAGGGTTCTATGCAGTGATTGGAAAGGAGGTTCCAGGGTTCTATGCAGTGATTGGAATGCAGGTTCCAGGGTTCTATGCAGTGATTGGAAAGGAGGTCCCAGGGTTCTATGCAGTGATTGGAAAGGAGGTTCCAGGGATCTATGCAGTGATTGGAATGCAGGTTCCAGGGATCTATGCAGTGATTGGAATGCAGGTTCCAGGGATCTATGCAGTGATTGGAATGCAGGTTCCAGGGATCTATGCAGTGATTGGAAAGGAGGTTCCAGGGATCTATACAGTGATTGGAATGCAGGTTCCAGGGATCTATACAGTGATTGGAATGCAGGTTCCATGGTTCTATGCAGTGATTGGAAAGCACGTTCCAGTGATCTATACAGTGATTGGAATGCAGGTTCCAGGGATCTATACAGTGATTGGAATGCAGGTTCCAGGGATCTATACAGTGATTGGAATGCAGGTTCCATGGTTCTATGCAGTAAATGGAAAGCAGGTTCCAGGGATCTATACAGTGATTGGAATGCAGGTTCCAGGGATCTATGCAGTGATTGGGATGCAGGTTCCAGGGATCTATGCAGTGATTGGAAAGGAGGTTCCAGGGATCTATACAATGATTGGAATGCAGGTTCCATGGTTCTATGCAGTGATTGGAATGCAGGTTCCAGGGATCTATGCAGTGATTGGAAAGGAGGTTCCAGGGATCTATACAGTGATTGGAATGCAGGTTCCAGGGATCTATGCAGTGATTGGAATGCAGGTTCCATGGTTCTATGCAGTGATTGGAATGCAGGTTCCATGGTTCTATGCAGTGATTGGAATGCAGGTTCCATGGTTCTATGCATTTTTTGGAATGCAGGTTCCAGGGATCTATGCAGTGATTGGAATGCAGGTTCCAGGGATCTATGCAGTGATTGGAAAGCAGGTTCCAGGGATCTATGCAGTGATTGGAATGCAGGTTCCAGGGTTCTATGCAGTGATTGGAAAGGAGGTTCCAGGCTTCTATGCAGTGATTGGAAAGGAGGTTCCAGGGATCTATGCAGTGATTGGAATGCAGGTTCCATGGATCTATGCAGTGATTGGAATGCAGGTTCCAGGGATCTATGCAGTGATTGGAATGCAAGTTCCAGGGATCTATGCAGTTATTGGAAAGCAGGTTCCAGGGATCTATACAGTGATTGGAATGCAGGTTCCATGGTTCTATGCAGTGATTGGAAAGCAGGTTCCAGGGATCTATACAGTGATTGGAATGCAGGTTCCAGGGATCTATGCAGTGATTGGGATGCAGGTTCCAGGGATCTATGCAGTGATTGGAAAGGAGGTTCCAGGGATCTATACAATGATTGGAATGCAGGTTCCAGGGATCTATACAGTGATTGGAATGCAGGTTCAATGGTTCTATGCAGTGATTGGAATGCAGGTTCCAGGGATCTATGCAGTGATTGGAAAGGAGGTTCCAGGGATCTATACAGTGATTGGAATGCAGGTTCCAGGGATCTATGCAGTGATTGGAATGCAGGTTCCATGGTTCTATGCAGTGATTGGAATGCAGGTTCCATGGTTCTATGCAGTGATTGGAATGCAGGTTCCATGGTTCTATGCATTTATTGGAATGCAGGTTCCAGGGATCTATGCAGTGATTGGAATGCAGGTTCCAGGGATCTATGCCGTGATTGGAAAGCAGGTTCCAGGGATCTATGCAGTGATTGGAATGCAGGTTCCAGGGATCTATACAGTGATTGGAATGCAGGTTCCAGGGTTCTATGCAGTGATTGGAAAGGAGGTTCCAGGGTTCTATGCAGTGATTGGAAAGGAGGTTCCAGGGATCTATGCAGTGATTGGAATGCAGGTTCCAGGGATCTATGCAGTGATTGGAATTCAGGTTCCAGGGATCTATGCAGTGATTGGAATGCAGGTTCCAGGGATCTATGCAGTGATTGGAAAGGAGGTTCCAGGGATCTATACAGTGATTGGAATGCAGGTTCCAGGGATCTATACAGTGATTGGAATGCAGGTTCCATGGTTCTATGCAGTGATTGGAAAGCACGTTCCAGTGATCTATACAGTGATTGGAATGCAGGTTCCAGGGATCTATACAGTGATTGGAATGCAGGTTCCATGGTTCTATGCAGTGATTGGAAAGCAGGTTCCAGGGATCTATACAGTGATTGGAATGCAGGTTCCAGGGATCTATGCAGTGATTGGGATGCATGTTCCAGGGATCTATGCAGTGATTGGGAAGGAGGTTCCAGGGATCTATACAGTGATTGGAATGCAGGTTCCAGGGATCTATACAGTGATTGGAATGCAGGTTCCATGGTTCTATGCAGTGATTGGAATGCAGGTTCCAGGGATCTATGCAGTTATTGGAAAGGAGGTTCCAGGGATCTATACAGTGATTGGAATGCAGGTTCCAGGGATCTATGCAGTGATTGGAATGCAGCTTCCAGGGATCTATGCAGTGATTGGAATGCAGGTTCCAGGGATCTATGCAGTGATTGGAATGCAGGTTCCAGGGACCTATGCAGTGATTGGAAAGCAGGTTCCAGGGATCTATGCAGTGATTGGAATGCAGGTTCCAGGGATCTATACAGTGATTGGAATGCAGGTTCCAGGGTTCTATGCAGTGATTGGAATGCAGGTTCCAGGGTTCTATGCAGTGATTGGAAAGATGGTTCCAGGGTTCTATGCAGTGATTGGAAAGGAGGTTCCAGGGATCTATGCAGTGATTGGAATGCAGGTTCCAGGGATCTATGCAGTGATTGGAATGCAGGTTCCAGGGATCTATGCAGTGATTGGAATGCAGGTTCCAGGGATCTATGCAGTGATTGGAAATTAGGTTCCAGGGATCTATGCAATCATAGGAAAAGCTACATCCGAAGATGTATGCAGTGAGGCCAGGGCCGCCACCAGGAATTTTGGGGCCCCTAACTCAGCTCGGGGTCTGGGCCCCCGGGGGGGGGGGCGCCTCCAAATCCCGCCCACAGGAATACACACACATTCACTGATACAAAAGGACACAGATACACACACACACACACACACACACACACTGATACATAATAACAGACACCCATACTGAGACATACCGGCATACATATCCATATATCCGATGTGGAACTGCACTCAACCCTCGCAGGAATCCTTGGGTGCTGACCAGATCAGTACTTAAATTTAAATATGAAAAGTATTGAAACACACATGTTTACTTAATCACACATAACTATATTGTCATAAAAAGTCATGTGGCCCTATCCCCGCACAGGGACAACGGGAAAGGAAGCAACGATTTATGGGGCTTCTCAATCCACACTGTAAGAACGCTAGCACAGACGAGATATCTACAATGATCAGCTAGTAGAATGCAGATAATATACCTTGCTCCTCCCCGCCCTCCCGTCTTTCCCCTCCCCCATTTATGAGTGCTGACCCAAGCTGCCCTCACACGTTGCTCTGCCCCAATCTATACATGCACGTTAGGGGTCATAACTGCAAATGTACAGGGACGAGTGAGCTGGATTGTTACCGGGTACCAGGTTGTATTGTGACTAGTAGTTATGCCTGATCCATAGCGCAGTATATCGCAAACATGAATATGTAAGCAAACTGTAAATATAGGTTTACAATGTAACTATGTCATGAGTAATATGTAAAACCAGTATTATGTTCCCCTCCTAACCCTTCCCTTTCTTTTCTGTACCCCTACTGTTTTGAAAAAAAATAAAAAATTGTCAAATTGAAAAAAAAAAAAAATATGAAAAGTAATCCAGGCACTCCAAAAGTCTTCCAAAAGTAGGTACCCGGGCCGATAAGACTTTTCGCACAGGGCACCTAATGATCTAAGGCCGGCCCTGCATACATACATTCATACTCGCATACAGACACTGACATCTATACACACATACATACATACATACATACACAGACATACATTCATAATGACATACAGACATACACACACACAGTTCATTTGACACCCTCCTGTTTCTTACCTTTTCTTTGCAGGAGGGTGGCTCCTCCTGCAAAGTGATCACTTCCTCCCAGCAGCACTTGCGCTGCGGCTGCAATTCTTAATTTTTTTTTTAAAGGGGCCCGGTCTCACTAAAACACGGCCACAGCGCTGACCGGGCCCCTGAAGATGAAGGGCCCATTGGGTGGCTCTAAGTGCGTGGGCCACCCGATAGGCCCCATCAGCGTGCGGGCCCCGGTGCAACTGCACCGGCGGCAGTTCCACCGCTAAAAGTGGGGCCGGGCCCGTGACAACCGTCATGGTTGTCAGCCCCTGATGGCGGCCCTGAGTGATGCACTTGCACGCAGTCACTGTCATTGAGGTTGGCTGATGATAATGTAGATGTGTTAGTTCTGTCTTATTAATACAGCCGATATGGCAGTGGTCCCTAAGAACAGAGAGAAGTCCCAGTTTCTATCAAATCCTTCTAAAAATACTTTACAATATTCTACCTCTGTTACTGTCTACGTTTTTATAATGATCACAGTTCACTTGACGGGAATGATGTCCCTTGGTTCTAATTTGGCAGAAACACATGTTACCTGAAGAGCTTGCTTTTGGTTCCACTACCAGAAATTATACGGCATTCCCCAGGGGTTGTGTCCGGATACCCTCAGAGGAACTGCAATGGCAAGATTCCAGGTGAGAATGGTGCAAGTAAAATTATTTTAACTGCAATCAACAGTCCATTCCATTAACTGACAGACAGCCAACTAACATCAACTGTTATAGTGACTGGCCAACAGCTACTGACGGACTGTTAACAGCTTGCTAACAAAAACTCCTATATAATGACCAACTCCAACCAACTGACTGACATCAACTGACAGACCCTTACCAAGGACTGACACATACCAACTGACAGACTCCAACCGAGGACTGGCATATACCAACTAATTGACACCTACAAAGGATAGACTGATATATATCAACTGACTGACTCCAACCAATGACTTACAGAATAATGGCTACAGTATATGATCATACATTGCATTAGTCTGCCACAATGTCAATGTACCCCATTCTTGGCAGGTCCTACTTAAGCACATCATGCTGTTTCTTATTAGATTAATTAACTTTCTTTTAAAATGGTTCCTCCTGGGACTCTCTGCAGGTCAAAGTTAAATCATGGACTGACATATAATGATTGATTGACACCAAATGACATACAATGATTGACTGACATACAATGATTGACCCCAACTGACATACAATGATTGATTGACACCAAATGACATACAATGATTGACTGACATACAATGATTGACCCCAACTGACATACAATGATTGACTGACACCATCTGACATACAATGATTGTCTGACACCATCTGAAATACACTAATTGACTGAACCCAACTGAAATAAAATGATTGACTGACTCCGACTGACATACAATGATTGTCTGACACCAACTGACATACAATGATTGACTGACACCGACTGTCATAGAATGATTGACACCGACTGTCATAGAATGATTGACACCGACTGTCATAGAATGATTGACACCGACTGTCATAGAATGATTGACTGACAACGACTGTCATAGAATGATTGACTGACACCGACTTTCATAGAATGATTGACTGACACCGACTGTCATAGAATGATTGACTGACACCGACTGTCATAGAATGATTGACTGACACCGACTGTCATAGAATGATTGACTGACACCGACTGTCATAGAATGATTGACTGACACCGACTGTCATAGAATGATTGACTGACACCGACTGTCATAGAATGATTGACTGACACCGACTGTCATAGAATGATTGACTGACACCGACTGTCATAGAATGATTGACTGACACCGACTGTCATAGAATGATTGACTGACAACGACTGTCATAGAATGATTGACTGACAACGACTGTCATAGAATGATTGACTGACAACGACTGTCATAGAATGATTGACTGACACCGACTGTCATAGAATGATTGACTGACACCGACTGTCATAGAATGATTGACTGACACCGACTGTCATAGAATGATTGACTGACACCGACTGTCATAGAATGATTGACTGACACCGACTGTCATAGAATGATTGACTGACACCGACTGTCATAGAATGATTGACTGACACCAACTGTCATAGAATGATTGACTGATACCAACTTTCTTACACTGGCCGATATCTTGTTGTTTTATGAGTCACTAACACCTTCTATTTTTCCCACAGATTATCCGGATTATGTTTTACCGTCATGTAAGTAAAATAATCTCCTACCTTGTGGTGACTGATTGTGGCATTGCTCTAGCAGTACAGGGTTAGACATGGTGATGGGAACACTGCTCCTGTTACTCTCTACTTATTTTCATGACAAAACTGGTATTAAAATATACTATTAATGGTCACCGTGTAACGATATGTAATACTATATTATCACTCTGATCAAACTATAGAATAGAATTCAAATATCTTAATTCACTGCAAGCATAACCAGCAAGCATAACCAACCCTCACTCAGCCTTGTTCTAGATTAGATTGCAGACACCAGCAATGCACCCTCGCTCAGCCTTGTTCTAGATCAGATCGCAGACACCAGCAATGCACCCTCATTCAGCCTAGTTATAGATCAGATTGCAGACACCAGCAATGCACCCTCGCTCAGCCTTCTTCTAGATCAGATCGCAGACACCAGCAACGCACCCTCGCTCAGCCTTCTTCTAGATCAGATCGCAGACACCAGCAACGCACCCTCGCTCAGCCTTGTTCTAGATCAGATCGCAGACACCAGCAACGCACCCTCGCTCAGCCTTGTTCTAGATCAGATCGCAGACACCAGCAATGCACCCTCGCTCAGCCTTGTTCTAGATCAGATCGCAGACACCAGCAACGCACCCTCACTCAGCCTAGTTATAGATCAGATCGCAGACACCAGCAACGCACCCTCACTCAGCCTTGTTCTAGATCAGATCGCAGACACCAGCAATGCACCCTCGTTCAGCCTTGTTCTAGATCAGATCGCAGACACCTGCAATGCACCCTCGTTCAGCCTTGTTCTAGATCAGATCGCAGACACCAGCAACGCACCCTCCCTCAGCCTTCTTCTAGATCAGATCTCATACACCAGCAACGCACCCTCACTCAGCCTTGTTCTAGATTAGATCGCAGACACCAGCAACGCACCCTTGCTCAGCCTTGTTCTAGATCAGATCACAGACACCAGCAATGCACCCTCCCTCAGTCTTGTTCTAGATCAGATCGCAGACACCAGCAACGCACCCTCACTCAGCCTTGTTCTAGATCAGATCGCAGACACCAGCAATGCACACTCGTTCAGCCTTGTTCTAGATCAGATTGCAGACACCAGCAACGCACCCTCGCTCAGTCTTGTTCTAGATCAGATCGCAGACACCAGCAATGCACCCTCCCTCAGTCTTGTTCTAGATCAGATCGCAGACACCAGCAACGCACCCTTACTCAACCTTGTTCTAGATCAGATCGCAGACACCAGCAATGCACACTCGTTCAGCCTTGTTCTAGATCAGATCGCAGACACCAGCAATGCACCCTCCCTCAGTCTTGTTCTAGATCAGATCGCAGACACCAGCAACGCACCCTTACTCAACCTTGTTCTAGATCAGATCGCAGACACCAGCAATGCACACTCGTTCAGCCTTGTTCTAGATCAGATCGCAGACACCAGCAATGCACCCTCACTCAGCCTTGTTCTAGATTAGATTGCAGACACCAGCAATGTACCCTCGCTCAGCCTTGTTCTAGATCAGATCGCAGACACCAGCAACGGACCCTCACTCAGCCTTGTTCTAGATCAGATCGCAGACACCAGCAATGCACCCTCACTCAGCCTTGTTCAAGATTAAATTGCAGACACCAGCAATGCACCCTCACTCAGCCTTGTTCTAGATCAGAGTGCAGACACCAGCAACGCACCCTCACTCAGCCTTGTTCTAGATTAGATTGCAGACACCAGCAATGCACCCTCACTCAGCCTTGTTCTAGATTAGATTGCAGACACCAGCAATGCACACTCGTTCAGCCTTGTTCTAGATCAGATCACAGACACCAGCAACGCACCCTCACTCAGCCTTGTTCTAGATCAAATCGCATACACCAGCAATGCACACTCATTCAGCCTTGTTCTAGATCAGATCGCAGACACCAGCAATGCACCCTCGCTCAGCCTTGTTCTAGATCAGATCGCAGACACCAGCAACGCACCCTCACTCAGCCTTGTTCTAGATCAGAGTGCAGACACCAGCAACGCACCCTCGCTCAGCCTTGTTCTATATCAGATCGCAGACACCAGCAATGCACCCTCACTCAGCCTTCTTTTAGACACCAGCAATGCACCCTCACTCAGCCTTCTTTTAGACACCAGCAATGCACCCTCACTCAGCCTTCTTCTAGACACCAGCAATGCACCCTCACTCAGCCTTATTCTAGATTAGATTGTTGAAACTAGCAATGCACCCTCACTCAGCCTAGTTCTAGATCAGAGCGCACACAGCAGCAATGAACCCTCATTCGCTCAGACATGTCACATGGCCCTCTGAGACGTTTTTCCTTATGGTGGCACTGATTGTGATGGTACATTTATCGAGATCTGTGCTGTTTGTAACACAAATACCATCTTCCTATTCACTAGTTCAGGAGAAAATGGGGGCCCCTCCACAATGCTGCTCAATTTGGGTAGATTCCTTATTTCTATAGTTACGAATGTTCAGCAGAGTTATTTTAACCATATCTGTTATACTGCTCTTAAAAGTAATTTATTTTTTTTCGCTCACATTTAGGTTAATAGAGGCACAAAGTCCAAGGAAGAGGAACTCGGAAAAATGTTTCCAATATTCACTATTGGATTTCACAGCATAAACACATCAATATCCTCTTTTTCTAGTTTAATTTCAGTCATTTACTTTACTGTTTGCTTTATATATTGCCTAGCCAACCCATCTCATTTGTCTCCACCATCCTCCTACCCTATCCTCCCATCTCCCTCACCAAATAAACCTTCACCCTACCTCTCCCTACCTCCACCACATGTCCCTCACCAAATACACCTTCACCCTACCCCTCCCTATCTCTACCACATCTCCCTCACCAAATAAACATTCCACCTACCTCCACCACATGTCCCTCACCAAATAAACCTTCACCCTACCTCTCCCTATCTCTACCACATCTCCCTCACCAAATAAACCTTCACCCTACCTCTCCCTATCTCTACCACATCTCCCTCACCAAATAAACCTTCCACCTACCTCCACCACATCTCCCTCACCAAATAAACCTTCACCCTACCTCTCCCTATCTCTACCACATCTCCCTTACCAAATAAACCTTCACCCTACCTCTCGCTATCTCTACCACATCTCCCTCACCAAATAAACCTTCACCCTACCTCTCCCTATCTCTACCACATCTCCCTCACCAAATAAACCTTCCACCTAACTCCACCACATGTCCCTCACCAAATACACCTTCATCCTACCCCTCCCTATCTCTACCAAATCTCCCTTACCAAATAAACCTTCACCCTACCTCTCGCTATCTCTACCACATCTCCCTCACCAAATAAACCTTCACCCTACCTCTCGCTATCTCTACCACATCTCCCTCACCAAATAAACCTTCACCCTACCTCTCCCTACCTCTACCACATGTCCCTCACCAAATAAACCTTCACCCTACCCCTCCCTAGCTCTACCACATCTCCCTGACCAAGTAAGCCTTCCTTCTACTTCTCCCCATTTCTACCTCCTTCCTGGTCTCTTCCTTTCTGTGCTTGCCTCCCTTTTAAATCCCTTCTTCTTCGTCTCCTTCCCTTCTCCCTCTTGCCTGTCAATCCTTAAATTTCTCCCTCGTCCTCCCCCCTGCTTTTTGTTTTGTTTTTTTCCCCCATACAGCATTGTTCTCTTCTTGTCTTCCGCCCCACTTTCCACACGACTTCTTCCGCTTTGTTTTCCTCATCATTAAACCTGCACCACTGCCTTTTCACCTCACCCCCCATCTCTCCCACTGGCTTACCATTTACATGTTTCTCTGGAAATCAGTGACAGCAATCTATACAAGCTTTACCTCACACTAGCCTGCAGATATGGACCTCTCTGGACATTTCTCTTTCTAATAAACATCAAATAAGTTACTGTTATTGTCTTCAATATCTTCTATAAATGTATTAATATATAATAAATCACAGAATATAAACCTTGTTCATCCATGAACCACTATTCACCGAAATCCATAACTGCCATACCCCAGGTTCACTTACCTTCACTATCCTCTGGGTTCACCTACCTCCATACTCTCTGAGTATTAACTACAATAACTGAGATAAATGGACCTCTTTACCAGAGTATGTTGTCAATGGTACCAAGTCCAATACAGTCCTCTTACCAGTAATGGCATCAATGAGATTAATCAAGCATTGTTTTAACATTCATAAATTGTACTAACGACCGTTAAAAAGATGGTGGGAAAATGCAATTCTTAAACAGAACAATAACCATAAACATGTAGCAGAAGGCCCTAACATTCCAATTTCCCCCAAAGGGTTACTGAATGGAATATTCAGTTCAGTTAATGTTCTTCCTTGATACATTTTTAACAGTCTCATCCAGATTGTGTCAGTTCAACATTAGAAGCAGACATTGCTAGATTTAGAACATTTTAGAGAGGACCTCCATACCAAGAAATGATGATTTAAAAAAACAAAAAACAAATACAACAATACAGTTAGGTTTATCATAGACATTATTGTTTTATAGCTATGTTCAAGGATCCCTACTCGTGTTTCTGTGTCAATTACTTTAGATCAGGAGATGGAGTTACAGATCGAAAAACCCAAAACTTCAGAATTCAGAAATGGATTGGATTTTTAATTTACCCCATCACATATCCCTACTGTCAGGATTACAGTTGATCCAGCACGCAGAATAGTATCACACTTAGAACTAAGGATAACGTCTAACCGGACCTTAGAATGGCCGGACTTAACGTACCAGAGAATAGTCAGAATACTTGCTGAGGTCAGGGACACAGCAAGAGGGAAAAGTGAATAGTCGAGGATACCATAAGTCAGGAAAGTCAAAACTAAGCCAAAGTCAAAAAACAGAAAAACATGATCAGGAAAACACTCTTGGATAACCATCTAAGGGAAACCACGACAGGGCAATGAGCTTAAGGAAAAGGTGAGTTTAAATAACCCTCTTGCAGATCCGATTGGCTGTACCTACTCTAAAACGTGCATGTTCGTCTTTTGTGTGACATCACTCGCACGTCGACAAAGTCTTTAGCGTGGACGGACGTGGGACTATATAATAGCATGGGTCAGCAACGGCTGGAGTCCACCGACATGTCGCAAAAGCCAGGCATCATGGCAGAGGACCGCCGAGCGGCACTCTTCTTAATCTTAGGTAGTAATTTTCTCCGTGTTTGTCATATGGAGACGAAGGATGCGAGACACCTCCTAAGCAAAGAACAGAGACTTAACAGCCAGTGTGGGGTCAAAAGACCTTCCACTGGAGTAGGTTCGGTTGCAGGGTATCAGGGCATAACCCTATAGGATAGATATGAAAAAGAGAAAGAGACTAGAATAGGGATAGAAGAAAAACTCCTCCCCCTTCAAGTCCCTATACCCCAAAGAGACGCTAGTTCGTAGTATAATGGCAAAAGTGTGCCTGTATAGAACTAACAAGAAATATATGGAAAATAACAAATTTTTTATTAGTCCCACTTAGGGAAAACAAATAGAAAATCAATACTCAGTGGTGTATCACAATAGATATGAGTGTATCAAAACGGTGATAAAGAAATAAAATTAAGTATTAACAGTAGTCAGTCTAGAGTTTGCTGTGCAGGTTCTGCACTTATTATACTGGTGTGAACCAGTATCTGGGAGTAGGTTTCTAGGGTAATTGGAGCGTATATTGGTAGAGATAGTCCAAGACTTGCTATACACACTCAGCGCTAATGTACTGATAATAGTAAGCCACTAAATTTTAGATTAGTAGGATAGACAGTGTATCGAGGTTTCAAGTGTAGTTAGCAGCACAGTCTAAATAGATCACATTGGCTCTATTAGTATACCAAAAGTAGCAACATAAAGCGGTTAAAACGGCTACTGCATTTCCCTCATGCAGTGGCCAGAATATGCAGAGGGAATAGGTCCGTTTAGAGTTACTAGTAACACCCCTATCTGGTAAAGTATAGCAGAAGAACCCGATCAAATATGCTCGTAGCAATTAACCCAATAATAATGAAACAGAGGGTATGGATATGGGGGAGCTCAATAGTCTCACCGACAAAAACCAACAAGGTGAGGCTATTGGTATGCAAAAGAGCGTAAACTCCCTAGTGGATACCTAGTCCGATTACAGCTAAGGTACTAGGTGCACTGGAGGTAGCCCCAAGAATAATAATTGCAAGCCTGTGCCCTGGATCCCAAATTCCCCCAACACAAAGTGTGTTGTCTCACCGGCAAAGGCTCATAAAGTGAGACAGCTAGTAGGCAGACAAAGGCATTGTTCCCTAGTGGGTAAGTTTTCAAATAGCTGCTTAGGTCCTACAGTACACCGCTAACGTGCTGGGTGTTGTAGGGTAACGAGGAGATGTTAACCAGATATAGACCCAATTCCCTGAGTCCCAGTTTCCCCAGTCAGAGTAGAGGCAATCCCTCCTTGCTCAATATTAACAAAAGACAGAGTGACTGAGTTGCCTAAAAACGAAGTATAGACCATGTGGTCGCAGCAAACGCTCAGTTCCCCTATCAGAGTGGAAGCCAAAATTTACTGCTAAATATAAACGTAAAAGCGAGTAGCCAGACTTCCCATTCCCTAGTTAGAGTAAAAGCAATCCTTTCTTGCTAAATATTCTAAATGCAAACAGAGTAGCTAGACTAACTGAACTGAAGTAAAGACCATGTGGTAGTGGTAAAAGCTCAACGCGCGTTTCGGCGCTACTGATGCGCCTTTCTCAAGAGCTTACCGGCCTTGTATCGCGCCACAATTTAAACCCCCTTAAGCTCCGCCTTCCGGTATCTGACGTCACCACAGAATGTGATTAACGTCAGTCTAGTGGGCGGGGAAAAGGTAGGTGAGTGGCAGGAGAATCCTCACTGTTGGGAGATGGGTGTAGATTAACCCTTCGAATCCCTGTTTGTGCAGGAGGATGTAGTTACAAAAAATCCTATAATGCAGGATAACTTAATAAGAATAATAATAAACAATAATAAACAATAGTAATTGTAATAGCAAAGGATTATCATTTTAACTCCACACGTTAATATTTTTAAGTGGATAAAGGATGACTGTTAGACTAACACAAATGTTGCCATTGTTATTGTTAAACAAGCAAGCTCGTCTTAAGCCACTGACTACGCTCAAACCACCATCTTTTATATTATATGTAAAAGGCCATAGGCCTGAATTTGTGGGAGGAGATTTCCCTTTATAAACTCTAAGCCCCTGCTTACCTATGCCATTTCCGTTGTGAGTGAGAGGTTGCCACGACAATCAGCACTTCCGTTCCAGTCTTTCCCGCCAAATTTCACTGCTCCAGCTCGAAGTTCTGGCCTTCTCAGTCTCCGCCACAGTTCCAGTATCACAAGACACCGGCTTCGGCCACAAGACCCGTCACGCTTACGTATATACTTGTGGGAACATCCTTTTGCAGTGTTCCCATGTTCGGGCCTACCAATCGCGAGGATTGGCTCCCTTTGTTCGCATACACTTGTACCATCCGTTTATTACTGTTCGTTTAGCTTCGTATATTTATCCCTGTGATTCTTACTCACGTTCGCATATTTCGCTTGTTCCAATACAGGCCGTTCATTCACTTACTCTATTCATTCATTTGATTCAAGCCATACGTTCATGTACTTTCCCCTTCGTACGTCAGTTGAATCATATGCTTATTTGTTTAATTCTTAGACTAATTAGACGCTGACACTTTATCTTTCGTTTTTAGCTGTTCGGTTGTTCATTCTCATTAATTCACGGTTCCCATGTTTGTTTAATTCATGAGGCTTGGTACAGTTTGTGATGGATTCCCCTATCCCTGGACTGTCATCATTTTCATTTTGACTGATTTGTTACACTGGGTGGTTCGTTATATGGGATTCACTGAACACCTGGGACCCATGTAGTTCAGATATTGAATAAACAGCTTAACGTCCAGACCACCTAGAGGAGTCAGGTGTTGCTCATTGACCCTTGTTCTCACCTCGATAACCGCAATTATCACAATGTTCTAAGTGGTTGGCTGGGTGGTCGCCAGTAGTATGTACGAACTTGCGGCGGCCATTTTTAGCCGCGAACACATACAGCAGTGTTTGGTCGTTGAGTGCATGGAACTATAATTGGACAATCGACGGAGCGAAAACTGCTGGGACTTCCATCTCCACACAAGTTCGGTTCTGTTCGTCTGGAGATAATGGCATTCTGTGAAACCATACTCCCGAACGAGGGGCACACAACCAGTGTACGAACAAACTGTTATATTCGTGATTTTATTGTATTTGGTACTCCTTAAAGAGACCGACCGCACAGCCTGAATCTATGGAACTCTTTTGGGCAGGCACCTCATGTGCGTTCGGTCTAAACTATTGTCAGGATTACTGTTTGATCCAGCACGTAGAACTGTATAGCACGGATAACAAAATAAGTAGCGTATTACCGGTCCTTAGAATGGCTGGATTTAACGTACATAGAATAGTCAAAATACTAGCCGAGGTCAGGGAACACAGAAAGGGACACAGCGATGAGGAAAGCCAGGAGTCAGGATACCAGAATATAGAGAAGTCAATAAACAAAGCCAAAGTCAAAAACCAGGTAGAAAACTAATAACAGGAACGCGCTCTCAGACAACCACAAGGGAAACCACGACAGGGCACTGAGCAGCATGAGAACTGGGCCTAAATACCCCTCCTCTAGATCTGATAGGCTGTAACCGCCTTTGACCCCAAAGTCAGTTACCAGGTTTCATTTGCATAATTGCTGCTCAGCATTAACCCTTCTGTGGATTAGGTTGCTGCTTGGCACAACTTTTCCTGTGTGGACAGTAAATGTCATTAACCACATTTCTATAAGCAGATGAATACATGACACCAGGTTTAATTTGCATAATTTCTGCTCAGCATTAACCCTTCTGTGGATTAGGTTGCTACTCGGCACAACTTTTCCTGTGTGGACAGTAAATGTCATTAACCACATTTCTATAAGCAGATGAATACGTGACAACTATACCCCGGTGGCGTTTTGGCTACGTTCGTGGGATCTGAGCGCTTTTCGGATATGTTGGGTGCTCACATCCAGGCTATGCGTGAATATAGGACTTGAGGGGTACCTACTTGTTAAATATGTATGTTAGGGAGTTTTTGTTATGCATGTCCTGGACCTGAGCGTTAATCTAATTATTTGTTTGTTTTACTGTAGTCCCCTCTCAGGTCCAGTGGGGAATGCCCCTGGAATATGTAATAAGAAACCCCTTGCATGGGGACTTTCATATAAGGCCAGATTTGGCTTCTAGTGATGTCGCGAACATAAAATTTTCCGTTCGCGAACGGCGAAAGCGAACTTCCGCAAATGTTCGCGAACCGGGCGAACCGCCATAGACTTCAATAGGCAGGCGAATT
This sequence comes from Pelobates fuscus, assembly GCF_036172605.1. NCBI lineage: Eukaryota > Metazoa > Chordata > Amphibia > Anura > Pelobatidae > Pelobates > Pelobates fuscus. Next base: position 1,911,601 of record NC_086322.1, read on the forward strand.
TTAAAACACACAGGGACTCTTTCTGGCCACAATAGTGATGGAAAAGTTGTTTCAAGGGGACTAACACCTTGACTGTGGCATGCCAGAAGGGGGATCCATGGCAAAACTCCCATGGAAAATTACATAGTTGATGCAGAGTCTGGTTTTAATCCATAAAGGGCATAAATCACCTAACATTCCTAAATTGTTTGGAATAACGTGCTTTAAAACATCAGGTATGATGTTGTATCGATCAGGTAGTGTAAGGGTTACGCCCGCTTCACAGTGACAGACCAAACTCCCCGTTTAACGCACCGCAAACAACCGCAAACAGTCCATTTGCACAACTGCAAACTTCCCATTTGCACAAGGTTGGATACCAAGCTAGCCATGTCCCGTTCCTTGTCCTCACTGATGTCATTGAAGGTCTCTTGCTCCACCCACACCACAACACCAAGGGTCCCCGAAAGGTGACAACAAGCCCCCTGTATTAAGGGGCTTGTCTCATTACATCGTACCCACGTAAGCATTAAACCAGTACATTAAGGCCTCGAACTGCCTTTTACGTTTACACGGTGTGCTCAGTTAAGGGGCTTGTCTCATTGCATCGGACCCACGTAAGCATTAAACCGGTACATTAAGGCCTCGCACTGCCTTTTACGTTTACACGTTGTGCTCAGTTAAGGGGCTTGTATGATTGCATCGGACCCACGTAAGCATTAAACCGGTACACTAAGGCCTAGCACTGCCTTTTATGTTTACACGGTGTGCTCAGTTAAGGGGCTTGTCTCATTACATCGGACCCACGTAAGCATTAAAGCGGTGCATTAAGGCCTCCCACTGCCTTTTACGTTTACACGTTGTGCTCAGTTAAGGGGCTTGTCTCATTGCATCGGACCCACGTAAGCATTAAACTGGTACATTAAGACCTCGCACTGCCTTTTACGTTTACACGGTGTGCTCAGTTAAGGGGCTTGTCTCATTGCATCGGACCCACGTAAGCATTAAACCGGTACATTAAGGCCTCCCACTGCCTTTTACGTTTACACGTTGTGCTCAGTTAAGGGGTTTGTCTCATTGCATCGGACCCACGTAAGCATTAAACCGGTACATTAAGGCCTCGAACTGCCTTTTACGTTTACACGGTGTACTCAGTTAAGGGGTTTGTCTCATTGCATCGGACCCACGTAAGCATTAAACCGGTACATTAAGGCCTCACACTGCCTTTTACGTTTACACATTGTGCTCAGTTAAGGGGCTTGTCTCATTGCATCGGACCCACGTAAGCATTAAACCGGTACATTAAGGCCTCCCACTGCCTTTTACGTTTACACGTTGTGCTCAGTTAAGGGGTTTGTCTCATTGCATCGGACCCACGTAAGCATTAAACCGGTACATTAAGGCCTCCCACTGCCTTTTACGTTTACACGTTGTGCTCAGTTAAGGGGTTTGTCTCATTGCATCGGACCCACGTAAGCATTAAACCGGTACATTAAGGCCTAGCACTGCCTTTACGTTTACACATTGTGCTCAGTTAAGGGGCTTGTCTCATTGCATCGGACCCACGTAAGCATTAAACCGGTACATTAAGGCCTCGAACTGCCTTTTACGTTTACACGGTGTGCTCAGTTAAGGGGCTTGTCTCATTGCATCTGTAACGGAGCTCCGTGTACTCCGACCGAGTACCCTCCGTTGATGGATGCTCCTAGCGCTCTCAGAGGACTCCAAGCACTGCAGACGACACCACAACCACCGCACGCTCCACAACCGCCGTAGCTTAACTGGAGCCGCGCCGTCTTCCTTCCACCCTGGAATGAACCTCCAGCATTCAGGACTGTGTGGGGAAGACCTCTCCTCCAGGAGAGCGTATCCGGAACAAGCTCTTAAAAGAGCTAAGTGATTAAGCTCAGGGGAATATGCAGAGCATAGCAATCCCCAGTGTGATACAGCAATTCCCTCCAATAACGAGACGAGGCTATGTTTTGAAGGGTCAAGAAGAACTGAGGACTGGGACACCCAGCCTGCTTTTTATTACAAAAAGGTACACACAGGACACTCCCAGGGGGAGGATGAAATTAACCAATCACATACATGGTACCACCCCCACGTCCCCTCCCCTCAGATAAACATATAACATAATTATAGCATACAGTAAAAATACAGTTTTCACACATACACTGTAACTTTAAAACTATACATTCAATCTCCATAAAAGAGATTCAGACTCAGCATACATCAAACATAAACACTTCCGAAAATCAGCCAAATCCCTCCAGTGGATCAAAAGTTAGCTGGAGGTCCCTTTATGACCGACCGCAAGCACAATTTCCTGCCCAAAACAGTTCCATAGATTTGGGCTGTGCGGTCGGTCAATTTCATGCCGAAAAACATTTCAAACGGGACTTAGTCTCTGGAGCTGAAAAACGAAGTGTAGGAGAAGGTAAGGGTCAGCGGTGTTCGGTAAAATGTGTAGCCGATTTCAGTTCCACAGAATCTTTAGCATACACCGCTGACCGCGTTCGACTGAACAAAGATGGCCGCCGCCACGTGCAATTAACCTGCAGTAACCTCACAGCCTGGGAGGTAAATTGCCTGCACACTTTAACTTCTGGGTGGTCCGCCTGTGTGGTACTTGGTTCAGTAAGCCCTATTTACTGAACCAAGCGGGAGAGAGCCAGGGGCAAGTTATTTTACAGGTCTGGGAACATAGTCTTAAAGGGGCATTGTTCAGCAAAGTCACAAAATGTCCCCAGACGGTTCTTAAAGGGCCATACACACCCAATAAAAGTTAATAAGTTTTCAGGGGCACAATCTTCCAGGGGCCATAGTCATGAGGAAGGAGGCTGGCAAATAGGCTTTTCCACAATCCAGGGAAGCAGGGCAATTTTCCATTTAAAGGGCCAGTTACAAATAGCGATTTGTAACACATCTCCCCTTTGGGGGGAAGACTAACCAGGCACCTGACCTTCTGTCGGTCAGTACCTCCGTTAGTCGATCCACCAACCCACAATAACCAAATGCCAGAGTAGCCCACCCACAACAAACAGGTACAAGGGTGACCCACCCACAAGACACAATTACTTCACCTGGGTATTTTGCTGTGGTGATGTGGTAACATGCTGTGGGGACTTGAAGGGCAGAGGCCAGCGGCGCTCTGCCCTGATGCCAGCTCTTCTGCTGGGATAGCCTGCAGGACATCAGGCTCTGGACCAGGGACAAAGGTAGGGCAGAGGCCGACTGCACTCTGCCCAGCTGCCAGCTCTTCTGCTGGGGTAGCCTGCGGGACATCAGGCTCTGGACCAGGGACAAAGGTAGGGCAGAGGCCGACTGCACTCTGCCCAGCTGCCAGCTCTTCTGCTGGGGTGCTGGTAACGTAGTCTGGCTCAGTGGCCAGGGAAACATAGGAGTCAGTGAGGGTTAATGTCGCCTCTGTTAACCCTGGTGCCACTCTGGGAGTTAGCTGGGGAGGGGAATTTGTACTTATCCCCTCCTCCTGTTGTCCCGGTGAGAGCAGTTGGGGATCTGGACAGGTTGTCCAGCATCCCTGTAGGTCAGGCACAGAGACCATGGTCCCATCTGCGCCGTCTGGGAGATTGGTGTCTCCCCTTGTAAGGGTAAGCTGCCGCTGAGGAGAGGGGGTGCTGCGCTCCTCTCCCTGAAACGCAGGCTGCCGCTGGGGAGGAAGGACGACACCTTCGGCTCCCTGGGGTACACACTGTCGCTGGGGAGGAAGGACAACACCTTCGGCTCCCTGGGGTTCACACTGCCGCTGGGGGGGAAGGACGACACCTTCGGCCCCCTGGGGTACACACTGCCGCTGGGGAGGAAGGACGGCACCTTCAGCTCCCTGGGGTACACACTGCCGCTGGGGGGGAAGGACGACACCTTCGGCCCCCTGGGGTTCATACTGCTGCTGGGGGGAAGGACGACACCTTCGGCCCCCTGGGACTCCCACTGCCCTGCCGGTACCTCCAAAGTATACTGGGACTGACTGGGACTGAGTAGGTATTGGTATTCCTGCTCCAGTTCCCATTCCTGGATGGTCAATTCAAACAGGTCTGGCACTAGGTCTTCATCCATAGGGAGATCTAGTATGGTTGCTCTGGATTCATAGATGTCCCATAGCCGTGACTCTGCAGTGTCCCCGAACCTTGGTCCGGCAAAGGCGTCCCATAATAGACCAGGGCCACTGTAATCCTCGCCCTCTGGTCTGTCGCACTTAGCCCTCCCGGGAACACGCTGAACTGCATACCAATGTAGTGCCTGGTATGCGTCGTCGAGCCCCAGTTCCTTCTGTGCCAGAGAATTCAGCTGTATTACCAACTCCCACCTGGGCTGTTCTCCCATCATAGGCATCCATAGGGCCACTCTGGCCTGTAGTCGCTGCTCCTCGCTGGGGAGACGCTGACCTCGCTCATGCTGGACACCCTCCAGGGCTTCGTCCCACATCTCTTTCCTGGCGCCCTCTCTGCAGTCCAACTTGGTTGCCTCTTATACTGACCCACCCAATGTGGCCAAGAGGCTCTGTAACCTCCAATTGAACTCATCCTCCACTTCGAGTGCTGTCCAGGGACTTGCTGGCTCCATGCTGCCGTAGGTAGGGACGCTGCGCAATGGCTAGCGTTGCCCTCAATTTGTAACTCCAAACGTTACCAGTGTCTCTGAGCTGCTTCTCCTCGCACTAGGACGCCATCCCACCGCTGCCACCAATGTAACGGAGCTTCGTGTACTCCGACCGAGTACCCTCCGTTGATGGATGCTCCTAGCGCTCTCAGAGGACTCCAAGCACTGCAGACGACACCACAACCACCGCACGCTCCACAACCGCCGTAGCTTAACTGGAGCCGCGCCGTCTTCCTTCCACCCTGGAATGAACCTCCAGCATTCAGGACCGTGTGGGGAAGACCTCTCCTCCAGGAGAGCGTATCCGGAACAAGCTCTTAAAAGAGCTAAGTGATTAAGCTCAGGGGAATATGCAGAGCATAGCAATCCCCAGTGTGATACAGCAATTCCCTCCAATTAACGAGACGAGGCTACGTTTTGAAGGGTCAAGAAGAACTGAGGACTGGGACACCCAGCCTGCTTTTTATTACAAAAAGGTACATACAGGACACTCCCAGGGGGAGGATGAAATTAACCAATCACATACATGGTACCACCCCCACGTCCCCTCCCCTCAGATAAACATATAACATAATTATAGCATACAGTAAAAATACAGTTTTCACACAGTTTTACACTGTAACTTTAAAACTATACATTCAATCTCCATAATCTCCATATTCAGACTCAGCATACATCAAACATAAACACTTCCAAAAATCAGCCAAATCCCTCCAGTGGATCAAAAGTTAGCTGGAGGTCCCTTTATGACCGACCGCAAGCACAATTTCCTGCCCAAAACAGTTCCATAGATAATAGATAGTTAAGGGGCTTGTCTCATTGCATCGGACCCACGTAAGCATTAAACCGGTACATTAAGGCCTCCCACTGCCTTTTACGTTTACACTTTCTGCTCAGTTAAGGGGCTTGTCTCATTGCATCGGACCCACGTAAACATTAAGTCATATACATACAGTGGGTGGAATGATTCGGTTCAGGGTTAAATATGATGGTATTGGGGTAGATGAAGTAAAAGGAGGGAGCCAATTGGAAATGGCTCAGTCCAGACGCCTGTGGGATAGTTAGAAGGGATCCCACTCCCTTCCAAAGTGCAGGTGATGTTCTGTAGCTCTCAAAAAGGAATGTCCACACCAATATAGAATTGGGGACTAAGTCCTTTTATTGATAAAGTTAAAAGTGGATATACAGCACAGTAAAATAAAATCAAAACAACAAACTTGATAAAATCCACTAAAATCGTACTAAAGTAAATGAGTCCATCTGAAGGACACTCTTAGCAACTGAGGAAGCCCAGGACTTGGGCGAAACGCGTTTTGCAAGTAATCCTTTTTATCCCACAGTGGACTCATTTACTTTAGTACGATTTTAGTGGATTTTATCAGGTTTGTTGTTTTGATTTTATTTTACTGTGCTGTATATCCACTTTTAACTTTATCAATAAAAGGACGTAGTCCCCAATTCTATATTGGTGTGGACATTCCTTTTTGAGAGCTACAGAACATCACCTGCACTTTGGAAGGGAGTGGGATCCCTTCTAACTATCCCACAGGCGTCTGGACTGAGCCATTTCCAATTGGCTCCCTCCTTTTACTTCATCTACCCCAATACCATCATATTTAACCCTGAACCGAATCATTCCACCCACTGTATGTATATGACTTGCTGTGATTTTTAGTGTGGATAGAGAGGTTACCACACGGGTGTTTTGAGTGTTTTTGGTATCTATTTGGGTAACACGCTGTGACTCTGTACTTTTATTTGTACCACGTAAACATTAAACTGGTACATTAAGGCCTCGCACTGCCTTTTACGTTTACACGGTGTGCTCAGTTAAGGGGCTTGTCTCATTGCATCGGACCCACGTAAACATTAAACTGGTACATTAAGGCCTCCCACTGCCTTTTACGTTTACACTTTCTGCTCAGTTAAGGGGTTTGTCTCATTACATCGGACCCACGTAAGCATTAAACCGGTACATTAAGGCCTCGCACTGCCTTTTACGTTTACACGTTGTGCTCAGTTAAGGGGCTTGTCTCATTACATCGGACCCACGTAAGCATTAAACCGGTACATTAAGGCCTCGCACTGCCTTTTACGTTTACACGTTGTGCTCAGTTAAGGGGCTTGTCTCATTACATCGGACCCACGTAAGCATTAAACCGGTACATTAAGGCCTCCCACTGCCTTTTACGTTTACACGTTGTGCTCAGTTAAGGGGTTTGTCTCATTGCATCGGACCCACGTAAGCATTAAACCGGTACATTAAGGCCTCTAACTGCCTTTTACGTTTACACGGTGTGCTCAGTTAAGGGGCTTGTCTCATTGCATCGGACCCTGTGGCGAAACCGACCTCGCCACGTGTCCTTGGAGGGGGCTGCTTGCCCGCCTCTTGCCATGTGATTATGGTCCCTGGGAGATTGGGCCCTTTTACAAAACGTATTCAGCCCTAACAGAGTGCATGTCACTCATTCTGGCCCTTTAAACACAGTGGGGCCATTCGGTACTTGCCCTGTGTGAGCAGTGATACCCCCAGATAGCTATGCCATGGAGCCTATTCATATAATGAAAGACTATGGGACAGACTTTGGCTCCATGGCAATTAAACTGTATTTGTGTGGTCTGCGTGCCATTCACCTAATAATGTGCATGCAGACCTGAGCTATCTGGGGATATGTTACATGTCTGTGTTTAATGTATAAAAAGTAACTTTATATATTTTAAAACATAATCCTGTATTTAGGTCCCCACATGTGTAATGGAGTTTTGTCTTTGACCTGGGAGATAATTGGATTACTTCTCCAATTATCTCCAGGGCAGAAGGGAGGAAGCCAGGATGCATTGTGGGGATGTTTTACTTTTACTGTTTGAGCCAGATTAAAATACTGCCAGCCAGGGGAAACAAAAGATACTTTTACTAACTTTTGAACCCCTGGTCTGATTCATGCCATTTTTTAATATGTTGTTCCCCTGAATGGATTGATTGTGGATATGTATTTTTATGTGAATATGATGTATGGTTTTAAAGTTACAGAGTATGTGTGGAAACTGTATTTTTACTGTATGTAATAAATTATGTTAACTGCTTATCTGAGGGGAGGGGATGTGTGGGCTGTACTGTTACTTGATTGGTTGTGTTATGCCTCCCCTTGGGTGTGTCCTGTATGTGCACAACTGTAATAAAAAGCAGGCTGGGTGTTCCAGACCTGAGATTCTGCTTGACCCTCAAACCGATGTGTCGTCTCGTTTTTGGGGGAATTGGATTGTATGCTGACTGCCAGGAGTGTAAGCGGATTGTATGCTTTTCCTGTTCGGCTGATTCCAGGGTTCGTGTGTTTCCATTTCGGGAGTTTCCAGAATTCGTACAGTTTGCAGTTCGGGAGATTGGTGATTGCTGTAGCTGCTGGTCTATGGAAAAGGGGGATATCGCCTAAACTGGGTTTTATCCTCTTGTAAGTGAAACGGTCCATTTGAATTCCGCAAGGAATTCCTGGTAACAATGAGCGATACTCCTATTACTTTCCCATAATGGATTAGCTCAAGTTAAGGCCTTACCTTTTAGTTGGTTCATCAGATACCCAATCTTTGCTCTATCTGAAGGAAATGAACCAGGTGAGGCCTCAAAGTGGTACTCAATCTGATTGAGAAATCCCCTAGATTCCTGGAAATTACCAGAAAAATGCAGGGGAGGAGATAAGGAGATCGTAGGTGCCATATATACTATAGGTGGCGGTACATTAGGCCATGGTGACATAATTGGAGAAGCCTCAGGTTGTAAATGAGCTGTCCTAGTAAGGAGTGTGCAAAAAGCCTAGGTAAATTGATCCATACGGTGATCATTCTCCTCTTGCTTTCTCTCACAAGCTGCTATGTGCTGACACAATTCTGCAGGATCTATGGCTGTGTCGTAATGTCAGGATTACAAGTTGTTCCAGCACACAGTACTGTGTCACACCGAGGACTAAGGATAACTGTAACGGACTGTTTTGCACAGCAGAGGTTAAAACTGTTTAGGCGATATTCCCCTTTCCAATGCACAGGCAGCTACTGCAAGCACCAGTCTCCCGAACCGCAAACTAGACGAATCCTCCAACTCCCGAACAGGAAACACACGAACACTGGAAACAGCCGAACAGGAAAAAACATACGAAAGGTTTACACTCCTAGCAGTCAGCATACAATCCAATTCCCCCAATAACGAGACGACACTTCGTTTTGAGGGTCAAGCAGAATCTCGTTTACTGGGGCTAACTGCCTGGCTTTTACGCAGGTCTCCCACCTGGTGGACACACAAAGGGTAAAAGGACCAATCACAGATTTACACATTTCAACAATCCCACAATGCATCACAATTCCTCCTCTCTGCCCTGGAGATAATTGGGAAGTAATCAAATTATCTCCAAGGACAGAGGCAAAACTCCATTACACACATTTTCAGTAAAAATACATATAATTACATACGGTTACATTTATTACATAAAACATACACATTCTACATATCCCCAGATAGCTTAGATCTGAGCGCACATTATTACCGAATGGTGCTCAGATCACATACATACAGTTCAATCGCCATGGAGCCAAAGTCTTTCGTTACACGAATAGGCTCCATGGCATGGCTATCTGGGGGGATGCTGTTCATACAGTTAAACTACCGAATGAACAGTCAATCGGTTCCACTACCGAATGCAGAGGTAAGGAGGCTGGCGGCTCAGCGGTGTTCGCGCAATTAAGTATCCGTTTTCAGTTTCATAGTTTTGGCGCTGAACACCGCTGGCCGTTCGGGAGTTAAAATGGCCACTGCCACGTGTTCGGCAAATGAACAAAGGCCACCCAGCGTTCATCAATTAAGCTGCGGTTAACCGCAGCTTCTGGGCGGTCAATTGACGGCACACTCCAGTTCCCAGATGGTCCATCGTTCGGTACTTTGTTCAGTAGATTGAATCTACCGAACACCCCGGCAGAAAGGCATGAATAAGCCTTTCAGCAGGGAAAATAAAAGGTTTTAACTGCCGGGCCATAGCCTAAAGGGAGCAGGAGAACAACCAGGCTTCTCCAGTGCACAGTGGCGAGGTTGGTTCCACCACAATAATGTATAACCGGACCTTAGAATACTTAACGTCTCCAAGAATAGTCAAAATACTTGCCGAGGTCAGGGACACAGAATCAGACACAACTATTAGGGAAATTGAAAAGTCAAGGATACCAGAAAGTCAAAACGAAGCCAAAGTCAAATACCATAAAATCAAGATCAGGAACGCACTCTCGGATTACCATCAGGATGAAACCACGACAGGGCAATGAGCAAAATGAGAATTGGGTTTCTGTGGATCCGATTGGCTGTAACCGGCCTTTGACCCCAAAGGCAATTACCGGGTTTCCATGTGCATGATTGCTGCTCGGCACAACTTTTTCTGTCAAGACGGTAATGTTGCACGGCACAACTTTTCCTGTCAGGACAGTAAATTCCATTAACCACATTTTTATGTGCGGATATTTTTACCTGTCTCTCTCTCCCCACTTTCTCTCCCAGTCAGTCTCTCTCTCTCTCAGTCTGTGTCTCTCCCCACCACCCTCCCAGTCTCTCTCTCCGTACAAGTTTGTCTGTCTCTCCCAGTCTGTCTCTATCTATCTCTCCCAGTCAGTCTCTCTCTCTCAGTCAATCACTCTCTCTCTCTCAGTCAGTGAGTCTCTCTCTGTCAGTCTCTTTCTCTCAGTCAGTCAGTCTCTCTCTCAGTCAGTCAGTGTAACGGACCGTTTCAGCAGACAAGGGGTTAAAATCGTTTAGGCGATAATCCCTTTTACAAAGACAGGCACAGCTACTGTAAAATCACCAAAACTCACGAATTGGATATAAGTGAATGCACCAAACTCCCGAACTGCATACAAGGGAATAAGGTAGCATTCCAAACTCCCGACTGGAACCTCACGAATAGCTGCTAGCAGACGAACAGGAAAAGCTCCCAAGCGGCTTACACTCCTGGCAGTCAGTCCCTATCAGCATACAGTGAATCCCCCCAAGAACGAGACAAGGCTCCGTGTTGAGGGTCAAGCAGTGGTCTGTTTATTGAGGGCTACCTGCCCCTGTATTTATGCAGGTCTCCCACCTGGTGGACACTCCCCTAGGGGACCAGATGGAAGACTGTAACAATGGACAGACATTTAGCATTTCAGGACATACAGCAGTAAAACATCCCCACAATGCATCCTGGCTTCCTACCCTCTGCCCTGGAGAAGTAATTCAATTATCTCCCAGGACAAAGGCAAAACTCCATTACACACGTGGGGATAGACTATCACTTTAAAATACATAAAGACACATTTTATACATAAAACACAGACATGTAACATATCCCCAGATAGCTCAGGTCTGAGTGCACATTATTAGGTGAATGGCACTCAGACCACACGAATACAGTTTAATTGCCATGGAGCCAAAGTCTTTAAGTACACTAATATGCTCCATGGCATGGCTATCTGGATTAAAACATTCCTCCAACATAAAATACTGAATTTCCATGCATTCGTTAAATCAGTACGAATTAGAACCAGGGGCTGGAGGCTCAGCGGTGCTTAGCTGACACAGTGTCCGGGTTTGGCGTAGGAAAGCCGGGCAGAAAAGCGCTGGCTGCCCGGGGAGCTCCAGAACACCGCCATCGTGTGGCGGCTAGGTGTAACCGCGACCACCCAGTAACAATCAATAAAGCTGCGGTTAACCGCGGCTTCAGGGAGGTAAATTGGCAGCACACTCCAGCTTCTGGGTGGCCCATTAACAGCGCCGGCCGGCTTCCCACGGCTCTGGGGAGGCTGAAAAAAAAAGCTGTTTGTTCGGTAGGTAGAATCTACCGAACGGCTGTGCAGAAAGGGAGAAATAAATCTTTCTGCACAGTAAAATTAACCCTTTAACTGGCGGTCCATAATACAAAGGCAGCAGGCGGGCAACCAGGCTCCTCCAATGCAATGTGGCGAGATTGGTCTCGTCACAGTCAGTCTCTCTCTCAGTCAGTCAGTCAGTCAGTCTCTCTCTGTCAGTCAGTCTCTCTCTGTCAGTAAGTCTCTCTCTGTCAGTAAGTCTCTCTCTGTCAGTAAGTCTCTCTCAGTCAGTCAGTCAGTCAGTCTCTCTCTGTCAGTCAGTCTCTCTCTGTCAGTAAGTCTCTCTCTGTCAGTAAGTCTCTCTCTGTCAGTCAGTCAGTCAGTCTCTCTCTGTCAGTAAGTCTCTCTCTGTCAGTAAGTCTCTCTCTGTCAGTAAGTCTCTCTCTGTCAGTAAGTCTCTCTCTGTCAGTAAGTCTCTCTCAGTCAGTCAGTCAGTCAGTCTCTCTCTGTCAGTCAGTCTCTCTCTGTCAGTAAGTCTCTCTCTGTCAGTAAGTCTCTCTCTGTCAGTCAGTCAGTCAGTCTCTCTCTGTCAGTAAGTCTCTCTCTGTCAGTAAGTCTCTCTCTGTCAGTAAGTCTCTCTCTGTCAGTAAGTCTCTCTCTATCAGTCAGTAAGTCTCTCTCTCTGTCAGTCAGTCTCTCTCTGTCAGTAAGTCTCTCTCTGTCAGTAAGTCTCTCTCTGTCAGTAAGTCTCTCTCAGTCAGTCAGTAAGTCTCTCTCAGTCAGTCAGTAAGTCTCTCTCTGTCAGTAAGTCTCTCTCTGTCAGTAAGTCTCTCTCAGTCAGTCAGTCAGTCAGTCTCTCTCTGTCAGTCAGTCTCTCTCTGTCAGTAAGTCTCTCTCTGTCAGTCAGTCTCTCTCTGTCAGTCAGTCTCTCTCTGTCAGTAAGTCTCTATCAGTCAGTCAGTCAGTCACTCTCTCTCTCAGTCAGTCAGTCAGTCTCTCTCTCAGTCAGTCAGTCTCTCTCTCTGTCAGTCAGTCTCTCTCTCTCAGTCAGTCAGTCTCTCTCTCTCAGTCAGTCAGTCTCTCTCTCTCAGTCAGTCAGTCTCTCTCAGTCAGTCAGTCTCTCTCAGTCTCTCTCTCAGTCAGTCAGTCTCTCTCAGTCACTCTCTCTCTCAGTCACTCTCTCCCTCAGTCAGTCTCTCTTTCTCTGTCAGTCTCTCTCTCTCTCAGTCAGTCTCTCTTTCTCTGTCAGTCTCTCTCTCTCTCTCTCTCAGTCAGTCACTCTCTCTCTCAGTCACTCTCTTTCTCAGTCACTCTCTCTCAGTCAGTCTCTCTTTCTCTGTCAGTCTCTCTCTCTCTCAGTCAGTCTCTCTTTCTCTGTCAGTCTCTCTCTCTCTCTCAGTCAGTCTCTCAGTCAGTCAGTCTCTCTCAGTCTCTCTCTCAGTCAGTCAGTCTCTCTCAGTCAGTCTCTCTTTCTCTGTCAGTCTCTCTCTCTCTCAGTCAGTCAGTCAGTCTCTCTCTCTCTCTCTCTCTCTCTCTCTCTGTCAATCTCTGTGGCCACGCCCCACTGTGGGCGGAAGTAATTATAGGACAAAGTTCATCTGCCAGCAACTGCACTTCCGGGATCCAGAGACAGCTGAGAGACATCCTTCTACTGTGAGAGACATCCTTCTACTGTGAGAGACATCCTTCTACTGAGAGAGACAGCTCTGTACTGTGAGAGACATCCTACTGAGTGAGACAGCTCTGTACTGTGAGAGACATCCTTCTACTGTGAGAGACATCCTTCTACTGTGAGAGACATCCTTCTACTGTGAGAGACATCCTTCTACTGAGAGAGACAGCTCTGTACTGTGAGAGACATCCTACTGAGTGAGACAGCTCTGTACTGTGAGAGACATCCTTCTACTGTGAGAGACATCCTTCTACTGTGAGAGACATCCTTCTACTGAGAGAGACAGCTCTGTACTGTGAGAGACATCCTACTGAGTGAGACAGCTCTGTACTGTGAGAGACATCCTTCTACTGAGTGAGACAGCTCTGTACTGTGAGAGACATCCTACTGAGTGAGACAGCTCTGTACTGTGAGAGACATCCTTATACTGAGAGAGACAGCTCTGTACTGTGAGAGACATCCTTATACTGAGTGAGACAGCTCTGTACTGTGAGAGACATCCTACTGAGTGAGACATCTTTGTACTGTGAGAGACATCCTTCTACTGTGAGAGACATCCTTCTACTGAGTGAGACAGCTCTGTACTGTGAGAGACATCCTACTACTGAGTGAGACAGCTCTGTACTGTGAGAGACATCCTTCTACTGTGAGAGACATCCTTCTACTGTGAGAGACATCCTTCTACTGTGAGAGACATCCTTATACTGAGTGAGACAGCTCTGTACTGTGAGAGACATCCTACTGAGTGAGACAGCTCTGTACTGTGAGAGACATCCTTATACTGAGTGAGACAGCACTGTACTGTGAGAAACATCCTACTGAGTGAGACAGCTCTGTACTGTGAGAAACATCCTTATACTGAGTGAGACAGCTCTGTACTGTGAGATACATCCTTATACTGAGAGAGACAGCTCTGTACTGTGAGAGACATCCTACTGAGTGAGACAGCTCTGTACTGTGAGAAACATCCTTATACTGAGTGAGACAGCTCTGTACTGTGAGAGACATCCTTATACTGAGAGAGACAGCTCTGTACTGTGAGAGACATCCTTATACTGAGAGAGACAGCTCTGTACTGTGAGAGACATCCTTATACTGAGAGAGACATCCTTATACTGAGAGAGACAGCTCTGTACTGTGAGAGACATCCTTCTACTGTGAGAGACATCCTACTGAGTGAGACAGCTCTGTACTGTGAGAGACATCCTTCTACTGAGTGAGACCGCTCTGTACTGTGAGAGACATCCTTCTACTGAGTGAGACAGCTCTGTACTGTGAGAGACATCCTTCTACTGTGAGAGACATCCTACTGAGTGAGACAGCTCTGTACTGTGAGAGACATCCTTCTACTGAGTGAGACCGCTCTGTACTGTGAGAGACATCCTTCTACTGAGTGAGACAGCTCTGTACTGTGAGAGACATCCTACTGAGTGAGACAGCTCTGTACTGTGAGAGACATCATTATACTGAGTGAGACAGCTCTGTACTGTGAGAGACATCCTACTGAGTGAGACAGCTCTGTACTGTGAGAGACATCCTACTGAGTGAGACAGCTCTGTACTGTGAGAGACATCCTTCTACTGAGTGAGACAGCTCTGTACTGTGAGAGACATCCTACTGAGTGAGACAGCTCTGTACTGTGAGAGACATCCTTCTACTGAGTGAGACAGCTCTGTACTGTGAGAGACATCCTTATACTGAGAGAGACAGCTCTGTACTGTGAGAGACATCCTTCTACTGAGTGAGACAGCTCTGTACTGTGAGAGACATCCTACTGAGTGAGACAGCTCTGTACTGTGAGAGACATCCTTATACTGAGTGAGACAGCTCTGTACTGTGAGAGACATCCTTATACTGAGTGAGACAGCTCTGTACTGTGAGAGACATCCTTATACTGAGAGAGACAGCTCTGTACTGTGAGAGACATCCTTATACTGAGAGAGACAGCTCTGTACTGTGAGAGACATCCTTATACTGTGAGAGACATCCTACTGAGTGAGACAGCTCTGTACTGTGAGAGACATCCTTCTACTGAGTGAGACAGCTCTGTACTGTGAGAGACATCCTTATACTGAGTGAGACAGCTCTGTACTGTGAGAGACATCCTTATACTGAGTGAGACAGCTCTGTACTGTGAGAGACATCCTACTGAGTGAGACAGCTCTGTACTGTGAGAGACATCCTTATACTGAGTGAGACAGCTCTGTACTGTGAGAGACATCCTTATACTGAGTGAGACAGCACTGTACTGTGAGAGACATCCTACTGAGTGAGACAGCTCTGTACTGTGAGAGACATCCTTATACTGAGTGAGACAGCACTGTACTGTGAGAGACATCCTTATACTGAGTGAGACAGCACTGTACTGTGAGAGACATCCTACTGAGTGAGACAGCTCTGTACTGTGAGAGACATCCTTATACTGAGAGTACTCTATACTGTGAGAGACATCCTTATACTGAGAGAGATAGCTCTGTACTGTGAGAGGCATCCTTGTACTGAGAGCGACAGCTTTATACTGCACGTGACTGCTTTATAATGAGAGGGACTGCTCTATACTGCACGTGATACATATAACACATAGAAGAACCCCTACAACTATTATATCCCCAGATAACCTGGATCTGAGCACTCAACATATCCAAATAGCGCTCAGATTCCACAAACACAACCGAATTGCCACCGGTCATCTTTGGGAGTTCCAAACAGAATCAAAAGTAGGACGGTTCCCCTGGCTCATAGGTAGCGATTGTTCGCCTTGTTCTTGCTAACAATCCTACCGAACAGAGCTCTCCTGGTGTTTCGATAATAGAAATAGGCGTTCGTATCAAATCACATGTGTTCGCGGGGTCGAGTGTCTGCTTTAGAGTTTCAGACACTCGATGACCAAGTACCGCTGCCTGCTTTCAGGAGACAAGATGGCCGCCGTTTTCCAGCGCACGTGTTCAGTTATACGAACAGCAGCTACACAGAAAGAGCACTTAACTTTGTGGTTTTCTTTGCAGTTAAATGAGCCAGTGGGATGGTCTGTGTTCAGTAGATCAATCTACCGAACGAATGGAAAATAACTGGGACAAGGGAAATTACAGGGGTTTGTCACAAGCACTCAGTAGTGTATGTGGTTGGGTTAAAGAGTGTTTAGAGACAGACTGGGAGAGACTGCTGGGACTGTTTTAGACTGGGCATTATTTAAGTTTTTTTTTATCCTTTCTGTCATAGACAGCTGGGGTTTGTCTCACACTCATGGAAAGATCCAGTTTTGCATATTGAGATGAGCAGAGCGCGTGGGAGCGCCAATGGTCCTCTCCGAGCTTTGATGGATCACTGGAGATCGTGAAGGTAACTGAATATCCGTTAACCATATAAACTAATGCCAGCCTCCCTCCTCCCTGCACTGATACTGGCCAGCCTCCCTCCTCCCTGCCCTGACACCGGCCAGGCTCCCTCCTGCCTGCCCTGACACCGGCCAGGCTCCCTCCTGCCTGCCCTGACACCGGCCAGGCTCCCTCCTGCCTGCCCTGACACCGGCCAGGCTCCCTCCTGCCTGCCCTGACACCGGCCAGGCTCCCTCCTGCCTGCCCTGACACCGGCCAGGCTCCCTCCTGCCTGCCCTGACACCGGCCAGGCTCCCTCCTGCCTGCCCTGACACCGGCCAGGCTCCCTCCTGCCTGCCCTGACACCGGCCAGGCTCCCTCCTGCCTGCCCTGACACCGGCCAGGCTCCCTCCTGCCTGCCCTGACACCGGCCAGGCTCCCTCCTGCCTGCCCCGACACCGGCCAGGCTCCCTCCTGCCTGCCCCGACACCGGCCAGGCTCCCTCCTGCCTGCCCCGACACCGGCCAGGCTCCCTCCTGCCTGCCCCGACACCGGCCAGGCTCCCTCCTGCCTGCCCCGACACCGGCCAGCCTCCCTCCTGCCTGCCCCGACACCGGCCAGGCTCCCTCCTGCCTGCCCCGACACCGGCCAGCCTCCCTCCTGCCTGCCCCGACACCGGCCAGCCTCCCTCCTGCCTGCCCCGACACCGGCCAGCCTCCCTCCTGCCTGCCCCGACACCGGCCAGCCTCCCTCCTGCCTGCCCCGACACCGGCCAGCCTCCCTCCTGCCTGCCCCGACACCTGCCATCCTCCCTCCTGCCTGCCCCGACACCTGCCAGCCTCCCTCCTGCCTGCCCCGACACCGGCCAGCCTCCCTCCTGCCTGCCCCGACACCGGCCAGCCTCCCTCCTGCCTGCCCCGACACCGGCCAGCCTCCCTCCTGCCTGCCCCGACACCGGCCAGCCTCCCTCCTGCCTGCCCCGACACCGGCCAGCCTCCCTCCTGCCTGCCCCGACACCGGCCAGCCTCCCTCCTGCCTGCCCCGACACCGGCCAGCCTCCCTCCTGCCTGCCCCGACACCGGCCAGCCTCCCTCCTGCCTGCCCCGACACCGGCCAGCCTCCCTCCTGCCTGCCCCGACACCGGCCAGCCTCCCTCCTGCCTGCCCCGACACCGGCCAGCCTCCCTCCTGCCTGCCCCGACACCGGCCAGCCTCCCTCCTGCCTGCCCCGACACCGGCCAGCCTCCCTCCTGCCTGCCCCGACACCGGCCAGCCTCCCTCCTGCCTGCCCCGACACCGGCCAGCCTCCCTCCTGCCTGCCCCGACACCGGCCAGCCTCCCTCCTGCCTGCCCCGACACCGGCCAGCCTCCCTCCTGCCTGCCCCGACACCGGCCAGCCTCCCTCCTGCCTGCCCCGACACCGGCCAGCCTCCCTCCTGCCTGCCCCGACACCGGCCAGCCTCCCTCCTGCCTGCCCCGACACCGGCCAGCCTCCCTCCTGCCTGCCCCGACACCGGCCAGCCTCCCTCCTGCCTGCCCCGACACCGGCCAGCCTCCCTCCTGCCTGCCCCGACACCGGCCAGCCTCCCTCCTGCCTGCCCCGACACCGGCCAGCCTCCCTCCTGCCTGCCCCGACACCGGCCAGCCTCCCTCCTGCCTGCCCCGACACCGGCCAGCCTCCCTCCTGCCTGCCCCGACACCGGCCAGCCTCCCTCCTGCCTGCCCCGACACCGGCCAGCCTCCCTCCTGCCTGCCCCGACACCGGCCAGCCTCCCTCCTGCCTGCACTGACACCGGCCAGCCTCCATCTTCCCTGCACTGACACCGGCCAGCCTCCATCTTCCCTGCACTGACACCGGCCAGCCTCCATCTTCCCTGCACTGACACAGGCCAGCCTCCATCTTCCCTGCACTGGCTCCGGCCAGCCTCCATCTTCCCTGCACTGGCTCCGGCCAGGCTTCCTCCTCCCTGCACTGGCTCCGGCCAGGCTTCCTCCTCCCTGCACTGGCTCCGGCCAGGCTTCCTCCTCCCTGCACTGGCTCCGGCCAGGCTTCCTCCTCCCTGCACTGGCTCCGGCCAGGCTTCCTCCTCCCTGCACTGGCTCCGGCCAGGCTCACTCCTCCCTGCACTGGCTCCGGCCAGGCTCCCTCCTCCCCCCACTTGCACCGGCCTGGCTCCCTCCACCCTGCACTGACACCGGCCAGGCTCCCTCCTCCCTGCACTGACACCGGCCAGGCTCCCTCTTCCCTGCACTGACACCGGCCAGGCTCCCTCCTCCCTGCACTGACACCGGCCAGGCTCCCTCCTCCCTGCACTGACACCGGCCAGGCTCCCTCCTCCCTGCACTGACACCGGCCAGGCTCCCTCCTCCCTGCACTGACACCGGCCAGCCTCCATCTTCTCTGTACTGACATATAGAATTTATTTACATCCTTTGTCACTACAACTCGCCCTTCACTGGTCTCACACGCTCAGATCTGCCCTTACTTTCAGAAATGGATGAGTCAGACAGAATAATACTTATTCTCCCATAACTCACAGCTCTGTCTCTACATTGTCTCTCTATACATTCCTCAGTTACATTCAAACTTCTAGACCTCGTCTGTACATATCTTCCCTAATAAATAATGTCTGTTCTTAGTGTGTCTTAGTGACTTAGTGAGTACAGATAGTGTTACTCAAGGGTGGCACATGGTATGGGAGAACCTGGGATATTGGGAGCTCTGTACAGTGTGTCTGAGGACAGATATTGTTACTCAAAGGGTGGCACATGGTGTGGGGGAACCTGGGATATCAGGAGCTCTGTACAGTGGGTGTAATGACAGTGTTACTCGAGGGTGGCACATGGTATGGGAGAACCTGGGATATTGGGAGCTCTGTACAGTGTGTCTGAGGACAGATATTGTTACTCGAGGGTGGCACGTGGTGTGGGAGAACCTGGGATATCGGGAGCTCTGTACAGTGTGTCTGAGGACAGATATTGTTACTCGAGGGTGTCAAATTGTGTGGGAGAACCTGGGAATCGGGACATTACAGTGTCATACATGTTTGTCTAGTGAATGTCAGTGTGTTTGTGTCTCTAAGGGACGGTGGGCATGTCATGATTTTGTTTTGTTTTTTTCTCCCACAGACTTTGTGGGATCTTGTTGAACTCCATTGGATATGATGGATCCCTTGGATCGCCTACTTGATGAAGACAGTTTGGAGACAGAGCTGGAGGAAGAAGGGCAAGATGGAGATCTGGAGTTGAACCCTTTTGATGGCTTACCCTTCTCTTCTCGTTACTATCAGCTTCTATCCCAACGGCGTTCCCTGCCTGTCTGGGGAATTAAATACCAAATAATGGAGAGTCTGCAGTGCAGTAACGTTACATTGGTGTGTGGAGACCCTGGATCTGGCAAGAGTACTCAGGCATGTATACTACCAGATGGAAGGCTTTTTACCCTTTTGCTTTATTAAATGAACATACTAAGCAATCGCTACAGCAAGTGATTTATAGCAGGTATAGCTTTCCCTCACAGACATTAATCAAGAGTGAATGCTTGAAGTGAACTGGTTTATTGGAGGCCACACAGCCTTTTATGCAAAAGCCCCTGCAAGGGGTTTCCAATGCAAGAATACATGGAAATCCCTCCCATGATCCTTTGTGCCTGAGAGATAATTATCTAAGAAGCAAACATATAATTAAATTATCTCTCAGGTACCAAAAACATACAATTTACAAACATCCCAAAAGTACCCCCCAAAATCCATAGAAACCCCACAAAAGTTACATTCTCGGATAACCCCGATCTGGGGGACCAACATATCCAAAAACCACCCAGATCGGTTTAATGGTTCGGTTTTTCCATGGAAGTTAATTATTTGACTGACTGCACACATGGTCCTATGCCCATAACAGTTCCATCAAATCTGTGCAAATGGTCGGTCTCTTTCGGGAGTATAAAAGTACATAAAATACCGAACTGAATTCATAGTTAACATGTGTAGCTTGTTCACCTTGTTCGTGGGAACAATTCCACAGAACAGTGCCCTTCTAAGTTGTCTAGAACCGAACACAGGCAATGATGGAAGTCCATCGGTGTTTGGGAGTGTCTGTGTCCGATTTCCGTTCCATGAGCAAGCAACGCTGCCTTCGTTCATGCAAACAAGACGGCTGCCACCTCATGGTCGTTCATACGAATTGCGGCCACCCAGATGAACAATTGGAACACTGCGGTGGAACTAGTTACAAGGTGTCAGTTGGGCTTAACAAGCACACGGGTGGTCTCTGGTTCGTGCGGTTGTTCGGTTTCCGAACAATATAATCCTAAATCACACGAACAGGGCCTTTAAAAGTGTATTTTGGAGGGCCCATCGTCCTGGAGCAAGAGGCTGGCAAGCAGGCTCCTCCAGGAGCCCATGGTGAGGTTACGTTCGCTACAAGCGAGATAATGGCTAACACTTTACTGATTATTACCTGTTTATCACATTGTGGGAAGCGTTATAATCCTGATATATAACTGATTATTATATCACATTGGGGGAAGCTTTATAATCCTGCTATATTACTGATTATTATATCGCATTAGGGGAAGCACAATCACACAAAAAATTTATTTAGTGCGGAAGCAAAATGATAATAGTCCACAAGCAGCTTGAACATAAATACGAAGTCTCTCTGTTGCGGAACCAGCCTCGCCACCGGGCATTGGAGAAGACTGACTGCCAGCCTCCTGCCATGTGACTATGGCCCCTGGGATGTATTGCCCTTTAAGAAACTTATTTAGGCTTATTGGATTTTGAAACACTTTTTCTGCCCCTTTGAATACATGGGAAGGTGTGCCCCTCCCCTTTCCTATCTATTGTTCTCCAGCAGGGTGTTGTCCCAGGGACACTGCCAGACCAGTTGGAACTTGCTGTTTTGTGCCTCCTCTGTCTCTCATCAGCCCTTGCTATGGTTTAACCCCATGGCGATTTGACTGTGTTTGTGGGATCTGAGCGCTCTTCGGATATATTGAGCGCTCAGATCCAAGCTATCTGGGGATAGGTTGAATATGGGGGTTCTGGTCAGTATGATGGGAGTTATGTATTTTTGTGTATTTTTGCTGTTGTGAATAGAGAGATTTTCTGTACCTGGAAATAGTTGGCTTACCACACCCAGTTAAGCCAATTATCTCCAGGATAGAGGACTCTGTGGAACTGGTTTGTGCTGGAAAAGCCATGCTTCAGTGGTCACAAAGGACATTCAACCTAACTTTTGAACCACTGGACCAATGTGTATGATTTTGACATATGTTTGTATTTGGAGTATGCTGATTCATTTGAAAATGTACGTTTTATGTGAATGTGATGTATACTTTTAAAGTTATGAATATTGTGTAAAATTGTGTATTTTCCTGCCTGTGATAATTACATTAGCCCATTGTGTTCAGTAATTATATCACAGGCAGAGGGCGGATTTTGTGTGTAATTGCTGGGAGTGTCTGAGTGTATTGTACGTATTGATTGGTTGTTTTGCAAAACCCTGTGGGCAGTGCTATGTGTGCAAAATGTGCATAAAAGCAGAGTGTTTCATTAAAAAAAACTGTTCTACTTCACCCTCAATTTAGAGTGCCGTCTCTTATTGGGGAATCTGCTACAAGGGATTGCTATGCTCTGCATATTCCCTTGCTAAATCACTACTAAGCTCTTGTAAGAGCTTGTTCCTGTTTTGTGCTCTGAAGGAGTCTACGGTGGTTATGGTGTCTGCTGAAGTGCTGGAAACCCTCAGGAAGCGCTAGGAACATCCTTCAAAGGAGGTACCCAGTCGGGGTGCCAGGTGATCTGTTACACTCTGTTTTCCGATCAGAAAACTGGATAAAAACAGGGGGGTAGGTGCAGCGCTTCAGTGATGCTTGACAAGGTATATGTGGAGAGAACCAGAGAAGAAATAGTGTAGTTTTTTAAAACTGTAGTGGTGATAGGTAAGATAAAAGATGTGCACTCACACACTTTCCTGGAGCTTCAATGCAGCTCCAGTGTATGCGCCTGGGTAGCTTAATTCCCACCTATGGATCAAGTGCAGAGGTAATTCTTCGAATTATAGGTGTGGTAGGGGGATCCTCATAAAAATTAAACAAATAAAAGTTGTATATGGTGAAGTATGTAGAGCTATAAAGCAAGGGTAGGTAAAAACTATATGTCACGACTAGTAATGTGGTCCAGCACGCAGAAACTATGTAAACATATACATAAGTAAGAAAAGGAAAATAATAGGAAAGAGCGTAAACCGGTCCTTAGAATGGCCGGACTAATACGCTAGAGACAGAGAATGGTCAAAGGGAAAGCCGAGGTCAAGGAAGCCAGAAAATACTCAATACCGATAAAACAAGCCAAGTCAGGGAAACCAGAGATCAGAATAACCAGGGAAACGCCAAGGATCAGGATACCAGGAAATCAGAAACACGAGAATAGCACTTTCAGGAAACCAGGAAACTGAAACCACGACATGGCAAAGTAATGGGGAAAGCTAGGGGTTTAAATACCCCTCTCTAGGCTATGATTGGTCAGAGGGCGACCTCTGACCCCAGAACGTGCGTGTGCGTTGACGTCGTGACGTCACGCACACGTTGGTATAATTCTCGGGGGCGGGGCTAGCAATAGACGCGACCACGCGGTCGGCGCCATCTTGGATCTGGGCGCGATGCCCGGAAGAACTATGTGCGCGGTTCCCGGCTCGCCGACAAGCAGGTAAGCTCGTGTAGTCGGAGCGGTCGGGCACGACCGTGAGGCTCGGCGGGCCGGTGACCGCAACAGTATAAAATGTACACTCACACGTAATGGAGCTGTAAACCTGGCTCCTCTGATAGCGCTTGAAGTGGTATGATCCCCACTCAAGGATACAGGTGTAAATATAAATTCTTTCGTCTGTGTATATGTGGAGATAAACAAACAGAACCAAAATAGTGTACACCGTAAATAGGAGTGTAAGCAGAAGTAAATAAGTTAAACCTACTCACATGCAAAAGAGCAAGTTCCAGTTTGCTCAATCCAAAGCGCTTGGGTGGTATGATCCCCACCAGGGATATAGCTCCAAAACAATCCAACAGCAGCAAAGTAAGGTTCAATTAAAAAAGTACTTTAATAGTAAAAAAATAATAGAAGTAATACAATCTAAAATAAAATAGTGATAAAAAAAAGTTATAAACAATACACTTAACGCGTTTCTCCTTCAATAGGTTTTATCAAAAGTGTTTTACCAGTGTGTAAAACACTTTTGATAAAACCTATCCAAGGAGAAATGTGTTAAGTGTATTTTTTATAACTTTTTTTTAATCACTATTTTATTTTATTACATATTGTATTACTTTTATTATTTTTTTAACATTAAAGTACTTTTTCTAATTGGACCTAAGTTTGCTGCTGTTGTATTGTTTGGAGCTATATCCCTGGTGGGGATCATACCACCCAAGCGCTTTGGATTGAGCAAACAGGAACTTGCTCTTTGGCATGTGAGTAGGTTTAATTTATTTATTTATTTTTACACTCCTTTTTATGGTGTACACTATGTTGCTGAGTACATCCGTTTAGAATCTCCCGAAATCCAAGTGTAGCAGACGGTGTAGTAAATTATAGCTCCCAATCCCCCAAACATGAGCCAAGATTTCATGAAGGGGTAAAACGATCTGTTTAATGGTGGCCACAGTTTGGCCTTTTATGCAGGTCCTCCAGCAAGGGATACTCCCACATTGACTTTGTGGAGGACTGGAACACAATTTACAGTAACCAATCAAAGTTCAATACAATGTGAAACACTTCCACAGAAACGGTAAAATCCCTCCTCTCTATCCTGGAGATAATTGGGTTAAGTGGCGGTAGTAAACTTAATTATCTCAAGGTACAACAAATATTTCCAATTTATAACTAACAAAACACATTAAAATACATAACTCATATTTTGCATAACTGAACCCAAACATTCAACATATCCCCAGATAGCTTGGATCTGAGCGCCTAATATATCCGAGCAGCGCTCAGATCTCGTGAACACAGTCGAATTGCCATGGAGTTTTCACCAACCGTTCATCAAAAATCTGTCCAGCATTAGTTCCATGGCTTTTAGCTATCAGGGTTGGTCTAGTTTTGAATGTACCGAACGACGTGGCGTTCGTATAAACTGAAATGAAGAGATTGAAGTTTGGAGGTCCGTTTGACAATTTAAGATGGCCGCCGCCATGTGTTCATTCATATGAACGGCGACCACCCAGCCATTCGCCAATTTGTTGCAGCTGACCACAGCTTCTGGGAGGTTAATAGGCTGCACACTCACATTGCGTGTTGTCTGGCTGTTCGTTTGTTTGGTACAATAAAAGGGAATAAATAGGGCAGAAATGCGCGAACGGCATACGAACAAAGAGCACTGATAGCCCCAAAACAGGGAGTTTGTCACATCCACATATACACGGATGGAAGAATTTTTATTTACACCTGTATTCTTGAGTGGGGATCATACCACTTCAAGCGCTATCAGATGAGCCAGGTTTTACGGCTCTATTACACGTGACTGTACAGTTTATCATTTTTACCTACCCTTGCTTCATAGCTCTACATACTTCACCATATACGATTGTTATTTGTTTATTTTTTATGAGGATACCCCCTACCACACCTATAATTCAAATAATTACCTCTGCACTTGATCCATAGGTGGGGATTATTCCGCCCAGGCGCATACACTGAAGCTGTATTGAAGCTCCAGGTAAGTGTGAGTGCACATCTTTTATCTTACCTATCACCACTACAGTTTTAAATATTACACTATTATTCCTTCTCTGGTTCTTTCCACATATACCTTGTGGGAAGCATTCAAAACCTGATACGTTACTGATTATCATATATCATTTGGTGAAGTGAGATAATCGCTGACACATTACTGATTATCATATATCATTTGGGGAAGTGAGATAATCGCTGATACGTTACTGATTATTATATATCATTGGGGGAAGTGAGATAATCACTGATATGTTACTGATTATTATATATCATTGGGGGAAGTGAGATAATCACTGATATGTTACTGATTATTATATATCATTGGGGGAAGTGAGATAATCGCTGATACGTTACTGATTATTATATATCATTGGGGGAAGTGAGATAATCACTGATATGTTACTGATTATTATATATCATTGGGGGAAGTGAGATAATCACTGATATGTTACTGATTATTATATATCATTGGGGAAGTGAGTTAATCACTGATATGTTACTGATTATTATATATCATTTGGGGAAGTGAGTTAATCGCTGATATGTTACTGATTATTATATATCATTGGAGGAAGTGAGATAATCGCTGATACGTTACTGATTATTATATATCATTGGGGAAGTGAGTTAATCGCTGATACGTTACTGATTAATATATATCATTGGAGGAAGTGAGATAATCGCTGATATGTTACTGATTATTATATATCATTGGGGAAGTGAGATAATCGCTGATACGTTACTGATTAATATATATCATTGGAGGAAGTGAGTTAATCGCTGATACGTTACTGATTATTATATATCATTGGAGGAAGTGAGAGAATCGCTGATATGTTACTGATTATTATATATCATTGGGGAAGTGAGTTAATCACTGGTATGTTACTGATTATTATATATCATTTGGGGAAGTGAGTTAATCGCTGATACGTTACTGATTATTATATATCATTGGGGAAGTGAGATAATCGCTGATACGTTACTGATTAATATATATCATTGGGGAAGTGAGTTAATCGCTGATACGTTACTGATTATTATATATCATTGGGGGAAGTGAGTTAATCGCTGATACGTTACTGATTATTATATATCATTGGGGGAAGTGAGATAATCGCTGATTTGTTACTGATTAATATATATCATTGGGGAAGTGAGATAATCGCTGATACGTTACTGATTATTATATATCATTGGGGGAAGTGAGTTAATCTCTGATACGTTACTGATTAATATATATCATTGGAGGAAGTGAGATAATCGCTGATATGTTACTGATTATTATATATCATTGGGGAAGTGAGATAATCGCTGATATGTTACTGATTATTATATATCATTGGGGAAGTGAGATAATCGCTGATACGTTACTGATTATTATATATCATTGGAGGAAGTGAGATAATCGCTGATACGTTACTGATTATTATATATCATTGGGGGAAGTGAGATAATCACTGATATGTTACTGATTATTATATATCATTGGGGGAAGTGAGATAATCGCTGATACGTTACTGATTATTATATATCATTGGGGGAAGTGAGATAATCGCTGATATGTTACTGATTATTATATATCATTGGAGGAAGTGAGAGAATCGCTGATATGTTACTGATTATTATATATCATTGGGGGAAGTGAGATAATCGCTGATATGTTACTGATTATTATATATCATTGGGGAAGTGAGTTAATCGCTGATACGTTACTGATTATTATATATCATTGGAGGAAGTGAGATAATCGCTGATACGTTACTGATTATTATATATCATTGGGGAAATGAGATAATCGCTGATACGTTACTGATTATTATATATCATTGGGGGAAGTGAGATAATCGCTGATACGTTACTGATTATTATATATCATTGGGGAAGTGAGATAATCGCTGATACGTTACTGATTATTATATATCATTGGGGAAGTGAGATAATCACTGATATGTTACTGATTATTATATATCATTGGGGAAGTGAGATAATCGCTGATACGTTACTGATTAATATATATCATTGGAGGAAGTGAGTTAATCGCTGATACGTTACTGATTATTATATATCATTGGAGGAAGTGAGTTAATCGCTGATACGTTACTGATTAATATATATCATTGGAGGAAGTGAGATAATCGCTGATATGTTACTGATTATTATATATCATTGGGGGAAGTGAGATAATCACTGATACGTTACTGATTATTATATATCATTGGGGGAAGTGAGATAATCGCTGATATGTTACTGATTATTATATATCATTGGGGAAGTGAGTTAATCGCTGATATGTTACTGATTATTATATATCATTGGGGAAGTGAGTTAATCGATGATATGTTACTGATTATTATATATCATTGGGGAAGTGAGTTAATCACTGGTGTAACGGATCCTTACAAGTCCCTAGTAACTTTGAAACAAACAAGGGAATTACAGTTTAAACTTCCATTCATTCCATTGTCTCCTGTTCGCATGGTTCCGTACGAATTCTGTGTGTAAAATATAGGTGGCCGCCATTTCGGGACTTTTACACGTGTTCGCGGCCATCTTGTGCACGAACAGCGGTGTTTGCCTGTAACCGCATGGAACTGAAAACGGATACACAAACAGGCGAACACCGCTGAGTCCTCCAGACCTCCGTAAATTCGTATGGAAACTACCGAACGTCCCACCATTCGGTAGTTCTACTTCACCATCTATGGGGATTTCAGCGACCCCCGAGATTCGTATGGATGACCAGGTTTTCGGGTCTTTTTACCGTGCGAACGGAGACCGACCGCAAGGCCAAAACTCATGGAACTAATTTCGGCTAGTTGGTCTGTGCGGTCGGTCAAAACTTTGGAACACCGTATCTCCCGAACTATACATCCGAATGGGCTGATTTTTGGATATATTGGTCCCCTGAAGGAGAGCTATCCAGCGATACCGGATTTAAAGCTGTACCCCCTGTTTTTGGGGTACATCCAGAACTTGTGTCAAAATGTGGACATTTTAATTGTGTTATGTAGTTATCTGAGGGGAGGAGACGTGGGGGTGTTACCATATGTATTATTGGTTGTTTTCATCCTCCCCCTGGGAGTGTCCTGTATGTATCCGTTCCTAATAAAAAGCAGGCTGGATGTTCCAGTCCTCAGTTCATCTTGACCCTTCAAAACGTAGCCTCGTCTCGTTCTTGGAAGGGGATTATTTGGGAAGATTACTCTGTTCCTGTTTGCAGCTGAACCTGATTCTCTCTGGATATCGTGGATGGGATTATACCAGCTTGACTTCTCCACAGCAGCTTGCAGGGAAAAGGACGTCTCCAGCGGCAGATACCCTCTCAATAGCTGGGTAGCCGTTACATTGGTGGCAAGCGGCGGGACTCCAAAGAACAAGCACTGAATGGAGTCACAGTATGCCAAGCTGAAAAGACCCACACTAAAGGATTTATTGGAGAATCGTGGTAGGAGTGCCAGCAACAGACCACGGAGGGAGCTGATAGCTGACCTGCTGGAGCTGGACGGGATGGATAGGTCCATGGAGGTAACTGAACCCATGGCACCCATCAGTGAGGACGATGTGATTACGGCAATTGTACAGCGGAGATTAGCGTTGTATTCAGTCACGTCTACAGAACTAATAACCCAACTGCTCCGGGAAACAAGGGAAGAGATCCAAACCAAGAGGGTACAAGAAATGGAACTGGTAAGAGCCAGACAGCTCACTACACAGACAGTTCCTACCCCGCTACCCACTACTACGGTAAAGAAAATTCCCTTCACTGCATTTAAAACCTTTGTAGAAAATGAAGAGGAAATTGATGGGTATTTGGCTGACTTTGAAAGGCAGTGCTCTCTTCATCAAATACCACCAGAGCAATGGGTCACTATTCTGGCTGGGAAGCTATCAGGAAAAGCAAATGAGGCTTTTCGAGCACTGACTGCAGAGGAGATTGCACAGTACCAAAAAGTAAAAGAGGCACTACTCCGCCGGTACGCTGTAACCCCAGAGACATACCGTCGCCGCTTCCGGGAGTCCAAAAAGAAAGCTGTGGACTCCCACATGGAATGGGCTAATAGGTTACAGCGAGTGGCATCACACTGGATGCAAGGCTGCAACGCTAGCACGGGAGAGGAAGTATTACAACTGTTTTTATTGGAACACTTCTTCCAAGGTGTATCTGCTGACTTGCAGGATTGGGTAAGGGACAGACGCCCTAGCAATTTAAAAGAGGCAGCGCAGCTGGCAGACGAGTACGCTGAAAGCAGGAGGGTAAGCCAAAATACCCCAAGGCCAGCTATCAAAGTAGAGCAATGGCCCCCGGCTGCCTCGTCTCGACCAGAGTTCCGGGCTCCCATACCACCAGGACCAACCCGGCCTCAAGGACACAACAACTACCCCCGAGACTCGCATAGGATCATCTGTCACCGGTGCAACAACCCTGGACATGTCGCAAGGTATTGCCCGCTAGGACCAGCCGCTAATAATAATTGGAGGCGCAACTCCACAGAGAACAACCACACCCGTACCTCTGCTGCCCACTGTATAGAGGCCGAAATGGGCCCCGAGGAATGCCTGGGCATTTTGTATGAGGCAGATCCGATACAAGCCGCCTCCCCAGATAATCGCCAGCACCATAGGCAAGAGGTACGCGTGAATGGACAAATAGCCCAAGGATTGAGGGATACAGGGGCTACCATTACTTTGGTGCAGCGACACTTGGTAAAACCAGAGCATTTGGCCAAACACACCGTTGCTGTCCGTGTTGCAGGGGGAGCTGTATTTCGTTTACCCACGGCCCGGGTACACTTGGACTGGGGGGTTGGGTCAGGAAAGACCACGGTGGGCATCATGGATAATCTACCTGCTGAGGTCGTCTTGGGCAACGATATTGGCCCTCTGACTTCAGCCTACTTGCCCACCACCGATGCAGCCTGCCCCGTAACCACCCGATCACAGAGCAGGCTTACTGATGACGCCACCACAGGCCAGGAGACCCAGGTAAGCAACACACAGACACGTAGGTCACACATAAGGGAGAAGCCATTAGCGTGGGACACCCCAGAAGAGTTTGGGAGGGAGACTAGAGAGGACCCCACCCTACAGACGTACCGGGAGATAGCCGCTAGTGGGGGGAATGAGCATGAACGTTTTGTATGGGAACATGACAGGTTATACCGACTGACTGTGAGTAGAAAGAAGGGCTGTGCCCCTTCACAGAAACGCCAACTAGTGGTACCCAGAAAGTACCGGTTGGAGCTTCTCCGAATTGGCCATGATATTCCCCTAGCAGGACATTTGGGGGGTAACCGCACAACCTATCGGATAGCCCAGACCTTTTTCTGGCCGAATATTTCCAAGGATGTGCGGCGCTATTGCAGTACCTGCGACATATGCCAGAGGGTGGGGAAAAGAGGGGATCACCCTAAAGCTCGACTGTCACCTATGCCCATAATCGAGGAACCGTTTAGCCGGGTGGCAGTCGACCTGGTGGGGCCCCTACCTAACCCTAGCCCATCCGGTAAGAAATATATACTTACTGTGGTGGACTACGCTACCCGCTACCCGGAAGCCGTCGCCCTGGCAAATATTCAGGCCGACACTGTCGCCAGTGCCTTAGTAGGGATATTCACTAGAGTAGGTTTTCCCCGAGAAATACTATCTGACAGGGGGACTCAATTTACCGCAGATCTGACCCAACAGTTATGGAAGGTCTGCGGTATTCAGAACCTCCTCAGCTCACCCTACCACCCCCAGACGAACGGTCTCTGCGAACGCTTTAATGGTACCTTAAAACAGTTGCTGAGGACCTTTACCGCGGAATACAGAGACTGGGAGCGATTCTTGCCGCACCTCTTGTTTGCATATCGGGAGGTGCCGCAGGAATCCACTGGGTTCTCCCCGTTCGAACTACTCTACGGAAGAAGGGTACGAGGTCCCCTCGACCTCATCCGGGAGCATTGGGAAGGGGAGATGGAATCTGAAGGGATCCCTATTGTACCGTATGTTCTGGAGATGCGGGACCGCATGGAGCAGTTGGCCCGGATGGCACGGGACCATCTCCATGCGGCCCAGGGTCGACAGAAGCGTTGGTATGATAGGGGCGCCCGACAGAGAACTTTCCAGGTGGGTCAGAAAGTGCTGGTACTTAGACCGGTAAAGGGAAATAAACTCCAGACATCCTGGCAGGGCCCTTACAAAGTAGTAGCGCAGGTCTGCGACACTACTTATGTGATTGCCAGCAATAAAGATGAGAGAATTCAGAAAACCTTTCATGTAAATTTACTGAAAGAATACCAAGAGCGGCCAGAGGATGTTGCCGCTATATGCATTTCTGCTACCGAGGACCCCGACAGCCTACCTATCCCAGACCTATTAGCACCCAGAAAATCCCCTAGCTTACTGGACACCATCCAACTAGGGGAGCGGCTAACCGCAGCCGAAAAGGGCCAACTTAGACAGTTGATAATGGAAAAGAAATTAACGTTCGCCCAGGAACCAGGGTACACCACGCTAGCGACCCATTATGTCGAGACCCCAGGACAAGTACCCCTTAGGCAAACCCCATATCGAATCCCTGAGGCAGTCAGGGGAGAAATGAAAAAGGAAGTACAAGAAATGCTAAGGTTAGGAGTCATAGAACCGTCTGACAGCCCCTGGGCTTCACCCGTAGTCCTAGTACCCAAAAAGGACGGAGCTACTAGATTTTGTGTAGACTATAGGCGACTCAATGACCGTACCGTAACAGATGCGTACCCCATGCCCCGAGTGGACGAACTATTAGACCGCATTGCCAGGGGGAGGTATCTGACCACCATTGATCTATGCAAGGGATACTGGCAGATTCCCCTGGCCAAGGAGGCTATCCCCAAGTCGGCGTTCGTCACCCCATTTGGCCTGTACCAATTTAAGGTCATGCCATTTGGGATGAAGAACGCCCCAGCTACCTTTCAGCGCTTGGTGGATAGACTTCTTGATGACTTCCAGGACTTTGCCTGCGCATACCTGGATGACATAGCGATCTATAGTGAAACATGGGGGGAACACTTGCGACATGTAGAGGCTGTACTGGATCAGATTCGGGCCGCAGGCCTGACTCTGAAACCGGAAAAATGTAACTTCGGCATGGCCGAAGTCCAATACCTGGGACACAGGGTAGGATGTGGGAAACAACGCCCGGAACCCGCTAAGATTGAGGCGGTAGCCAACTGGCCCACACCCCACACCAAGACGCAGGTATTGGCATTCTTGGGGACAGCAGGATACTATAGAAAATTTGTCCCGGACTATAGCACTATCGCTAAACCCCTGACCGACTTAACGAAAAAGAACTTGCCTAGGGTAGTCCTGTGGTCTCCGGCCTGTGAGACAGCCTTCCAAGCCTTGAAAAATGCTCTGATCAATGCACCTGTTCTATCTGCCCCCGTTCCTAACAAAAGATTTGTCGTCCATACAGATGCATCCATGTATGGACTGGGGGCAGTTCTGAGCCAGATCGGAGAAGATGGGGGAGAACACCCTGTCGCGTATCTCAGCAGAAAACTATTGCCCAGGGAAGTGAGTTACGCGGCAGTGGAAAAAGAATGTTTAGCCCTAGTTTGGGCCCTAAAGAAACTTACACCCTACTTATATGGACAGGAGTTTACCCTGATCACCGATCATAATCCCCTGGTATGGCTGAACCGCGTAGCTGGAGACAATGGACGCTTGCTAAGGTGGAGCTTAGCACTACAGCCATACAATTTCCACATCCAGTATCGCCCGGGCCGCTTCAATGGAAACGCTGATGGATTATCCAGGCAAACGGAACTTTTACCGTAGCAGCAGACCGGACAGCCCCACGTTGACCCGAACAGGATCAATCCGGGTCTGCCGGAGTGTTCCACAAAAGGGGAGCAGTGTAACGGATCCTTACAAGTCCCTAGTAACTTTGAAACAAACAAGGGAATTACAGTTTAAACTTCCATTCATTCCATTGTCTCCTGTTCGCATGGTTCCGTACGAATTCTGTGTGTAAAATATAGGTGGCCGCCATTTCGGGACTTTTACACGTGTTCGCGGCCATCTTGTGCACGAACAGCGGTGTTTGCCTGTAACCGCATGGAACTGAAAACGGATACACAAACAGGCGAACACCGCTGAGTCCTCCAGACCTCCGTAAATTCGTATGGAAACTACCGAACGTCCCACCATTCGGTAGTTCTACTTCACCATCTATGGGGATTTCAGCGACCCCCGAGATTCGTATGGATGACCAGGTTTTCGGGTCTTTTTACCGTGCGAACGGAGACCGACCGCAAGGCCAAAACTCATGGAACTAATTTCGGCTAGTTGGTCTGTGCGGTCGGTCAAAACTTTGGAACACCGTATCTCCCGAACTATACATCCGAATGGGCTGATTTTTGGATATATTGGTCCCCTGAAGGAGAGCTATCCAGCGATACCGGATTTAAAGCTGTACCCCCTGTTTTTGGGGTACATCCAGAACTTGTGTCAAAATGTGGACATTTTAATTGTGTTATGTAGTTATCTGAGGGGAGGAGACGTGGGGGTGTTACCATATGTATTATTGGTTGTTTTCATCCTCCCCCTGGGAGTGTCCTGTATGTATCCGTTCCTAATAAAAAGCAGGCTGGATGTTCCAGTCCTCAGTTCATCTTGACCCTTCAAAACGTAGCCTCGTCTCGTTCTTGGAAGGGGATTATTTGGGAAGATTACTCTGTTCCTGTTTGCAGCTGAACCTGATTCTCTCTGGATATCGTGGATGGGATTATACCAGCTTGACTTCTCCACAGCAGCTTGCAGGGAAAAGGACGTCTCCAGCGGCAGATACCCTCTCAATAGCTGGGTAGCCGTTACATTGGTGGCAAGCGGCGGGACTCCAAAGAACAAGCACTGAATGGAGTCACAGTATGCCAAGCTGAAAAGACCCACACTAAAGGATTTATTGGAGAATCGTGGTAGGAGTGCCAGCAACAGACCACGGAGGGAGCTGATAGCTGACCTGCTGGAGCTGGACGGGATGGATAGGTCCATGGAGGTAACTGAACCCATGGCACCCATCAGTGAGGACGATGTGATTACGGCAATTGTACAGCGGAGATTAGCGTTGTATTCAGTCACGTCTACAGAACTAATAACCCAACTGCTCCGGGAAACAAGGGAAGAGATCCAAACCAAGAGGGTACAAGAAATGGAACTGGTAAGAGCCAGACAGCTCACTACACAGACAGTTCCTACCCCGCTACCCACTACTACGGTAAAGAAAATTCCCTTCACTGCATTTAAAACCTTTGTAGAAAATGAAGAGGAAATTGATGGGTATTTGGCTGACTTTGAAAGGCAGTGCTCTCTTCATCAAATACCACCAGAGCAATGGGTCACTATTCTGGCTGGGAAGCTATCAGGAAAAGCAAATGAGGCTTTTCGAGCACTGACTGCAGAGGAGATTGCACAGTACCAAAAAGTAAAAGAGGCACTACTCCGCCGGTACGCTGTAACCCCAGAGACATACCGTCGCCGCTTCCGGGAGTCCAAAAAGAAAGCTGTGGACTCCCACATGGAATGGGCTAATAGGTTACAGCGAGTGGCATCACACTGGATGCAAGGCTGCAACGCTAGCACGGGAGAGGAAGTATTACAACTGTTTTTATTGGAACACTTCTTCCAAGGTGTATCTGCTGACTTGCAGGATTGGGTAAGGGACAGACGCCCTAGCAATTTAAAAGAGGCAGCGCAGCTGGCAGACGAGTACGCTGAAAGCAGGAGGGTAAGCCAAAATACCCCAAGGCCAGCTATCAAAGTAGAGCAATGGCCCCCGGCTGCCTCGTCTCGACCAGAGTTCCGGGCTCCCATACCACCAGGACCAACCCGGCCTCAAGGACACAACAACTACCCCCGAGACTCGCATAGGATCATCTGTCACCGGTGCAACAACCCTGGACATGTCGCAAGGTATTGCCCGCTAGGACCAGCCGCTAATAATAATTGGAGGCGCAACTCCACAGAGAACAACCACACCCGTACCTCTGCTGCCCACTGTATAGAGGCCGAAATGGGCCCCGAGGAATGCCTGGGCATTTTGTATGAGGCAGATCCGATACAAGCCGCCTCCCCAGATAATCGCCAGCACCATAGGCAAGAGGTACGCGTGAATGGACAAATAGCCCAAGGATTGAGGGATACAGGGGCTACCATTACTTTGGTGCAGCGACACTTGGTAAAACCAGAGCATTTGGCCAAACACACCGTTGCTGTCCGTGTTGCAGGGGGAGCTGTATTTCGTTTACCCACGGCCCGGGTACACTTG
Organism: Pelobates fuscus; assembly: GCF_036172605.1. Lineage (NCBI taxonomy): Eukaryota > Metazoa > Chordata > Amphibia > Anura > Pelobatidae > Pelobates > Pelobates fuscus. The sequence goes on from NC_086322.1 coordinate 1,947,027, forward strand.
GACTGGGGGGTTGGGTCAGGAAAGACCACGGTGGGCATCATGGATAATCTACCTGCTGAGGTCGTCTTGGGCAACGATATTGGCCCTCTGACTTCAGCCTACTTGCCCACCACCGATGCAGCCTGCCCCGTAACCACCCGATCACAGAGCAGGCTTACTGATGACGCCACCACAGGCCAGGAGACCCAGGTAAGCAACACACAGACACGTAGGTCACACATAAGGGAGAAGCCATTAGCGTGGGACACCCCAGAAGAGTTTGGGAGGGAGACTAGAGAGGACCCCACCCTACAGACGTACCGGGAGATAGCCGCTAGTGGGGGGAATGAGCATGAACGTTTTGTATGGGAACATGACAGGTTATACCGACTGACTGTGAGTAGAAAGAAGGGCTGTGCCCCTTCACAGAAACGCCAACTAGTGGTACCCAGAAAGTACCGGTTGGAGCTTCTCCGAATTGGCCATGATATTCCCCTAGCAGGACATTTGGGGGGTAACCGCACAACCTATCGGATAGCCCAGACCTTTTTCTGGCCGAATATTTCCAAGGATGTGCGGCGCTATTGCAGTACCTGCGACATATGCCAGAGGGTGGGGAAAAGAGGGGATCACCCTAAAGCTCGACTGTCACCTATGCCCATAATCGAGGAACCGTTTAGCCGGGTGGCAGTCGACCTGGTGGGGCCCCTACCTAACCCTAGCCCATCCGGTAAGAAATATATACTTACTGTGGTGGACTACGCTACCCGCTACCCGGAAGCCGTCGCCCTGGCAAATATTCAGGCCGACACTGTCGCCAGTGCCTTAGTAGGGATATTCACTAGAGTAGGTTTTCCCCGAGAAATACTATCTGACAGGGGGACTCAATTTACCGCAGATCTGACCCAACAGTTATGGAAGGTCTGCGGTATTCAGAACCTCCTCAGCTCACCCTACCACCCCCAGACGAACGGTCTCTGCGAACGCTTTAATGGTACCTTAAAACAGTTGCTGAGGACCTTTACCGCGGAATACAGAGACTGGGAGCGATTCTTGCCGCACCTCTTGTTTGCATATCGGGAGGTGCCGCAGGAATCCACTGGGTTCTCCCCGTTCGAACTACTCTACGGAAGAAGGGTACGAGGTCCCCTCGACCTCATCCGGGAGCATTGGGAAGGGGAGATGGAATCTGAAGGGATCCCTATTGTACCGTATGTTCTGGAGATGCGGGACCGCATGGAGCAGTTGGCCCGGATGGCACGGGACCATCTCCATGCGGCCCAGGGTCGACAGAAGCGTTGGTATGATAGGGGCGCCCGACAGAGAACTTTCCAGGTGGGTCAGAAAGTGCTGGTACTTAGACCGGTAAAGGGAAATAAACTCCAGACATCCTGGCAGGGCCCTTACAAAGTAGTAGCGCAGGTCTGCGACACTACTTATGTGATTGCCAGCAATAAAGATGAGAGAATTCAGAAAACCTTTCATGTAAATTTACTGAAAGAATACCAAGAGCGGCCAGAGGATGTTGCCGCTATATGCATTTCTGCTACCGAGGACCCCGACAGCCTACCTATCCCAGACCTATTAGCACCCAGAAAATCCCCTAGCTTACTGGACACCATCCAACTAGGGGAGCGGCTAACCGCAGCCGAAAAGGGCCAACTTAGACAGTTGATAATGGAAAAGAAATTAACGTTCGCCCAGGAACCAGGGTACACCACGCTAGCGACCCATTATGTCGAGACCCCAGGACAAGTACCCCTTAGGCAAACCCCATATCGAATCCCTGAGGCAGTCAGGGGAGAAATGAAAAAGGAAGTACAAGAAATGCTAAGGTTAGGAGTCATAGAACCGTCTGACAGCCCCTGGGCTTCACCCGTAGTCCTAGTACCCAAAAAGGACGGAGCTACTAGATTTTGTGTAGACTATAGGCGACTCAATGACCGTACCGTAACAGATGCGTACCCCATGCCCCGAGTGGACGAACTATTAGACCGCATTGCCAGGGGGAGGTATCTGACCACCATTGATCTATGCAAGGGATACTGGCAGATTCCCCTGGCCAAGGAGGCTATCCCCAAGTCGGCGTTCGTCACCCCATTTGGCCTGTACCAATTTAAGGTCATGCCATTTGGGATGAAGAACGCCCCAGCTACCTTTCAGCGCTTGGTGGATAGACTTCTTGATGACTTCCAGGACTTTGCCTGCGCATACCTGGATGACATAGCGATCTATAGTGAAACATGGGGGGAACACTTGCGACATGTAGAGGCTGTACTGGATCAGATTCGGGCCGCAGGCCTGACTCTGAAACCGGAAAAATGTAACTTCGGCATGGCCGAAGTCCAATACCTGGGACACAGGGTAGGATGTGGGAAACAACGCCCGGACCCGCTAAGATTGAGGCGGTAGCCAACTGGCCCACACCCCACACCAAGACGCAGGTATTGGCATTCTTGGGGACAGCAGGATACTATAGAAAATTTGTCCCGGACTATAGCACTATCGCTAAACCCCTGACCGACTTAACGAAAAAGAACTTGCCTAGGGTAGTCCTGTGGTCTCCGGCCTGTGAGACAGCCTTCCAAGCCTTGAAAAATGCTCTGATCAATGCACCTGTTCTATCTGCCCCCGTTCCTAACAAAAGATTTGTCGTCCATACAGATGCATCCATGTATGGACTGGGGGCAGTTCTGAGCCAGATCGGAGAAGATGGGGGAGAACACCCTGTCGCGTATCTCAGCAGAAAACTATTGCCCAGGGAAGTGAGTTACGCGGCAGTGGAAAAAGAATGTTTAGCCCTAGTTTGGGCCCTAAAGAAACTTACACCCTACTTATATGGACAGGAGTTTACCCTGATCACCGATCATAATCCCCTGGTATGGCTGAACCGCGTAGCTGGAGACAATGGACGCTTGCTAAGGTGGAGCTTAGCACTACAGCCATACAATTTCCACATCCAGTATCGCCCGGGCCGCTTCAATGGAAACGCTGATGGATTATCCAGGCAAACGGAACTTTTACCGTAGCAGCAGACCGGACAGCCCCACGTTGACCCGAACAGGATCAATCCGGGTCTGCCGGAGTGTTCCACAAAAGGGGAGCAGTGTAACGGATCCTTACAAGTCCCTAGTAACTTTGAAACAAACAAGGGAATTACAGTTTAAACTTCCATTCATTCCATTGTCTCCTGTTCGCATGGTTCCGTACGAATTCTGTGTGTAAAATATAGGTGGCCGCCATTTCGGGACTTTTACACGTGTTCGCGGCCATCTTGTGCACGAACAGCGGTGTTTGCCTGTAACCGCATGGAACTGAAAACGGATACACAAACAGGCGAACACCGCTGAGTCCTCCAGACCTCCGTAAATTCGTATGGAAACTACCGAACGTCCCACCATTCGGTAGTTCTACTTCACCATCTATGGGGATTTCAGCGACCCCCGAGATTCGTATGGATGACCAGGTTTTCGGGTCTTTTTACCGTGCGAACGGAGACCGACCGCAAGGCCAAAACTCATGGAACTAATTTCGGCTAGTTGGTCTGTGCGGTCGGTCAAAACTTTGGAACACCGTATCTCCCGAACTATACATCCGAATGGGCTGATTTTTGGATATATTGGTCCCCTGAAGGAGAGCTATCCAGCGATACCGGATTTAAAGCTGTACCCCCTGTTTTTGGGGTACATCCAGAACTTGTGTCAAAATGTGGACATTTTAATTGTGTTATGTAGTTATCTGAGGGGAGGAGACGTGGGGGTGTTACCATATGTATTATTGGTTGTTTTCATCCTCCCCCTGGGAGTGTCCTGTATGTATCCGTTCCTAATAAAAAGCAGGCTGGATGTTCCAGTCCTCAGTTCATCTTGACCCTTCAAAACGTAGCCTCGTCTCGTTCTTGGAAGGGGATTATTTGGGAAGATTACTCTGTTCCTGTTTGCAGCTGAACCTGATTCTCTCTGGATATCGTGGATGGGATTATACCAGCTTGACTTCTCCACAGCAGCTTGCAGGGAAAAGGACGTCTCCAGCGGCAGATACCCTCTCAATAGCTGGGTAGCCGTTACAACTGGTATGTTACTGATTATTATATATCATTTGGGGAAGTGAGTTAATCGCTGATACGTTACTGATTATTATATATCATTGGGGAAGTGAGATAATCGCTGATACGTTACTGATTAATATATATCATTGGGGAAGTGAGTTAATCGCTGATACGTTACTGATTATTATATATCATTGGGGAAGTGAGTTAATCTCTGATACGTTACTGATTAATATATATCATTGGGGAAGTGAGTTAATCGCTGATACGTTACTGATTAATATATATCATTGGGGAAGTGAGATAATCGCTGATATGTTACTGATTATTATATATCATTGGGGAAGTGAGATAATCGCTGATACGTTACTGATTATTATATATCATTGGAGGAAGTGAGATAATCGCTGATACGTTACTGATTATTATATATCATTGGGGGAAGTGAGATAATCACTGATATGTTACTGATTATTATATATCATTGGGGGAAGTGAGATAATCGCTGATACGTTACTGATTATTATATATCATTGGGGGAAGTGAGATAATCGCTGATATGTTACTGATTATTATATATCATTGGAGGAAGTGAGAGAATCGCAGATATGTTACTGATTATTATATATCATTGGGGGAAGTGAGATAATCGCTGATATGTTACTGATTATTATATATCATTGGGGAAGTGAGTTAATCGCTGATACGTTACTGATTATTATATATCATTGGAGGAAGTGAGATAATCGCTGATACGTTACTGATTATTATATATCATTGGGGAAGTGAGATAATCGCTGATACGTTACTGATTATTATATATCATTGGGGGAAGTGAGATAATCGCTGATACGTTACTGATTATTATATATCATTGGGGAAGTGAGATAATCGCTGATACGTTACTGATTATTATATATCATTGGGGAAGTGAGATAATCACTGATATGTTACTGATTATTATAGATCATTGGGGGAAGTGAGATAATCGCTGATACGTTACTGATTAATATATATCATTGGAGGAAGTGAGATAATCGCTGATACGTTACTGATTATTATATATCATTGGAGGAAGTGAGATCACTGATTATGTTACTGATTATTATATATCATTGGGGGAAGTGAGATAATCGCTGATACGTTACTGATTATTATATATCATTGGGGGAAGTGAGATAATCGCTGATATGTTACTGATTATTATATATCATTGGAGGAAGTGAGAGAATCGCAGATATGTTACTGATTATTATATATCATTGGGGGAAGTGAGATAATCGCTGATATGTTACTGATTATTATATATCATTGGGGAAGTGAGTTAATCGCTGATACGTTACTGATTATTATATATCATTGGAGGAAGTGAGATAATCGCTGATACGTTACTGATTATTATATATCATTGGGGAAGTGAGATAATCGCTGATACGTTACTGATTATTATATATCATTGGGGGAAGTGAGATAATCGCTGATACGTTACTGATTATTATATATCATTGGGGAAGTGAGATAATCGCTGATACGTTACTGATTATTATATATCATTGGGGAAGTGAGATAATCACTGATATGTTACTGATTATTATAGATCATTGGGGGAAGTGAGATAATCGCTGATACGTTACTGATTAATATATATCATTGGAGGAAGTGAGATAATCGCTGATACGTTACTGATTATTATATATCATTGGAGGAAGTGAGATCACTGATTATGTTACTGATTATTATATATCATTGGAGGAAGTGAGATAATCGCTGATACGTTACTGATTATTATATATCATTGGGGGAAGTGAGATAATCGCTGATACGTTACTGATTATTATATATCATTGGGGAAGTGAGGTAATCGCTGATACGTTACTGTAGTGGAATGCAGTAAGCCTGTCCTGCAAAATGCCTGTGTGACTGTATTCGTTATATTTTTACCTATGTTGAAATTGCTATTCGTCTATTTAATATGTGAATTGTATGTTATTCGGTAGTTTCCATCCGTACTATATACTTATGGAAACTACCGAACGGAGAGACCACCCCGGAGAGAAGTGTGCCAGCAATTAAGGTTCACATTCTTTCCAAACCGCAAGTTAACCGGCTCATTAACATTGTATCTGGGTGGCCGCCATTCGGCATGCGTACACGTGGCGGCGGCCATCTTACGCATGAAAATCGCAGCGGTGTTTGGTCGTCGAGTGTCTGGAACTCAAATCGGACACTCAAACAACCAAACACCGCTGAGACCTCCAGAGCTCCGTAACTGCCGAACGGAGAGACCTAACGAATCCCCATTCGGTAGTAACAAAGTACCGAATGAGGGAATCACTATCTAGGTGAATTTAAGTATAGATGGCAATTATAAATGTCTGTTTTAACTGCCGAACGGAGACCGACCGCAGGGCCCATTCTCATGGAACCCTTTTCGGATACCAACTCGTGTGCGGTCGGTCAAACTTCACCTTCCTGTAACTACCGAACCACTGGTCCGATCTGGGTGAATTTTGGATATTATATTCACCCAGATCAGGGCTACCTAGCGGTACCCTAATATTAAGGATATGTGATGGTTTAGGGGTACATCCAGGTTTGGGGTAAAGTACTGTACAAGTTAAGGGGATTATGACTCACTCTGAGGGGAGGAGAGGTGTGGGAGGTAACAAGCACTGTATTGGTTACTGTCCTAATTACTGTAGTTCCCTCCCTTGCATGGGAGCAGGCTTTATAAGAAACCTTGGAATAAACGATTGTCAGTTCTACTCCTGAAACTGTGTGTCGTCCAGTTATTGGGAGTGCTGTGGGGATTTTGCTGTACCTTTTTACCTGCTGGAAACTCTGCTGTGGATTTACTAATGACTTGTTCCTGAGCCTTCCTTGGATCTAAAGTGGAGAATAGCTGCGAGAAATCAGCTCTCCGCTACAGTTACTGATTATTATATATCATTGGGGAAGTGAGATAATCACTGATACGTTACTGATTATTATATATCATTGGGGGAAGTGAGTTAATCGCTGATACGTTACTGATTAATATATATCATTGGGGAAGTGAGATAATCACTGATATGTTACTGATTATTATATATTATTGGAGGAAGTGAGTTAATCCCTGATACTTTACTGATTATTATATATCATTGGGGAAGTGAGATAATCACTGATACGTTACTGATTATTATATATCATTGGGGGAAGTGAGATAATCGCTGATACGTTACTGATTATTATATATCATTGGGGGAAGTGAGATAATCGCTGATACGTTACTGATTATTATATATCATTGGGGGAAGTGAGATAATCGCTGATATGTTACTGATTATTATATATCATTGGGGGAAGTGAGATAATCACTGATACGTTACTGATTATTATATATCATTGGGGGAAGTGAGATAATCGCTGATATGTTACTGATTATTATATATCATTGGAGGAAGTGAGATAATCGCTGATATGTTACTGATTATTATATATCATTGGGGGAAGTGAGATAATCACTGATATGTTACTGATTATTATATATCATTGGAGGAAGTGAGATAATCGCTGATACGTTACTGATTATTATATATCATTGGGGGAAGTGAGATAGTCACTGATATGTTACTGATTATTATATATCATTGGAGGAAGTGAGAGAATCGCTGATATGTTACTGATTATTATATAGCATTGGGGGAAGTGAGATAATCGCTGATATGTTACTGATTATTATATATCATTGGGGGAAGTGAGATAATCGCTGATATGTTACTGATTATTATATATCATTGGGGAAGTGAGATAATCGCTGATATGTTACTGATTATTATATATCATTGGGGGAAGTGAGATAATCGCTGATACGTTACTGATTATTATATATCATTGGGGAAAGTGAGATAATCGCTGATATGTTACTGATTATTATATATCATTGGAGGAAGTGAGATAATCGCTGATACGTTACTGATTATTATATATCATTGGGGGAAGTGAGATAATCACTGATATGTTACTGATTATTATATATCATTGGAGGAAGTGAGATAATCGCTGATACGTTACTGATTATTATATATCATTGGGGGAAGTGAGATAATCACTGATATGTTACTGATTATTATATATCATTGGAGGAAGTGAGATAATCGCTGATACGTTACTGATTATTATATATCATTGGGGGAAGTGAGATAATCGCTGATATGTTACTGATTATTATATATCATTGGAGGAAGTGAGAGAATCGCTGATATGTTACTGATTATTATATATCATTGGAGGAAGTGAGAGAATCGCTGATATGTTACTGATTATTATATATCATTGGGGGAAGTGAGATAATCGCTGATATGTTACTGATTATTATATATCATTGGGGAAGTGAGTTAATCGCTGATACGTTACTGATTATTATATATCATTGGAGGAAGTGAGATAATCGCTGATACGTTACTGATTATTATATATCATTGGGGAAGTGAGATAATCGCTGATACGTTACTGATTATTATATATCATTGGGGAAGTGAGATAACTGCTGATACGTTACTGATTATTATATATCATTGGGGAAGTGAGATAATCGCTGATACGTTACTGATTATTATATATCATTGGGGGAAGTGAGATAATCGCTGATACGTTACTGATTATTTTATATCATTGGGGGAAGTGAGATAATCGCTGATATGTTACTGATTATTATATATCATTGGGGAAGTGAGATAATCACTGATATGTTACTGATTATTATATATCATTGGGGGAAGTGAGATAATCGCTGATACGTTACTGATTATTATATATCATTGGGGAAGTGAGATAATCGCTGATACGTTACTGATTATTATATATCATTGGGGAAGTGAGATAATCGCTGATACGTTACTGATTATTATATATCATTGGGGAAGTGAGATAATCGCTGATACGTTACTGATTATTATATATCATTGGGGAAGTGAGATAATCGCTGATACATTACTGATTATTATATATCATTGGGGGAAGTGAGTTAATCGCTGATATGTTACTGATTATTATATATCATTGGGGGAAGTGAGATAATCGCTGATACGTTACTGATTATTATATATCATTGGAGGAAGTGAGATAATCGCTGATACGTTACTGATTATTATATATCATTGGGGGAAGTGAGATAATCGCTGATACGTTACTGATTATTATATATCATTGGGAAGTGAGATAATCGCTGATACGTTACTGATTATTATATATCATTGGGGAAGTGAGATAATCGCTGATACGTTACTGATTATTATATATCATTGGAGGAAGTGAGATAATCGCTGATACGTTACTGATTATTATATATCATTGGGGGAAGTGAGATAATCACTGATACGTTACTGATTATTATATATCATTGGGGGAAGTGAGATAATCGCTGATATGTTACTGATTATTATATATCATTGGGGAAGTGAGATAATCGCTGATACGTTACTGATTATTATATATCATTGGGGAAGTGAGATAATCGCTGATACGTTACTGATTATTATATATCATTGGGGAAGTGAGATAATCGCTGATATGTTACTGATTATTATATATCATTGGGGGAAGTGAGATAATCGCTGATACGTTACTGATTATTATATATCATTGGTGTGGCGAAACCGACCTCGCCACGTGTCCTTGGAGGGGGCTGATTGCCCGCCTCTTGCCTTTGGACTATGGACCAGACTTTATGGGAATGTGATACCCCAGATAGCCATACCATGGAGCCTATTCATATAATGAAAGACTATGGGAAAGACTTTAGCTCCATGGCAATTGTACTGTGTGAGTAGGATCTGCGCGCTATTCGGTAGTTTTGTGCGTGCAGATCCCAGCTATCTGGGGATAGGTGAAATGTCTGTGTGTTATGTGTAAATGTGACTTTATGTATTTTAAAGTGTTTTATGTTGTTTTGCAACCATGTGGTTAATGGAGTCTGCCTTTAGTCCTGGGTAATTGGATTACTTCTCCAATTAACTCCAGGGCAGAAGGGAGGAAACCAGGGTGCATTGTGGGGAGGTTTTTCTGCCAGCCAGAAAGGAACAAAAGATACTTTTAGTAACTTTTGAACCCCTGGTCGGATTCATGCCATTTTTTAATATGTTGTTCCCCTGAATGGATTGATTGTGGATATGTATTTTTATGTGAATGTGATGTATGGTTTTAAAGTTATGAAAGTTGTGTAAAAGTATATTTTACACTGTATGCATTATGTGTCACACTAAGGGGAGGGGATGTGTGGGAGGTAACATCTATGTCATTGGTTCTTTTATGCCTCCCCCTGGGTGTGGCCTGTATGTGTGAGTTGGAAATAAAAGCCAGGCTGGATGAGCCAGTCCAGAGTTCCTGTTTTACCCTCAAAGTGATGTGTCGTCTCATTATTGGGGGGAAGGATTTATTGCATGCTGTTCCAGTTGACTGCTAGGAGTACAAGCCTATTTGTATGGTTCCTATTCAATGGTATACAGCATTCATATGCTTGGGAGAAATTTAAAGGTTTCTCGGATTCGGTGATTGTGGTGTCTGCCAGAGTGCTTGGAGTCCTCAGGAAGCACTAGGAGCATCCATTAACGGAGGTACCAAGTCGGGGTGCCAGGCGATCCGTTACAATTGGGAAGTGAGATAATCGCTGATACGTTACTGATTATTATATATCATTGGAGAAGTGAGATAATCGCTGATACGTTACTGATTATTATATATCATTGGGGAAGTGAGATAATCGCTGATACGTTACTGATTATTATATATCATTGGGGGAAGTGAGATAATCACTGATACGTTACTGATTATTATATATCATTGGAGGAAGTGAGATAATCGCTGATACGTTACTGATTATTATATATCATTGGGGGAAGTGAGATAATCACTGATATGTTACTGATTATTATATATCATTGGGGAAGTGAGATAATCGCTGATACGCTACTGATTATTATATATCATTGGAGGAAGTAAGATAATCACTGATACGTTACTGATTATTATATATCATTGGGGGAAATGAGATAATCACTGATATGTTACTGATTATTATATATCATTGGGGAAGTGAGATAATCGCTGATACGTTACTGATTATTATATATCATTGGAGGAAGTGAGTTAATCGCTGATACGTTACTGATTATTATATATCATTGGGGAAGTGAGATAATCGCTGATATGTTACTGATTATTATATATCATTGGAGAAGTGAGATAATCGCTGATACGTTACTGATTATTATATATCATTGGGGGAAGTGAGATAATCACTGATACATTACTGATTATTATATATAATTGGGGGAAGTGAGATAATCGCTGATATGTTACTGATTATTATATATCATTGGGGAAGTGAGATAATCACTGATACGTTACTGATTATTATATATCATTGGGGAAGTGAGATAATCGCTGATATGTTACTGATTATTATATATCATTGGGGAAGTGAGATAATCGCTGATACGTTACTGATTATTATATATCATTGGGGGAAGTGAGATAATCGCTGATATGTTACTGATTATTATATATCATTGGGGGAAGTGAGATAATCACTGATTATTATATATCATTGGAGGAAGTGAGATAATCGCTGATACGTTACTGATTATTATATATCATTGGAGGAAGTGAGATAATCACTGATACGTTACTGATTATTATATATCATTGGGGGAAGTGAGATAATCACTGATATGTTACTGATTATTATATATCATTGGGGAAGTGAGATAATCGCTGATACGTTACTGATTATTATATATCATTGGAGGAAGTGAGTTAATCGCTGATACGTTACTGATTATTATATATCATTGGGGAAGTGAGATAATCACTGATACGTTACTGATTATTATATATCATTGGGGGAAGCCAGCTTGCACATGTATTGATTTGATAATTATCTGACTGAGGAAGTGATGCATTATTGATTATCATACTATAAACGACATGGGTAATAATGACATTATAACATAGCAAACTGAATGTATTTTATGTATATAGCAGGAAATGTCTGTCTATATAACACCCTGTGTGCTGTATGTCTAACCCGGCAGGTACCTCAGTGGTGTGCAGAGTTTGCACTCTCTCAGCAGTACAGTGAGGGCTCTGTGGTCTGCTCCCAGCCGCACACTGCCGCAGCCGTCAGTCTGGCTCTCAGAGTTGCAGATGAGATGGATTTAAATGTGGGACACGAGGTAGGATATTCCGTCCCACATGAAGACTGCACTTCCCCAAACACCATGCTGAGGTAAGACCCCTGCTATCTGGGAGAGTTAAATTAGAAGGGAGGTGCTTGACAAATGTGGTAATTAGGAAGAGCGCTCCGTGAAAGAACTCATGGGATGGGATTATGGCAGAAAAGCTTGGATTTTTGGTTTAATAGTCAGAATACAATGAGTATGGTCGTTTTGGCAGAGCTTAGATTGAGCAGGAAACATGGGTGGTATAATGGCAGAGAGTGCGCTGTGGGGTAACGTAACGGCAGAGAGTGCGCAGTGAGGTAACGGCAGAGAGTGCGCGGTGGGGTAACGTAACGGCAGAGAGTGCCGGTGGGGTAACGTAACGGCAAAGAATGCGCGGTGGGGTAACGTAACGGCAGAGAGTGCGCGGTGGGGTAACGTAACGGCAGAGAGTGAGAGGTGGGGTAACGTAACGGCAGAGAGTGCGCGGTGGGGTAACGTAACGGCAGAGAGTGCTCAGTGAGGTAACGTAACGGCAGAGAGTGCGCGGTGGGGTAACGTAACGGCAAAGAATGCGCGGTGGGGTAACGTAACGGCAGAGAGTGCGCGGTGGGGTAATGTAACGGCAGAGAGTGCGCAGTGAGGTAACGTAACGGCAGAGAGTGCGTGGTGGGGTAACGTAACGGCAAAGAATGCGCGGTGGGGTAACGTAACGGCAGAGAGTGCGCGGTGGGGTAACGTAACGGCAGAGAGTGTGCAGTGGGTTAACGTAACGGCAGAGAGTGCGCAGTGGGGTAACGTAACGGCAGAGAGTGCGCGGTGGGGTAACATAACGGCAGAGAGTGCCGGTGGGGTAACGTAACGGCAAAGAATGCGCGGTGGGATAACGTAACGGCAGAGAGTGCACGGTGGGATAACGTAACGGCAGAGAGTGCACGGTGGGATAACGTAACGGCAGAGAGTGCGCGGTGGGGTAACGTAACGGCAGAGAGTGTGCGGTGGGGTAACGTAACAGAGTGTGCAGTGGGGTAACGTAACGGCAGAGAGTGCGCAGTGGGGTAACGTAACGGCAGAGAGTGCCGGTGGGGTAACGTAACGGCAAAGAATGCGCGGTGGGATAACGTAACGGCAGAGAGTGCGCAGTGGGGTAACGTAACGGCAGAGAGTGCGCAGTGGGGTAACGTAACGGCAGAGAGTGCGCGGTGGGGTAACGTAACGGCAGAGTGTCCCGGTGGGGTAACGTAACGGCAAAGAATGCATGGTGGGAAAACGTAACGGTAGATAGTGAGCGGTGGGATAACGTAATGCCAGAGAGTGTGCGGTGGGATAACGTAACTTCAGAGTGCATGATGTAACTATATATATATATATATATATTGTTTTTTTTTCTTCTGTCATGTGTGCCCAGGTTTTGTTGGGATTCCCTGCTGCTGCATGAACTGACCTCTAACCCTCTGCTTCAGGAGGTTGGGGTGGTCATTTTGGATGAGGTAGACGAGCGCACAGTAGCTTCTGACCTTCTCCTGGGTTTACTTAAAGATGTTACCCGTCAGAGACCTTTGCTGCGCCTGGTGGTTATGACATCACCAGGAATGGAGAAGCGCTTCCTGGAATTTTTGGAGGATGGTGTATCTGTGGTGAGGATCCAAGGTCAGGAGACCGTGCCTCAGGTGGTATACCGTGCCTCACAGTCCCACGACCCAGTCTTGGCTGCTTGTCATATGGTTTTAGATGTCCACCGCCTGGGGGATCCAGGAGATATTCTGCTGTTCTTGGCCAGCGAAGAGGTGAGTCCCTATCACTCAGGGTTATTGAACAAGCTGAGTGATCAGTGGAGAATGTGTGCTTGGCAGGAACAGAGCAGCCGTCATCTAAATTACTGCTTCTCACACAATAATTAAAAATAGTGAGAGCACACACAATAATTTTACCAAAAATTTATAAACAAAACCTTACTCAGAAAAGAATCACAGTGGATTTTCTCCTTCAAGACTCTGACCCCTCTAGGTCTTAATGAGGAATTTAATTACACGGCATTCATACATTAATAATATCCATCTCGGTACTTAATACTCCAGACAGGCTTCTCTCTAATCCCGCAAGTCGCTTAGTTGCCCTTAATAATTTATTACCCCCTTTCACGCTACAGCATGTAACTATTTGAATTTTGTTTATGATATAAAACGTAACACCCAAACTGCCTTATTGGTATCTGGAATTCCCACTATTAATGGGGCACTTCTACTATACCACTGCAGATATCCCTATTGATTTACTTTCAGTCCATGTCTATATAATCCCTCTATTCAAAAATAAGAATACGGTTATCCCAGGACACCGTGAGTTCTTTTGATTGAGTTGAATTCCTCTGACTCTGCGGGTTTCTATCCATAATATAAACCCCCCTTTCCCCCCCCCCCCCTTCAACCGGCATACCAGGCGTCCGCACTATATTACCGGACACTATCCAATTGTGCTTGTGTTTCTACCTGTAACAAGCTATATCTAGCTAGCGATCTTCACATACCGATCTGTACAAATTGACAACCTCTAGTACTATGCACCACTCCAGGACAGCAACTGATACTGTCGGTGTACTATCACCAAATAAATAATGTCCAAGTATTCATATCTCCTCCTATCTAATCTATACCTACCTATCATCCCTACAAGTATAACAACTGGGGCGCCGCCACAATATTAACTTATCAAGATTATCATCATTTTTATGACAATTTTTTATTTGAATACCCCTCCTATTGGCTGACATGCCAATAAACTTGAGTCCACCGATGCATTGACCACGGATGTTCAGCCAATCTAATAATATTTTAAAGGACGTAGGCTTCTCCTTAACCTTTTTCAGCCATTTCGGCCACCATACTCCCTGCATGAATCAGTGACCAATCAGATGCAAGGGCGGCCTTTTTAAACCCTAGCATGTCGGGAAATCATTTCCCCCTGATGAGCCTTTGAAGTAAGGCGAAACGCGCGTCGGGGCGCGACGATTCAACATTCCCTATCACTATACTTACCAGACTCTGCCTGCTGTGTTTCTCGTCACCTCCTCCCCCCCTACACTCCGCATTATTTTGATTATTACCTACCCGTAGTGGGGAGATAGCGGACGAACAGTTAGGGACACACACCGATCACGGTATGCAATAGGAGTCAGCGACTGAATCTGTAGGCTAGAGCCTCTCTGTACATAAAGGGGTCAGTCTGCCATTTCTCAAGCAGCTTAAACCTTCTTATCTTCCTTTCCTATACCAGGTACCCTTGAAGGTACCCTTTCTCACTATCTCTACCTAGGAACTTTGAGATCCTGTCGACCTCGGTCACTAGCCTTAACGGCATCATTTGGTATAGGTATTTAGAGCAGTTACATCTGCCATTGATGAAACTAACCCAATATGACTCCTTAATACGGATTTAGGTACCTGTATGCTTTGCTGGACACACACTCCACCGCATACAACTTTGACTACAGGTTCACTCGCCGTGATAGGAATAAGATACACTTTCTCTGTAGTAGCATCCCTCTTTAGTCAAATTACACAAAAATACACTGCACTGTATCTCAAACTCTGACATTTTGATACGAGTACAGCTCATGACAGTATCTTTATTTGACCACCTGGGATATGCTACAGTGTATACCCCTGTTGATACACAGGAACCTAATCTGCAGCAGCATTCCCTTTTAGTCGAACCACCGATAAAAAATACTGTACTGTATCCTAAACCCTGATACTTTGACACAAGTACGGTTCACGACACTATTGGTATTCGACCACCTGGGACACGCTACAGTTTATACCCCTGTTGATACACAGGAATTGTGTGGGCTTCTCACCGTCAGCTTACTGTGGCAAACTGGTGGAAATTGCCCAAGTACACAACAATTTTTAGTTTTATCCCTCATAATCTGTGAGGGTCTTTTCACTATTTACTTTCTTTTTTCCTCTGTATTGTATATACCCCTGTATCATTTATTATACTATTATTTTTTCTCTTCATGCCCTCTACCCTAGCTGCCACTATTGACTCATGGTCTAGTTAGACAGCGACGGCCGAGTTTCTTTTTCTATATTGGCGTCTCTAACCCAATGATTAAAGCATAGTTCAGTTTTTAAATTGTTCACATTAACCTAATATAGGCAATGAGATCAGACTCTCTCTCTCCCTATTTACCTCCAATTCTCTGTGGGTCACCCTCTGCTTTTCACTCTGTTCTCATGAGATTAATTAACTTTGACCCTTTGGCCATCTCCTATTAAAATGGGATAGTAAGTGACTCAAATAATGCCAACATGTGTTTTAAACTTGTGGGTGGAAGTGTGTTGTTCTCAATTGTGAGGAAATCGTCTAAATAGTGAATAACTGAGGGTCATTTGCATACATTTAGTAACAACCAACATAAAGCCTCTGCAAATGTGTCAAAAATACGCGGACTGCTTTTAGAGCCAAAAGTGAGACGGGGGAAGAAGTAATATAACCCTTCCCATTTAATGTCGTGAAGGTACCAAAGTGTAGGGTGCATGGGAAATAATTTGAAGGCATTCACTACATCCGTTTTACTTAACCATGCCCCTGTGCCTGCTTTAATGATAGTCCCAATGGCATGGTCGATAGTGGCGTAATGTAGTGAAAACTCTTCAGATGGTATGAGGGAATTTAGGCTAGGGACCGTGGAGGAATGTGGTGCAGATAAATCAATGATCAGCCTAGGTTTAAGTGAGTTTTTTTCCCCGTGACAATCCCAATGGGATTGGTTCTCCAAGAAGTGAAGGGTGGTGAGAGGAAAGGACCCAGCAAAAACCCTTGGTTCACCTCGGTTGTGATAAGTTTATGTACCAGCTGTGGGTCATCTAGTGTGGAAAGTAAGTTGTCACATTCCAGTGTGCCTGTAGGTAAATGTATCAACCCTGTGTGAAATCCCTCCGACAGTCCTGTTATGAGATAGTCACTGAAATGTCGTGATGGGTGTAGACGTAGCAAATCGGTGAATAAGCTGAGGTTCACGCATGTGAGATAGGGTTTTGGGAAAGCTTTATTTGGGCACATTGTCTTGGAATGGGCCCTAAAACAGGGTGAACAAACAGGCATCAATCTACAAGAACTAAAACCACAATTGCCAGCATTAAAATTGTTACACACTTGGGATTTGCCTAAGAAGACAATATCTCTTCCCAGTTTGTCTTTCAAACCTTTATTAGGTCTTGGGGGGTTAGTTGCTGCTTGGTTTTGCTCAACCTCTGCTGTATTAGGGCAGAAATTTGTGCTGTTGGTTGCTGATGAGCATACTGCACACGTTGGGGGTCTGAGGCCTGCAAAGTGACTGCAGAATAGCTCAGTGTCCAACTTGTTCCAATTAATGCTTAAATTGAACTGAGCCAGAGCTGCAGCCACCTTTGCAGAGAAGGAACGGTGGTAATCGTAAAATGCTGTACCACCGTATTTGTGCCCCAGATCCACCAACTTGTGCATGTACGCATCCAGCTCGGCTCTTTTCCCTGGGTAGACAGTGCAATATACATCCCTATAGATGCCAAACCCTAATACAAATTCTGGGATGTTCAATTTTTTGTTCAGGCGAGGGTTTCTAGCCCTTAGGACTACAGAAATGTCCCCACAAGCAAAGGTCCTGTTCTCAAGGACATCCTGGGAGGCAATGAGCAATGAAGCTAGGTTAACGTCCTTGCCCTCCAGAATGTCCTTTTTAAGGTGAGCTGGGACCATTTGTGAGGGATCAATAGATTCTATATCTGCCGTAGCTGTCAGGGTATTACCGGGTAAGGTATTAGCAAGAGGCTTAGTGGTGACCGTTGTGTTTGTAGTGGACTGACTAGCACTACCGGCCTCCAATTTGTCCAGCCTGTCGCTGATTGTACCAATGGATGTCATAAGGGACGTCATCATAGCATTAAATGCTGGTACTTGGGTCCCGCTAGGGCCTTCCCCTGCCTCGGAGTTGTCAGTGGTAGCGT